>NC_044013.1:33688035-33989156 GCF_900496995.4 Aquila chrysaetos chrysaetos
AACAGAGATTTACTCACTCTGTTCCAACTGTCCCACATGACTATAGGCAATTTTTTTTTTTTTTTTAGCATATTGGCAGTAACAAACTCTGAAACCTACCAAATGAAAATAATCTTCTTATGTCACAAAATAAAAAAAAAACAAACCTCATTTTACCAGACACTGATCTGATTATTGTATGAATAAATGTAATCAGTGTAATTACACAGTTTAAAAGTGCATGTTGTGGACCCACAGATCATCACAGACAATACTTCTCTAGGTACCAGCTGTGTTTCAGATTTGCTAAACTAGGGTTTTCTGTAAAGTTGTCTTAAAAAAAAAAAAAAATACATTGGTTTCAAATTATTCTTTCAAATTCAATTATATAAAAAGAATTGGAAGATGTTTCCTACCCTTTCCTTTCCAATCAGAACATTTCATCAAAAGCTTACAATTTTGAAGATGAAGCACAATAATTTCACACATTGTGGTGCTACATCAGCAAAGGGCTGGATTTAGAAATCCAAGTCCCACGCAATTGCCCTGAGAAAGCCAATCAGCAGTATACTAGACTACTACGACATGGACATTATGTCTACCATGTAATATTTTAGCATTAATATGTAAGGCTGCCAAAAAAATCTAGCCACAGAAGTATTGTTCAGGTTTAAAAGAAACAAAAAGTAACCCAGGAGGTACCCAGCAGCTTTATTTAATTAACCGGAAACAGATTCAGGATGTACTACTATCACTTCTATAGAGCATTTTAAGAAAGAAAAATGCAAAGGTCAGTGTGATAGCCTTTTCCCTTTTATGCCCTGTGGCAGGAAAAAATTGATCTAAGACTTTCCAGGAGTTTATTGTCTATGATCTGGGAATTCCAGCTTTACCTTTACCCAGTTAACCCAGCTCTGAGCTGAAGTATCAATGACATTCTCTTGCATACAGGTTCAGCAGCTCTGGGTTGAAAACCACTCTGACATTTCTAGCTTGGTATCCTGCCCTCAACAAATGCATTTGATGCTCATGTATAGCCTCTTGGCTGCTTGTTTCCACAGCCATCTGTCAAGATGGCATAGTGCCTGCTTACTAGGTGGTCTGCCAGTTTTACTAGGGCAGAGATGCCAAGAATAGGTGGTTTTAGATCCACAGCCAGCACATTAATTCACTGCCATCTTGTCTTAATGCCCTTCCTCCACCATCTCCATGAAGGCAAGAGTAGTCATACAAGAAGAGGCCAGAAGTCCATCCAGAGTCCTCTCTGATTCCTGACACAGGTCATTAACACATGACTTAAAATGAAACAAGAGCATCAAGAACTGAACAATTACAAAATATTCTGCTCATCAAAAGCCTGGAAACATTTCAGCTGAAAACATGCATATGGGCTTCTCTGTAGAAAGTGCTATAAACCCTGGAGTGAACCCTCTCATTTAAAAATGAAAATTCCTCAACGCTGTTTAACATGTAAAGCAAATTAAAGCCAGTCCAGCTCTGACACAGTGCCTGTATAGAAAGGTTTAACACATTTAATTTAATACACAGTTGAAATTAATTTGAAATTACTTTTCTATGTTGTTCTCTGTGTCTTCTTACCTCCACAATGGAGACAAGCTTTAAACTGAACTATTTTATTGCCTGAATAGATTAATAGGGATAGAAATACAGCTAGTTCTTCTGTAGCTTCATTCCTGTGAAGGTTAAAATCCTGAAGAACGAACACCAGTGCTTAATTTTCATGCCTGTCCCTGTAAGTCTTTACATGTCTCCCTCATTCTAATACGAAACACTGAACAGAGAAACCGTCTACAAGACTGAAGACTTCAGTGTATGTCATGGGTAGGGAACCTTTTGAATGGGGAGGTCGCGCAGCCCATGGTGAGGCTAGTACATACTCCCACAACTCCCCCAGCCCATGACAGAAGCCAGTTCCATTTGGTAATAAGGTAGGTGAACTTTCATGGGATCAGAAAGGACTGTAAATCACTTCCCACTGATATTTAAGGAATCAGTGAGGAAAAGAGCAGTGAAGAAGAGGTTGCAGACTGTAGGAATTGTAGTGAGAGGACTTGCCCTTGGGCAAAGTTTCATGCTACTGCTGTAGCTGAAGCAGTGAGCAACCAGGTAGAGCGTGTTATCCATTGTGCACCTGCCTAGCCTCAAAGCCATCTGACAGACAGGCTCTATATTGCTGGCACAGGCAGAGCACGTATTAAAAATTAGCCTCAAGGCTAACGGCAACAACACAGGACAGATCAAATCACACAACATTAAAAAGCAAAGCTGATGGAGTTCCAATACACACACGGGGTTCCTCTGAGGAGGTGAGATCCAGCCAGCACATATAAATACAACTGACCCCTTTTGGCAGAGAAGATATTTTTGCAAATACATTTGATTTCCCCAGTTATATGGCACACAAAGGTGCCAATACTGAAGCACATTTGAACACCAAGTACAAAACAAATGCTTTACAGCCCTGAATTAGGGGTTCTATCCTCTTTGGAAAAAAAATAAAAACACTAAAAACCCCAAACACCTCATCCTTATTCTGCTCAGACACCAAAAGTGACTTACCTTCTCTCCGCTTTTCTTTATAACTTCATCTTTGTTTCTCTCTCTCTCTCTCCAGATATTTCCTCCACTCTTTCTACCCAAACTCCTGTTCAACTCTCAGATAATCTAAGGCCAGAATTCCAAAATACAGCCACCTACATTTGTCAAGTCAGCTACAGCAAGCTCCCACACAGACCTCGGTCTGCCGCACCAGAAAGAAATGCTGAATTGAGCCCACAAAGTCAGAAACACCAGCTAGCTTAAGTTCACTGAACTCCACGAAACTCTAAGAGGATTTACCACAAGAAGAGAATAATGCTGGTTTCCACCAGCTGAGACCATCTGACAAGAGGGGCTGGCACTTCAACTCAGAGGATTTAGTGTTAAATAATATCAGATTACTTAGTGTCTGCATTATTAGGTGCATTAGCAAACTCTATGCACAAGGCAGCTCTTGTTTGTTCCATGCCGTAGTTGCCATTATTTATGGAAGCGTTTCAGCTCCTTGCTACATATAACTGAGCATTATTAACTAACACCACTCAAATGTTTCAATATAAATTGTGATAGGAAGTGCCATTCTTTGTGAAAGATACAAGACCTGTGAAGAATGCCTTTATATTTGTAGTTCTAGTCATGAAAAAATCATTAAAGTCTTGCCACAATTGATTATGCTTTTGGGCAGCAGGCCAAGTACCCTAACTTACACCAGCCATTTTTAACACCCTCACACTTCCATAGCATCACCTAGACTCTCCCCTTCATGCAGCCAGATGCAGGCCCTCCACAAGATCCCTTGCAAGTGGCAGAAAAGGGATGTACACGTACCCTTCCTGCGCAACGAAGTTCTTTAAGAGAGCAGGGGAAGGAAAGGTCCCCACAAGGCACAGCAGTAGCTCTCCACCTGCTTCTGACTAGTGCATTAGAGCAGATGGGAGAGGAAAGTCTCTGGGACTTTCCCAGACAGTTCAATAGGTAACCAGGGCCATTAGTAGGTAGCTTAAAACCAGTGAAGCTCATTTAATGTGCAGCCAGTACTAAACTGTGCTCTTGAGGAAAAGGAAAGCAAAGCATGGCTTTCTCCCCAAGGCCTTCCTCTCAGCTCTGCTCCCGGTTCTTTAATGGGACAGAGTTGACCTCGACCCACCTCTGACAAGAAGTTAGTCGTGGGATCTTCACTCACCTCAAAAAGAGGCCACAAAACCCCGATGCATTCCTTCCAGTGCTGCCTGCTCAGGAAGAGGTCAGCACACACTCCAGGCCAGGATATGTTTTTCATTCAGTGTATGTGTTGCTCAATTTGTGCATAGTTTCCTGCAATATCTGTATTTATCTCCCATTTGAAAACTCGCTGCACATTAAGCTAAATTCCTTCCATTCTTGCTATTTCTACACTATAATTACATTACAGATTTCATAAGCTAAAGCTGTGAAAAGCAACAATCGGCTCTATTTGAATGGGAGCAGATTACACTTGCTCAAAATTCTATAGAATTTGTTTATGTTTGCATGATTTGCAAACCGTTGTGGGGAAAGAGGATTACTGTAACCACCATGTTTGTTTGGTTTTTCAAGTGCTTGTTTTTCCATCATGTAGCAGATAACATCTGTAGTCATCATGCCTTAGTACACTGAGCCTCCAAGACAGATAATTATAGCAGAGACAGACAAGATAAGGCTTAGTTGGAATATCTCAGCTGATGCATTCCCCTACAAGCACAAGAGTCTCCAGTACTACTGTTTATTGGTACCCTGCTCAACTTAGTTTCTCAAGTCCCCAAAAGATGACGTCCCACCATTTTCCTTTGAGAGCTTTTAAGTTTCCAGACAACTCCTCTCTCCACCCCTAACCCCTCCACCCCCTCCCAAAAATAATTCAATGACATCTTCCTTCTTTTATGCCCTTATGAGAAGGAAGCATCCCTGTTCTGGGAAGCAATGGCAGAGTTCCAGGTCAGGCAGGGACTGAGCTATGTGTGCTCCCGAGTCAGAATTCCACTTTCCTGCTTGCTAAGGACTCCACAGTCTTCCTTCCACATAAAGGGAGATGCCTTTCCCCATCACCTGGGGCACACTGATCTTTAGGTGACCCTCTTACTTTTAAACAAAAGCTTCAGAAACCCTGTCTAGCATTCTCCCTTTATGTAGCCATGCCCTGCTGCAGAGCTTGGCAAGACTGCAGCTTCAAGGCTCCGTCTGAAAAGGAAATTACATTCACGTACTTGGGATGGAAAGACATCTCAATTCACAGTAGCATAACCTCTTGCAAAGCACCTGTAATCACATTACCCAAACTAGAGATTTAAATGAATATCAACAAAAAAGCCCACTGAGAACAAATTCCAGAATACTGGATCATTTCTAGACACCCATTTTCTTGTATGAAAATCAGACTCATTCTGTCAAGTGATGTCCTTCAAAAGGATTAGTATTGCGCGCACAAAAAAAGCAAGCACATTTGACATGCAATTACCAGAACAAAGTCATGTTGGTGCTACAAAGTACGCAGAGCTAAGTTACACAGAGCTCCATATCTTAGCCTGATATAATAGCAACCAAAGTTACAGAGCGCAGAAGATGCTACCACACTATACAAAATCAGACATTAATCCAGGGTATCTATTAACCCTGAGGGGAAGAAAGTCAATCCAAAGGATATATAAAGCCTCTCTCTTCAAAAGGTTTAATAAAGCAATTATCAGAAGTATGAACTAAACCCACCAAGTATCAAGAAGGCAAGCCAGCAACTTTTAATTGAACACAAGCAATTTTTAGGAGCTCTGCAAAGCAGGTGCAGTGTGTAAGAAGCTTATTATTGTATCTAGATAGCTCCCAACATGACACCCAGCTAAACAATGGAACAATGGATTCCTGGTAGAGGCCGAAATGTGTGTTTCCTATCCCTCAAAAAAAAAAAAAAAAAAACCAACACAGAAAAAAAACTGTAAAAGTGAACAGCTCTGTTGCTGTTCAGAGCTGTTTGCAACGGTGTTGCAAGTAGGACTGTCAACGGGCAGCATTACGTAAGGCATTTTGCTGCAGATCCGTATTTTGAAAGACCAGAAAGGACCTCAAATGACTGCACTGTGGTGGTACACCGTAACACAGAGAGGGCAGCAGTTTCAGCATTACCCCCTGGAATACCTGCAGGTCCATGACTGCAACAGACTCATGCTAACAACAGTATCTTTTCAGTCAGGTATGGGATTTCTCTCCTCTATGCTTTTAACCACCTTTGTTCTTTACTTGTATTCCTTTGAAATTAGAAACAATGATTTGCACCTTGCTGGATACAACTGACACCATAAAATATAATAAAAATACAATGAAATCTAAAATTTCCACCTAGTGTTAATGGAAGCAACCAGGAGAAAGCTCCATCACTTAGCATGGTAACCTGCCACAGCTCCTACCTTTTATTCTGTTCATGTCTTATTACAACGATTTGGATTTTGCAGTCTTTCCTCCAAGGAAATTCTTAATATGAAGGGTGGAAAGCTAGTGAAAATAAAGATTAATGTATAACACACAGAGAAAATGTTCCTTCTAAGTAATATCTCCAAGGACTACATTTTCACTTAGACACCTCATTCTTTTCTGTAGAGAACCTGAAAACTTTGACTAAATATATCCAACCCCACTGGATACATTTGGGCTTGGAAATACCATTTCAGTAATCATAAAAGCATTAATATATGATAAGAACTGGTATTACTACAGTAATACCATGCTGCCAGAAGTAATTGCACATTAGTTAGCATATAGCCTCTGTAAGAAATGTCCACATTACTAGACAAATTACCCTTTTAAAAATAAAAATTAAGCTTTTATTCTTCCTTCTAATAGCAACAGTACAGGTCCTTGGTGCATTTAAACCAGTTTAAAAATCAAGTCAAATTTCCCAGAGTTTTAAATGACTTCAAGCTTGACCCAGCAGCTGAGCAAGAAAGTTGAAATTTAGCAGCTATAATTACAAGCAACTTTATTAAAACAAATGCATGTGCCTGGAACAATCTCATATCCATTTTAAGAAACATCAGCTTCAAGGAGGCATTAGTCCAGCTATCCCCAACACCTAGCAATGGTCAAAAATACCAGAATCAAGAGCCATTTATTGTCCTAAAGTATCTCCTAAAAATGAAATCCCAAACTCATTTTGCATATAAAAACAGCAGCTGGGGCGGGGGGGGGGGGGGGGGGGGGGGGGGAACGGGACGGGGGACGACACGACAAAACACACCACAACAAAACCATGAATGTACAGAATGCACAGGATGAAAACTAGCTTGTTTTCTAAAGAGAAATTAAAGAAGGTAGATGACCATTAGGATTGAAAGTAGAGTGAAAGTGTAACAATTATAACCACCTCTGAAAATTACCAAAGGCAGCATATTTTCAATTCATAGCTAAAGTTTAAGCTATTTTGTGGGCAAAACCAAATTATAAAATACATATCTAGAACACATTTACTCCCAGACTGAGTGCTGCTACATTCAAGATAGTTGACTTCTGTCCAGCAGCAGCTATGAAAGTAAGTATTTTAATTTTTATCACTTCCATGTTCTCAACTCACTTCAAAACCACTTTTCCAAAACACCCAGATGTCAATCAGTGCAAAAATAACAAGTCCTTCAGTCAACTCTGACAGATAGCCAGTTCTGCCATAAAAATCAGATCTTTTTCTTCTTTCTGTAGCAGTCACTATTTTCAAAATTAAAATCCTGTGAGAAGGTAATGACATCTCTGGTTAACAGAACAAACTAAGGGGACATAAGGTGGAAAAATCATTAACAAAACAGTGTTAAGGTGAGATGGGGAGGGAAAGAAAGCTGGCTGTGGGGTTGTTAGCATTGTTTTCTTGGTGAAACAAAATGCCAAAAAAAAGCCACAATGTTAAGGTGAAAAAATAAATTTCAGGTGCTAGCTTACATTTTAAAACATATCTAATCTAAATCAGGGTGACATTCAAGATAGGGGAAAGTTTCAATTCTTTCATTCTTTCAGCTGAAACAATCCATGGAAGTTGGCACAAATTTTTCCAGACTTTGGTCTAAATTTATACTATTTTGGAAAATAAATCATCTTTGTTCTGCCACTGCTACACTTTCATAGCTGCATAAATATCCCTCCTAATATTACCTCCATTTAAAATACATACCTCTAACTGGCTTTGTTCCCCAAATGATGACCAAAAACTCATCAAGAATTCTGAATTAGTGTGACAGCGATTAACACCTACATATGATGAAAATGAATTTGTTTATTCTGAGAGACAGGGCACCAATTTGTTGCACATGATGACTTTCTAAATTTAAAGGAAGTGTTCTAATTTATATGACAGAAGTAGAAAAACCTATCCAAGCAGAAATTACCAGCTGAGTATCTTAAATAAACAAAATCCCTTACTGTTTCTGCCATGGCCTCTCTCCAAATGCCCACCTGATTAGTTTCTTCTTTTAACCAGTCCAGTTAGTTGGTTTTGGGTTGGTTTTTGGGTTGGGTGTTGGTTCCCCCCCTCCATGTTTACCATAAGTAAACTTAATATATGCTACCATTAAATGACAGCAGCCTCCTCAAATGACAATCTCATTTATCATTAGAACTCAGGGATCCTTGAATCAATCTAAACAGAATAAATCATTAACCTTTCCTACACTAAAGAAGCTAAACAAAGCCATTCTCTGCTCAGGAGACACCATGAGGCATACTGTGGATATTCAGGATGTTGGCAGGAATGGCCCCAAAAGTTAGATCTACAGGTCTGCAGGGGCCACATCGCTGGTTGTTCTGGGGAATGAAAGTCTGTGTCTGATCACAGGAAATGCTCACTGAATCATCAGGCACTGGTCCCACACAGCCATAACCTTTTCTGCACACACAGCTCCATTCTTTATCCTCCTCATTTCTGCATCTCAGATTCTCCTCCTTCAAGGATGTTAAGCTCCTCCAAGCAGAACACGGTTTAGCTCTTTTAAAGCAGAGTGAGTATTTCATACCTATGTACCTGAACAGATTCCTTAATAATTCTGTACAGATAAAAGAAAGTCAAAATGCCAGAAGATATTCAGCATTTGCAACAAAAATTCTCATGCTACATTCAGCCTAACCCATACTAGGGTACAGGCCAGCACATAAGTGGCTTTAATGTCTTTTAGTTATAAATCAAAGACTACAGCTCTTGCAACTACCTTCCACCAAGTTTTCAGGGCTTCTGTGCTCAGGCTGCAAAAGTTGCAAAGGGGCAGATGATGTAAAACAATAAAGGCTTTTAATCCAGCTGAAAAAACACCAAACCCCACAATCCCCATGGACTCTTCATACCTAGCATTTCACATTAAAATAGAAATTTAAATATAGAACAAGAACTTTCAACATTACAAAGGTGAGAAAAGTCATTCTTCAAGGAATAAAAAAAAAAAAACAAACCACTAACTATAAGCAATTAGGGAAAGAAATGTACTTTATAGCTTATATTGTAAGGATAGCTGCACACTCTCACGTGAGCAGGCCCCAAATTTGCTCTGGCCATGCTCCAAAACTAGCTAGAAAGCACGTAACCATATCAAGCCTAGCACTGAGCACAATCTAATAGTCTTTGTCTTTGAGCAAGGATTATCAGCTCAGTTTCAATGTGAGCTAACTCAGTAAGACAGTTTCCATCTCAACGAGACCATCCACCTATGGTTGGCCCAATCTCATCTGCTCCTAGACAGAGCTCTGATCCAGGTGAAGGGGAGGAATTCCTGGACAGAATCCTTTGACAGGAGCCAAACTTGCTGCCGACGTACATATTGGTGATGGACAAAAAACATCTCACCAGCTGCGTGTGCCCTGTGCCTACTGCTTGGATGCTGTCAGAACGTAGAAATACTGCACAAATGCATTGTAACAAGGGATACTCCTGAATGGCAACTCTCTCCTCAGCCTCTCCAGTAAAACTATGCCTGAAACATGTAGTCAGTGTAAAAGGCATTAGGAACTGGCCACAGGTCTAATTCTATGCTCATTCCTGTTCTCCTTTAAATCTGAACCCTCTATCTCAACTCATGCAACAAGATAAAATCATGAGCTCCAGTAAAGCACAGTTCTAGACTACTGGCTGCAGTGCCAGGAAAGGTCATTCTGCACTTCAGAGTAAGGCCTTGGAGCATTTTGGTAGAGTCTCCCGCATCCTGCAGGGTGAATAGATATGAAAGCTGCTCCCTTTTAGCAGTTATTTTTTTACTCTATTAGGATACCTTCTTAGCACCTTTTTTCTTTTCACATACAGTTTTCTTTTCAAGAAGAAACAAGTACCTGAAAGACCCACAAAGGCTGCTAAGTTTAAGATATCATCATTTTGTAACCACATTGCCACTAAGGCAAGCAGTTTCCTGTATCATGAACTTCACACTATCAGGAAAGCAGTACCACCATAGATGTCAGTGCAAGGGAAGGCCAGCTGGCCTTCAAAGCCTGGATACAACGCAATACACTACCAGTTCAATAGTGTATCACAACTGTAGTTTAAAAGGCAGGCTCCTACACTTAGATTAAAAATCCTAGATAGCCGACCAACAGATTTAGAAAAAGAACATCAGATGGAACAACCCAAAAGGCTGAACTCTTCTTGCCATGGGTAGTGTAGGGCTTCCGTACAACAGCTGAGGATGGGAAACTATTACCTCTACAGACAGCAGCTACTGAAGTTACTAACGCTCTATGGTGAGGAGGGCAGGGGGAAGCATTGTGCACTGCACAAGACTTCAAGAGAACAACATGGCAATGGAGACACCACCACGTCAGATTCAAAGATACATCAAAGTGCCCTGCAGAAAACCTGGCAGTGCCTAAAAGACCCCAGCAGGAAACCTGCTGGGACGCTGTACACTTAACTCCTTCCACAATGCAGATTTTGCAGCCCTAAGAAAAAACAGCAGGGTTTGCAAACTTACTCCATTCATATAACTGACAGCAGTCATTTTTGGCATAACGTCATTACTCAAACAACTGAAAGCACAAGTGTGCTAGATATTTCTTTCCTGAGCTATATGGAAACACGAGTCAAAACTTCTTTCTCCTAACTGCAGTCAGCTGTTATCTGTGCTTAGTTGTTTGTTTGCTCATTGGAATAAAAGCCATTTCTCAACCCTAAGTTTCTAACAGTTACACTCCCTGGAAGCAATGGTTCCTATCTTCTTAACATCAGGATCAGAACTGAGATAGTCCTAGTCCACATACACAAATACAGGCAGACTATAAAGAAGCCACACTTACCACTAGCACATGGCAGAGCATGGAAATAATAAATGACACATCAAAGAGTTTCCCAGCTGTAAAAGATTCTCCTTTTTAATTCATCAGCTCATTCAACTGCCACATTACTTCATTACAGTTCATATTCAATACAAAGTAATCACAAGTGTTTTACTGGACTAAATACAGAATAATTTGTAGCAATTTGGTCCAGAAGACAACAATAAAGGCCTTCATATTGCCTTTTCTGTTATTAGAAAGCACTTTTATGATAAAAACAAAGTTTCTTGACTTTCAGTAATTTACCATTTGGTCCTAATGTACTTAAATGGAAAAAATCCTTAGAGGTTTCAAAAAGCCTAAAATAGAGAAACATCTGCTAAAATTTAGGTGCAGCTGTTCAGTGAAGAGGTCCAACGCTAGAAAAGCCAGTATTTAAAGCTCCCTCTGCTATCAATAAAAATTCTAT
The DNA here is from genome assembly GCF_900496995.4 of Aquila chrysaetos chrysaetos. Taxonomy (NCBI): domain Eukaryota; kingdom Metazoa; phylum Chordata; class Aves; order Accipitriformes; family Accipitridae; genus Aquila; species Aquila chrysaetos. Next base: position 33,699,278 of record NC_044013.1, read on the forward strand.
TAAAAATATCATGGAACGGGGTGAAGTATTTGCCCAGGTTCAAAGTGATATTTTTTGTTTTGTTTTGTTTTAAAGCACTGACATCTTTTGGTCATCAAAACTTGGGAGGGTTTCTTTAATTTAGTGTCACACAGGTGTTTCAGCTGAAGTCCAACCAGGCCTAATTCCAACCAGGCCATAGCTTGCTGCTTTCCCAAAGCAGTCAGAGTTGTTTTAGATATAAGAACAAGGATCCCAAAAAGCAGTTTAATTTTTGGTACAGGAGGCCTGCTGTGTTTCCTGCTTAGTCACTGCACTTCAGTGGTGAACGAAGTGACTCTACACTAAGCCTATTACCAGCTTCAGGCTCTTTTTAACAACTCTATACAGATTTGTGTGCAAAGCATCTTACATGGCATCACTACATTGTTTTCCTATTGAGGGAAAAACCTGAATGATATTTATGTAAAAAACTAACCCATATGACACTAGCATAATTCTGGGCCAGGGGAGTGTGAATGTAGACTATTACAATCCTTAGCCATGGCAAGGGGAGTGGTGTCCCTCCGAGTTGTTGATTTACTTTTTTAATTGAAATGAAAGGGACAGACAAATTCCAGTTTTTCAGCAATAGCATCAATCACAAAACCTGTACCAGGCAGGTAACATTCCTGTTGAAAAGGACATGGACTGTTAAAATGAGAAAGTTCTATTTGTTACTGTACCCCAGAGCAATCTGAGCATACCAAAAAAATAGCAAAAAGAAAATACAAGACTCAAACATGAAGCTTACATCTGCCTGCCTAATGTTATCTAGTGCCTGTGAATACAATGCATACAATAAACTACCTTATATAAATTGGAGAATGGAGTTAAAGGGTTGATTTAACAAAGAAAAAGAAGAAGAAGAGATATTACACCCTTTGCCAGTTACCCAAATCAACAACTAAAGCAAAGTTATAGAGACTGTCATGTTTCAGACACTATAACCTCAATATTTCTCATACAGTTTGTGCAGCTCCAAGCACTTCATCAACATAAATTAAATAATGACAACAATGCGGTAGTTTTGCTTTTTAAGAACATGATAAAACTTGAATAGCCCTTTATACTTCTGCTGGAAGAGAGAACAGGAAGGATTAGAAGTGTAGCTCACAACCATAATGTTGGTACTCGGAACCACAAGCTACCCAAAAGATTTAGGTGGTTCTTGATTCATGATAACACTTGGGTTTGATATCGTGGTTGATTGCATCACATCACATCACCCCCCCCCCCCAAAAAAAAAAACCACAAAAAAAAAAAAAAAAAAAAAAACACCACACACAACTGTGCTTTCATCCTTCTCACTTAAGAAACTACATCTGGGCACAAAAAGACTACTAAGAGTCTATAGCAGCAAGTAAAATAATGCATATCAAAGCAAACTGCAAGCTAGCTATACAGAAACTGTTTCTGAGCTGACAGTGATTGCATGTTTTCTATCAGTCCCTAACAGAGCCACAGACACAGCCATGTCTTCCATCTTTGGATATTGGTTAGAAGCACTTCATAATACTTAGAAATATTTATGTTGCCTTCCTGTATTTTAGGAAAATGTTGACCTAAAGTGTTAAGTGCATTTTGGGAACAGGGATATACTTTTTATTGATCCTTCGTAAAATATTTGTGCTTACTATCAGATCTCATCAAAGAAGCTGTTCAAGCATTGAAGTGAAAGAGCTAACTCAACTTTGAAACATGTTCCCTCCCACACAGAAGACCCAAACCCAAGAACAAATCCCGCGCTCTGAGCTTTTATGGAACTTATTAGTGTCTTTGTCAGATCACAAGCAGTTCCTTCAATCAAAATACAATTTTTCAAAAGCTAAAAATGTTTCTCAGAGACATATAGATATCAATATGTTTTGCTTTACATAATCACTTGAAATATAGACCTTTCTGGTTAAAGCTGGGTATGGGGAAGAACAAGTTTTCTCATTTCAAGGGCTAGATTTTCAGGCCAGGGATGTTACAAAACTTAACTCCAGACAGCTCTCCCCCAAAACACCCATTTTCCTTTTACCACAAAAGCTTCATAAGCAGGTAGCTTAGATACATGAACAGAACAACTTCTGTATGAGGAACAACTTAAGTAGATGAGGACTTCTCTGGTGGGAAAGGAGACAGCAGGGGAGGGGGGGAGATTTGAAATCACATGAAGCATAAAGGGAAAGGTCAGCTCCTGTGAATTGCACAGTGTAAAAACTAGGGAGCATCAAGTGAAACTTCAGGGGAAGCACTAAAGACCACATAGAAATGGTAATTCACTATGCAGGCGTAATTCACCTCTGGAACTTCTTGCTGCAAGGCCCTGTGGGTGCTCATAGCTTACATAAGTTCAAAAACCAAGTAGATAGATTCACGTGGCTCAGGAAGGCTCCGAGTCACAAACAGCTGATCCAGATGATTCTGAAGAATGTCAGTATGTGCTTGCCCTGTTCCTATATTCACCCCAGGTATCTATCACTTGCCTGTGCTGGAGACAGAGCACAAGCTCAAGGGACCTTTCATCTCTTCTAGTACAGTCCCATGTTGACGGTTCTCCTTCAGGGAAAACCAGTGGAAAATGCAGAGAGCTAAAGGTATTCAGGATAAAATATGTATTTCTTTGCTGACTTTCCAGATTAACAGCAATGGACTGAGGCAACAAAAATTTTTTTTTTTTTTTTTAATTAGTTGGGTCAAAAGAAAATGGCTTGTCACAGTTAACCTTAACTGCTGCACAATGCATGTCTGAGCACAAACACTACCCAGAATATCCAAGTGACTTTTAAAAGACTTTTATGGATATTCCACTCTCAAAGGATGCTGGATGAGATCAATGGACGCCAACCGAGATCATTATGTATGACTTACCTTGCCCATTTCCTTCCCTTCCTGCCTTTGAGGCTCTTTTAGTGCACTGAATGTCTTTCTGGGGAATTTCATTTAATATCTTGGCAGCATACTCAATTCCTCCTGTCAGATCCTTGAGGCAGTCCTATAAATAAAGGGCAGAATGCTTTATTACTAGACTCAGCAAAAGAATTGTGCACAATGATGTCCTTACTCATACCACAACGTTATTAAAATGTGCATACTGTTTCTGTGGTTCAGAGGCAAAGGGAGTCAAGCAATTGTAACTTAATAGCTTGAGTTCTCTCTTCCCCTAGATATATGCGCAACACTTTGTATTTTGAATTCTGCTCCACATGAGCTGCCATCTCTGCCTCCTCTACTTCTGTTCACTCACACAGACCCACATGTGTAGGTCTTGCATGAACACATACTTCATTTGTGTTTAGTACTGATACTGTAATTAGTAACAACTGCAAACTGTGCACTTCAAGTTTTAGCAAATGGCAGCCTGCTAGGACACACGATGCTATATTAAGGTTAGATTTCAGGACTCCTAATCAAGCTCTGTATTTCCAGCTGCCCCTAGCATGCAAGACACCTGGAAAGAAGTCACATAGGGTCCCCATTCTACATCCACTGAAACTTCTACAGCCTGTTGCTGCAGAACAGTGACCAAAAAACTTTGATCCAAAGTAAAATAGGAAGCAGGTCATTGCTAGATGTACTAATTTAAAACTAGCCTACTTCAAAAAGACTTCAAAGTACTTGATAGTGTTACAGAACAATCCATTCAGGGATGACTTACAAACACACATTGCAGCCAGACTCGTGATTTTATCATGATGCTCATCCTATTTGTGTGCACTATACCCAGGGGCTTACATGATAAGGAAGACTTCTAGTATTTACTTTTTTTAAAAAAGAAGATATTTCCAACATGAGAAAGCACTAAAATAGGACCAAAACCTACCATTTCACCATTTGGGAATTGTAGTCCTACAAATACTAACATCAAAAACTTAACCAGTTTTGAAGTGAGCAAAGTTGCTTAATGCATTTCCAGCGTGATTCTCCCTGAGCATTAAAAGTATTTTCATTTTCCTATTTTAAGTGATCAAATAGCGTTTATTAAAAACTTAAACTTGATGTCGTCTGGTAACAGATCTGCAAGAAAACAAAGTCCAAAAAGCATCAGCAGCATCTTACAGAGGTGCAGCAGTTTTAAGGTAAACACATTTACCCTATGAGCAGCTATTCACCTTTCTAAATAGACAGTATATATTCATCTACCTAAGGGGAAAAAAAAAGCTGGAAACAAGAGTATCCTCCACACTTTTTTGGAGAGACATTACATTAAGAAATTATTTCAAAATAGTTTGTATTTGTTTAAGCCTTATAAAACTTTAGCAAAATATTATGTCCTGACAGTGATACCATGGAGCAAATGCTCCATATCAATCATTTAGCAGCCTGTTCTGGGAGAGGGAGAAGGAAAGGAGACATGATGCACTTGAATGAGATTTTGTGAAGTTAATCCTTGTTACAGAGGAATGCACCAATCATCAAATTTGGTTCATTTTATGACAGAGCTACATACATTTCACCCAAAGTGCAACCTTCTAGAATGGGCAGAAATTCCACTAGGCCACATCCTTACAGAAAATACCCACAAAGGAATGAACTGTCACTACATACACAAAGACAGCCTGCACGCACCTCTCCTTTTCTCTCCCATTCCAGTTTCTGTTGCAAGTAAGCTGCATAGGGTTAAGAGAATTACTCTTACCCTTACTCCTGTCCTCTTGACCGCACCTCCTCACCAAAATTGTTAAACTACAGAATTTTATGGGAGAAAAACAAGATTCAACTGGCAATAAGTCCCACATCACTAACTAGAATATCTGTATTTCTGAATGTGGACTTAGAGAAGAACCATTTAATTAACTGCTGGGCTCATTTCTTGGCATGTGAGGGGGGCTGGGTATCAATCCTTGCAACTGGTGTTCTGCAGTCACTACCTGTTCAGTTTCTGTTCACAGTGACTCTTAACCATGAAGCAGTGGGGAGATATTATAAATGTTATTGCTAAGATGCCTGCTGGCACAGGGGGTGGGAGGGAATAAAAAAAAATAAAAAAATAAAAAAAAAAAATGTTGCAAAAGATGGACCTTCCAAAAGTCGTACAAAACATGGTTTTTTAGAGCTACCCTGCATTACTGTAGCAGCCCTTCTACTCAAAAGGAAAATGAATAACCTATCCTCCATTTACACCTGGTATCCTTCTAGATTTTAGTATAGTTGCACTTATGCTGAGATGACTCAGTTCCACATACCCTGCACACAACGAGGCCGTGAAAGACAGAACATTAGTATGACTTTTACTTCGGTCCACTTCCAACAATACAGTTACCAGTCATCTCTTATTGCAAATCTAACAAATAAACCTTATTTCTCAAATCCAATATTAATGTGGACTTCCTCTCTTATTAAAATGCCCGCATAAGGAAGAACAAAGGTGTCAAATAGTAAAAATATTGCTGGTCTAGAGTCTTAGATGATGCAGATCAGTATGACTACACTAGGCCTTATTCACTGTTCACTCAATAAAACTCATTCTGTTCAGATCAGTCATTGACTTTCTCAGTATACACCACAACATTCAAATCCTGAATTTTTAATAGGAGGTTTCCATGAGGACTTCAGTTTTAACAGAGTTTCATTAAAGAGTAGTAATATAGTTCAAGTAGACTTCACTTATGCACATTGGCAGTTTTTGTCACACAGAGCCATGGGGAACAGTAACAGTAGTAAGCACTATGATCAGTAATATGATTTCATCCATACTAATGCCAGAATCCAAAGAATGTGTGATTATTTCGGTAATACAAATAGCAGCTGCCATCCATTAACACAAATCAAAATGTGGGAAAATAAAAAGCACCATTACACATGGTTTCTAATTATTACAAGCCACACACTAAACCTGTGTAAAGTGACATCATTATTTGAACTGCATCCATATTAGTTTCATGTCTCTTATGTAGCAATGTGGCAAAAAAGGAGTGAACTGTATACTTCAGAGCAAAAAGAAAGATCTTTTCACTGGACATCTATTGATGGCACATGGAAACTCTGTTTTCTATTTATCTTGACAACAGCTACAGAAGAGCGTCTAAGGTATCAAGAAAAAAAGTTTGTAAAATGACTTCTTTAATTTGTCTGAAAAGCCAAAAAATAACACAGATGCATCAAAATAAATAATGCATCAGAAACAATTCAAAGATTCATTTAGCAAATGACAAATGCAAATATTAAACGTGAAAAAGTAGGATGTTTGCACAGTTCTAATATATATTTTCCCTTATATACACACACAATTCATATATATATATATATATATGTTTTCATAGTCAAGAATTAAAACAGCAATGTGGGATGGGCTGCCTTTCATACACGTTAAGTAAAAAAGAAAACCCTTTAAAATCATAAGCATGTATTTTTAAACACAAGCATGCAATAATAAGCCTTTGGAACAGGTAGCAATGTCAAACTTGGGGCTGGAATGTCATTACTGCTGGCAGGGCACTACTGTGAGGACACTCATGTATGCAGTGGTCCCACTGACACCATCAGGTGTTGTTTATGCATGATCCAAGCCTAGATGTCAAGGCAAAACAGAAGGAGCCAGCAGGGAATATACCACCGAAGAAAGTGGGAAGAAGAGAAGGATTAGCTACATAGATACCAATAAAAATGAAACCATTTTTTCCCTTCTCTTCCAAAGGAGAAGTTAAACACAAAACTAGATTCTGCTGTAAACAGGAATGATTCTTCTATGAAAGAGTTGACATTTAGGCCTTAAAGACACTTAAGAGAAACTTGAAATTAGACACACTTTCCTACAATATTCATATTTACAATCACAAAAAAAAAAAATCTTAACCCCCGTGTTTAAAACAAATTTTGCTATGCTTTGCTAAAACATGAGCCCTTTTTACAAGAGAAAGCCAACAGAAAAATTATACATTTAAATACTTCTCATTTTTTAAAATTAGCTTACCTGAACATTACTTTTACTTTCAAAATCTGTACCCACTTTTGATTTGAACCACAGAACAGCTTTAAGGAGAAAGGTAACTCATTAAAAAAAGACTAGATATCTCTGAAACCGTTCTCAGAAAGCATTTGAGTACTTGCCCAGAGGCTTATTCTTTCACTGCACAAAGCAGCTAAACCTGCGGTGCCGAAACACTCTCTGCTTTTTGGACTAGATGCATCAATGTGCAAAGTAGTTCCACTGCTGGGGAATCAGACCGCATTTTAGGAAATCTGACAAATGTATTTCTTTGCTTCCCCTCTGTACCTGCTGATTTGGATTTCAAGGTGTGCAGATTTTAAAACTACATTTGTGCAGCACTTTAGGATACCACTGATACATGCTAATAACAAAGTGTATTAAAAGCCCTACCAGTTAAAAGAAGACTGTGTTAGACACACATCTCGGTTTACACCTCTAACAGTACCAGCACTGTTTAGATGCAGATGCAAAACCAGAGAGCTTGAGCTAGTGAGAAATAGCATACTACAGCTACAGCAACAGACCATACTGCAGACACAGCTTTCCTCTCCTGTGAATTTGTAGGATGTGGAACAAGAAAGCAGAGTGCTAGACCTTTACGAAAAGCTTACAAAATTGTTTAATCATAAGTTGTTTTACTAGATTACCCCAAACAATAAATATACATTCACTGATTTTGTGGAGTACACCCCATCAAATTTCCATGAAGAGTCAAGTCACAAGGTTGCTGTAAACATCCTTCACTCTTAGGTAAAACACCGCAACACATTAACTTGACTAATTTCCCCTTACCAAGACCACATTAACCTTCCATAATTATGAGATATACATTAACAAACATAAGAGACGAAACTAGCTTCAGTGCAGCGCACACATTCATTGGAATCAAACTAGATAAAGTACTATCAGCTGTTAAACCTGGCCGGAGAACAACTGGTTGAATTATTTGTGAAAAACCAGTGCCATCCTGGGACACTTTCAGCTCCCTCTTTGTTAAAATTCACAAGAGTCCTCATTAAAGAGATGAAGGTGCATTAAATGAAGGCAGAAATTAGAGCTAATTTTAAATATGCACCGGTTTAACAGAACCTTGTAATCTGCTCAGGTGCATTACACTTGTGATTTCCTTAATGTTTCTTTAATGATTTTGGAAGGTAATTCTCTGTTGCATTGCAAACCAGTTTTGTTCAGACACATTCAAGTTTTCCCACAGTGGAGTAAGCAAGTTATCAAGAGAACTAATTAGCTTGACCTTCTGTTTGCCCAGTAATGAGAAATGCATCAAACAGGTCTCTCTTTTCATGGCTGAGTCTGTCAATTAAAGCTCAGGCTTTCTATTCATTGCATTGTCCTCAGGAATATTTACCACAAGCACAGCCAATATAAGCAATGCCCTATCCACTCACCTCTTCACACTACCAGGTAATAGCTTTGAATTTTCTTCAGTGGAGGAAAACAACAGCCATAAATGAAACTTCCTTTGCAGAAGCCAGATAAAATCCTTCTGAATTCAGAGTTCCTTAGGCAAATTAAAAGCTACGGACTCAGACAATAATGGACCCTACAAGCAAGAACCACTCTCAAAAGACTAACCATATCCTGATTTATTAGGAAATTCAGGAATTGCTACATTTGAGTAAACTATAGATCCTGATTTCTCTAGCACTCAAATAGCACATTTTTGCAAATATAAGTCCTTACCACATACATTCAACCCCCTTTTACAAATAAAGCAAGTCAGAGATAAACCATCAAACCTTCAAAAACCAAAGGCAAAGACCTGAGGACTAGCAGGAGCAGGGACTCTGATGTAAATTATCCCTCACGTTACTCAGACAAGCTCGTAACAGTCAAGGTTACAGGGGAATGACAGGGGAATGAACTGAGGAAGGTTATTTTGGAGAGCAAATAAGGTTTCATCTGCCTTTTTTCTACTTTAAGATAACCCAGAAGTCACATATGTGAAATTCCAGCAGTTTTTGCAAGACCCCTATATGATCACAGAAAATGGCTTTTCAGACCTAATATAAGGCCTAAGCTTTCCATTCCACAGCCTCAGATGTATACATTCATGACATCTTCCAGACATACTTTTACAAACAAACCCAACAACAGACCTCGACAGTTCCTCTGCTTAAGGCAACTTCTAGGTCTGCTGGATTCAAAATTCTCTACCCATTTCATACTGGCTATGCAAAACACTCCAGTTTTGCAGCCCTGATTACTTGTTTCATAAGCGTGCAACTGAACTGCAGGAAAGCCAAGGACCAGCTCTCCAAAGAGACTTGTTTCTTACAATGAAGAGCACCAGATACCTGATGCCTAACCCATTTTGACCAGTGCCATCCATCACTGTGAATGAGGATCCTAAGCTAACCAAGGGCTCCATGGAGAAAGTCAGCACATCCAAGCGGTGTTCACAGCAACCCTCACACTGAGCTAAATGCCATCTAAATCACCTTTTTCAGACGGAGGTGTATCTTGTTCTCCTGCAGGAGTCCATCTTCCTCTTTTAGAGTTCACACACCTGACAACATCTTTGTGAGTTGTCCACTTGAAGATCTTTCTACTGAAAACCAGTCAGCTACCATTCTTCCCTCTGAAACATGGCTGACAGGGGATGTAGTGACATTCCTCTTTCACCCAATGCCCTAGTGATCAGAGTATGGGGCCAAGATGTAGGAAGTCCAATTTCAGTTTCCTCCTCTGGTTGGGGGAGGTTCAAACTTGCACCTTTCACTGCCCTACCAGCCAGGAAACCTCAGAGCCTTGGAACTCCCAGTCAGTCCTGGGCAGAAGACGATGCAGATTTAAGCTGGAGGCAGGCAGGTGGGGGAAACGAATTTTCAGTTTTCCATATGCAGGAGACTGCCCTAAATGCTAAACCACACATAAAAACATCACCCTCTTTTCACCCCTCATTTTCTTCAGTTTTGAACTGACTTTTGATTGATCTTGTAGTATGCATTAATATGTTTAAAACATATCCCACAAGATGTCCCTTGGAAATAGAAAGGCTGCAAGCATCTTAGAGGACTCATGAGGCAGAGACGAAAGGCACTGTGCTATTCCCTAGGCAGTCCAGAGTACACGCCCACGTGGGGCCTTGTGGCAACTCCCTGATGACAGCAGATGCCTGCAGGCTAACAGAGTGGGTTTATAAGGACTGTGCTTCCAGGCTTAGATACCTGAATTCTGCCTACATCCTTGTGTCAGCACCTTAAAGCTTTTGGGGACTGCTTCTCAAGCAATTCCTAACAGATATAAGAGGCCAAAACCCAGTGTTCTGAGTCCCAACCTCAATCCTATTCTACTTGTCAAGAACTAGCCCACTTCTGTAAATCTGCACCTCTATTACTTCCTGAAATAAAAAAGGTTTATCATAAATCACTTCAGTTTCCAGCAGCTTTTGGCAGCAGTCAGTCTTAGCTGATCAGATACTATTTGCTGTGCAGTAAGAATCCACCAAAGTTTGGACAATAGTATCAGGCATCAGAATTCAACTGCTGTTCAACCAGCTGAATTAAGAGTGATGCCTTGTGGGTAAAGCACTGCCTGCAAACTGAGTTTCTTTCCCAATTCTTCCTTAGAACATGCTTTTAAACCTCAGTGAGGCCATCAGTTCCTCTTTCTCAGACCATTTCTCCAGCTGGTAAACGGAGATAAATATAATCTCTGTTACAGCATGCTTTGAGAACTACATAATAGTAAGATTATGTCAGTACTAAGGGGTAATCAGCACCTCATAGTAGATGACACTCCTTCAAAGCATTGGCAAAGAACCACTGCACTTCAATTTTAAAACAAAACCAAACTAGGTAATTCGCAAAGAGAGTAGCTGTCAGCCAAGCATCTTGTTTTCTCAGTCACAGTTTTATGTAACCATCATGAAATCTGTTGGTCCAAATTCCTTGTTCTCTTAATTTTCAATCGTTTGCTCTCTTGGGCATCATGCCACCAAAGAGCTGATGCTGACTACTCAGGATCCACAGCAGAACGTACTACAAAGTCAGAAGCAACCCTGAGCCCTTAAACTTTTTTTTTTTTTTTTTTTGCTCATGTCAAAATATGAAAACCAAAAGTCCTTTACCTTACAAAAGAAAAAACTCACTAGATGGGGAAAACACAACACAGAAGAATGTTCTTGGTTTATAATTAGAAGGTATTATCTTAGAGAAATATGTTACAGGGGCACCTGTCAACATGATGCAGCCTTCACCCTCATGGACATTATCCACATCATCTAATGAGAAGAGACAACCAGGACAGCTAGGTCAGCATGCTGGTAGCCGACATGTTTGATAGGCAACTGCATTCACGTGGCATTGTGCAAGTTAACATGAGGAGACTAAGGGGAAGTTTTCCTTTCACAGTTCTCACCCATTTTGAACTACAAACTACTTGGCAGTATTTATATGATGTGGGAAGGAAACAAAATAGAAACTGGAAACAACTTTAAGATTATAGTACCCATAACGTTAGCTGCATAATCGAATGGCAAAACTAACTCATTTATTACATCACTATTTCTTTCTTAGTACCATAAATTAAGCATATTTTTTGGCAGTTCTCCCTTGCCAGGAACAATTCTTTTATTCATGAACCCACTCATTTTAAGGGCTGAGTCTTTAGAGCCCATTAGAAAAACATCATCAACACATTTTGTTTTTTTAATGCAAGGAAAGAAACGTTAAGCAAGCTGCCGTTCCCATTTTTCAAAATAAATGTGTTCTTCTCTCCCACAGTTATATACTAGTACATAAAACACTGATTTCAGCAGAGTTACTTCTGATTTACATAGCTGTGGAAGCAGAGTCACAAACCCATAGCATACGTAAAGATATTTCTGTAGTGTCTCCTTATGTTGCTGAGTCGGCATGCATCTAACCTAGGACAGCCAAGGAATTTAAAGTGCTATTATGCTGCAAAGGGAAAACGTGCCTTGTTTCCTAGGCTAAGGATTATTATTCATATTGCCACAGTGCCCTCAGAGCAAGACCCTATGTGCTAGTCACTGTACATATCTCAAGACAGAACACTTTCTGAATATTTACCACCTAAACAGATAACAGCAAAACTAAAGCAAGGAAGCTGAGACAGAAACCTCCATGAGAGCTTCCTCAAGGTCTCCCAGAGCACCTGTGACAGGTGTAAGTGCAGCTCAGGGCCACAGCACCGTATTTCCTCTCCACTTGAACTTCCTCTGAACAGGACAGTGCTTTCTGGTACTGTCGTGGTTTAACCCCAGCCAGCAACTAAGCACCACGCAGCCGCTCACTCACTCCCCCCCCACCCAGTGGGATGGGGGAGAAAATCAGGAAAAGAAGCAAATCCACGGGTTGAGATAAGAACAGTTTAATAGAACAGAAAAGAAGAAACTAATAATGATAATGATAACACTAATAAAATGACAACAGCAATAATGAAAGGATTGGAATGTACAAATGATGCGCAGTGTAATTGCTCACCACCCACTGACCGGCACCCAGCTAGTCCCCGAGCGGCGATTCCCCGCCCCCACTTCCCAGTTCCTATACTAGATGGGACGTCTCATGGTATGGAATACCCTGTTGGCCAGTCTGGGTCAGGTGCCCTGGCTGTGTCCTGTGCCAACTTCCTGTGCCCCTCCAGCTTTCTCACTGGCTGGGCATGAGAAGCTGAAAAATCCTTGACATTAGTCTAAACACTACTAGCAGCAACTGAAAACATCAGTGTTATCAACATTCTTCTCATACTGAACTCAAAACATAGCACCGTACCAGCTACTAGGAAGACAGTTAACTCTATTCCAGCTGAAACCAGGACAGGTACAACTTGGTATTGCTCTTCTGAACTACAACACAGATACAGCCTTAATTTTTTAGCATGATACATTAAAACATCTCATACTTTAATCTCTTAACATATTTGTGGGGAAATGGCCTTAATGGAAAAAAAAAAACCAGTAATTCTTTACATCACAAGTGCATAGATATCAATACTTGAATACTTGCTGGTATTGTAGTCCTCTCCTTTTAATGACAAATGGGGAAGGGTGGTGGAAATCAAAAGACACACAACCTGTCATTCGAAGGTCTAGGTCAAAAAAAAAAAAAAAAAAAAAAAAGAGGTGGGTTTCTCCATGGTGATTTCACAATCTTTGTATATGTAGGCAGCTTTCCTGTAGACAGGAAGTATTCTTCCGCAAGTCCTTGGGTCAAACAGATTCAATGAGGCATTACAATTTATCAAGTACTTTTAAAAAGCAATTTTCTAGGTATTCATAGAGCTCCTGCCTAAAAACACAGACACTCCAGTTGGTTAGGCACATTATTAAAACATCTAGCTCCAGTACTTCAGTCAGTTATTGACTTTACACCAACCAAAATTTATTATCACTATTTGTTCATGACTTGCATGTCTTTACCAAAAAAAAAATACAAGTATGAATAATTCAGTTCTCATTTCATGCTAACAGTACATTAATTTATTCATCAATTAGTCACAGACGAAAAGCAGAAGAAAAATATTCCTTAGCACTCCCAGTGCCAGATTTCAACCTGAAATAAAACAGTTCTCAGACATCTCAGAGGTTACATATTTTAACAGATGCCATCATTTTTGCCAGCAGCCTTAGCTTCAAAGGTGGCACTTGCATTCATACTATCCTCCAACGTACCAGCACAAACCAAATTCTGTACTTCCAGCTCCAATAGTATGATAAAGATATATACTCCCACCTCCTCCTCTTTCCCTCTTTATCATGCAGGCAGTCTGGCTCGTCTTGCATAAAGCTGGGAGCAAAGTGAGTGTGGAAATGCCAGCTGACTTAGTACTTGCACCAAGAACACAGATTGTTCAAAACCAGACCTACCCTTCAAGTCTAGCAAATACATAGCAACAGGGCACTGGCAACGTATCTTCTATTGCATTCTTTTTGTATGACACATTTTTCATGGATCAATGGCTGTATTAAACAAATATTTTTATTAGGAGATAATGCACTCCACTCCACGAGATGTTAGACTTGGAGGTCTGTGTCCAGCTGGACATCTGACCAGCTATAGGCTCCAGTCCTTTGCTTATCTTGGACACTGGACTGCAGTTCTTTAATGGCAGAGAGGTTTCCCTGGGTATATTCTGTGCAGTGCCCAGAGTAACGAATATCCAAGTTCCACTGGAATCTCAAAGTATCAGTGTCACACAAATAACAAACTAGAGTTTAAGCTGGAAACAGTCTAATAAACCATGAATTTTACAAAGCAGTTTGTAGCTTAGAGACTGCCTTTCCTAATAAAGTTAGCTGACAAAATAATTTAGCCTTGTGTTCTACAACTTTTATTCTTAAAAAAAAAAAAAAAAAAAAAAAAAAAGTCAAACATGAAGAGTTTGCAGCCAATTCAATGCTATTCCCCTACCACAAAGCAGGTATGTCATATGAATTTAGTTAAACCGAACTGACACATATTTCTCAAAGCTGGATGACTGCAAACTCTCCTTCCATGTGTGTAGTAGTGACATAGCTAGTATCACCACTGCATTTTTCCCCTCTGTCCTAGTTTCAGCTGGGATAGAGTTAACTGTCTTCCTAGTAGCTGGTACGGTGCTATGTTTTGAGTTCAGTATGAGAAGAATGTTGATAACACTGATGTTTTCAGTTGCTGCTAGTAGTGTTTAGACTAATGTCAAGGATTTTTCAGCTTCTCATGCCCAGCCAGCGAGAAAGCTGGAGGGGCACAAGAAGTTGGCACAGGACACAGCCAGGGCACCTGACCCAAACTGGCCAACAGGGTATTCCATACCATATGACGTTCCATCTAGTATAGGAACTGGGAAGTGGGGGCGGGGAATCGCCGCTCGGGGGACTAGCTGGGTGCCGGTCGGCGGGTGGTGAGCAATTGCACTGCGCATCATTGGTACATTCCAATCCTTTCATTATTGCTGTTGTCATTTTATTAGTGTTATCATTATCATTATCCGTTTCTTCTTTTCTGTTCTATTAAACTGTTCTTATCTCAACCCGTGGGTTTTGCTTCTTTTTCCCGATTTTCTCCCCCATCCCACTGGGTGGGGGGGGAGTGAGTGAGCGGCTGCGTGGTGCTTAGTTGCTGGCTGGGGTTAAACCACGACACCCTCTAAAAAGGAAGGGTAACCAAAATGAAATTTCTGCTAGAACTGATCCTTACAAGCACTACCTGAACAGACACAGAAGAGAGGAGAGTCTAATTCACATCTCTGTCTACCTCCTGATTCAGGTCACAGGAGGCAGGTCTGACTTTTTTGATGCCTGATGGAAGAAGCTCAACAGACAAATGTGCCATAGCTCCCAAGGAGGAGACACCTAGCAAAGTTAGTGCAAAAGTTCAGCAAAGTCATCACTGCCTAGTTCTTTTTTCTGTTTTGCTGCCCGACTTGGACAAAGAATATTTTTTCATTATCTCCTGCCTGATTTATGTTTACATATATGTACAACAGAAACCCATGTTACCCTTTTGTAATTAGGCACTGTGCAGCCACCTGCCAGACTGTCTGTGCTCCAACAACTCAGCATGTGTTTGTATAACCAAGGTACAGAAATCACCAGAATGCTGCACAGGGTGACAAACTGCAGTAAATATCTTATAGGGAGGCAGTCTGTTTACTTACATCTTCGATATAAAACTCTACATGAAAATCAAAAAACAATACCTAGTGGCAGACAAAAGGAGATGAACAGACAGGCAATGTTCTTCTTCCCTGGTATTTTCTAGACTTGTTTTCTACCTTATTTTACCTAGGACATAACGGTTTGTTTTAGGGTGGTTTCAAGGATTTCTGAGAAGGTAAACACACATACACTGACTGAAAGGGAAAAAGTAAGTGTTTTATTAACTATAGTCATGTATTACACTAAGGATATCTTACAAAGCAAAAAAAAAACCAATTAACATATCGACCTAACGACTGTGAAGAAGATGAATCATCCATATATTCTGTATAGTCTTGTGTTGTCTTGCGCCGCAAGTCCAGGTGTCAGCTTTACTTGGGTGTCCTCATGGAGGTAACAGTGACATTGCTACATACTAGTCTACTGTTCTTTGGAAAACCCTGGTATTTTATACATTTGTGGAGGAACAGGTGTCGACACTCACAGTCAATGAGTGTCGAAACACGCCTCAATTGTAACATAGGGAGCCTATGCCACATGCACCCGCTGGCCAGGTACACTGCACATGCCATAGCCATCCCTTCTATTGGTTCATGGGTTCTGTGCACATGGTAAATTACTATAAGTCATCAGTCATGTCTACTATGCTCTAACCAATAGTAGGACTTTTGCAAGGTAAGTAAAATTATGTGTGGTGTCTTGTATTCCTCCATTATTGTACATACTATCTCCCTTAACATTGCTCTGCTTTCTTGTTTGAAATGCTGACCATGAGGATAATAGACAATAAACTATCTGTTTTCTGTGCTGTGTTTTTTAGTTATCTATTTCTTACTTAATGTTCATCCACAGACCAAAATTCCATCTTTTAACCCTTCTGTACACATGCCACCACATGGTCCGTGGTTGGAACACAATGGTATTCTATCATTCGTACAACATGTTGTTGTAGCAAAATATCAATCATTTGTCATATCAATTGGATAATACAGGGGGCAAAATACATAATGCATAAGAACACAAGACATACTAAAATCAAACTTAAAATAAGTTATTGTAGTCACGGCCACTCCCATGTCCACCCCGCAAAGGGGTTCTAACCTGTTTGTTTAACAAGTTGGTGATTCGGTCTTTGTAGCTCCTGTATTTGTGCGTGAATAGATGTGGAGTAGTCACTCAGGTTCATGTAACAGTCTCTCAAAGTCTTGGTAGTCATGTCCATGAGCAAGTAATAAGAAGTTAATTGCAGCTCTATTTTGTAATGTGGCATGTCTAACATTATTTACATCTAATAATAAATCAGATAATGTTAAACTAGTGGAGTTACTATATTTGGCTAGCTAACATCCCAGTTTCTTTAGCTGAGATAGGGTTGCAGCACTTGTTACCCCAGGTGTAAACACAGATGCTGTGATACTCCACATTATCCTTATAGCTGGGATCAAGTGTATGTATTTCCTGTGTTTTTTGAGTATGATTTCTCTGTTTCCAGATAGCAAGAGTGACATTTGGGGTTAACAAGGTGAGTCGGCCCAGGGTACATGGCCCACCTTTGATTGCTCATGGTACTTCTAGCCAGGCTCAGTTACTACATATCAAAAACAGTCCCAGTGGTAAAGACATATGTGTGGAAAAACTCTTCGTAACACCCTTGGAGATGGTGTTACGCCAGAGTGACGTGTTGGAATCTTGGAAAAATGGCATTAACCTACCATGATACACTCTCTTTATCAGTGTAATTAAAAGAGGTACACCGGTCTGTATTCAGGGACTCCACAGTCTGCAGTTCCTGGGGTGGCAATGAAAGTGGAAGTCCAATTTGTGGAAACCAAACATTCCAGTTCATTGGATTTATAACTGGTCGTATGGTAGCTGTTGACAGATCTTCAAACTCCATTGATGACAGTAGAATCCCTATTAGACATGTGAGAAAGGCATTATTTGATGACGTTGTACTGAGACACAAGGAATTTTGTCTGGTTACATTATCCAGGGTCACCCAGACATTTTCATTGGGTTGCAGCAGTATCCATGACTGTGTCCATCTGTGAACACAAGAGGGGAGGGGAAACATAGTCCATATCCTACTTCCACTGCGTTAAGTATTGTGTTGGCACGCGCCGCCACACAGATTCTCCCTGCACCACAATAGTTACAGTTTGTGAGTCATCAGCTGCTATAACTTCGGCTGTGACTGGTTGTCCTAACAGGGGCTGATACCATACCCGCACCCCAGCGAACCACCGCATGGTGTCTGTAGTCAGTGGTGTATTTAGAACATCATATACCAATACCCATGGGGTAGCAGGTAGGATTACTGTCGACGAGGAAGTATTTTTAATTTCAAGTATGAGTGGTTTTTTTTCCAGATTCCTGAGTCAGATTCAGTAACACTAGGCCCCGGGCCAAGAGCTCTGGGGTAAAGCACAATAAACGTAGACAGTTGCCAGAGGCTGGACACAGCATGACATCAGTACAGAACCACTGTGTCTCTTGGCTAGCCATGGTTATATCTGTAGTACTTTGCACAGCATATTTACCGTCCTGGGGTGTAGCTGTGAAGGTCGTCCCTTGTAGAATGGATATTCCTGGATTTGCAACCTTTATGGTTCTGATCTGCCCTTGCTTCATGCATAGGATGGGGGTTGAGCTCTGGTTAATGATATGGTTATTTAAGATGCATATTGCTTCAGTTAGATGGTCTACTCACCCAGTGAATGTATCACCTTCCAAGTGTTTCAGCTGCTCTTTCAATAATCCATTAGTGTGCTCTATTAATCCTGCCCCCTGGGGGTGGTAAGGAAGATGCCATGTCGATGTGATTCCTTGGTCACTGGTCCACTGTGTTACTCTGGTGTTTTTGAAATGCATCCCATTGTCAGATTGGATCTCTACAGGGGTACCATAATAGAGGTCTATCAGCTCTAAGCATTTAATCGTGATAGGTGTATTGTTATAGCGGTTAGGAACTGCTATTACTAGTCTCGAATATATGTCTACAGCTACATAGATATAGTGTTGTCACTTGTGTTCTTGCAAAGGTCCAACATAGTTAATCTGCCATACTACTCCCCAAGATGTGCTTCGCCATATGCATCCCACTGGCTGGTCTAAATAAGGATGTCTTTTTAGCAGTTGGCAGGTTTCACATTGAGTAATACATGTTTGGATATCTTTTACTGAAAGTTGTACTCCCCGGGTCTTGGCCCATGCTATGGTGGCATCCCTTCCCCCATGACTGGTCTTTTCATGGGTCCACCATGCCAATGTGGCATTACTCTGTTCCTCTGGTTTTACGGACTGGATCTTTGTGAGAGCATCAGCTTATGCGTTTCCTAAATGTGTTTCAGATTGTTCTTTCGTGTGTGCATCCACATGAAATACGCAGACATCCCTGTCCTGGAAGAGAGCCTAAATATGCTCTCAGCAACTTTTTTTTTTTCCCCTTCTTAAATATGTTATCACAGAGGCGCTACCACTATCATTGATTGGCTCAGCCTTGGCCAGTGGCAGGCCTGTCTTAGAGTCGGTTGGTATTGGCTCTGTCGGACACAGGGGAATCTTCTAGCAGCTTCTCACAGAAGCCTTTCTGTAACTGCCCCCCCCCCCCAAAAAAAAAAAACCCTTGCTACACAAAACCAATACACGGTTTTAAAAAAAAAAAAAGTATTTTTCAGTCTGTGGACACTGTGAACATATCATGACTCTGTGAGGGTGTTTACATCCATATTTTATAAATAATAAACAGTGAAACCAAATACAATTTTCCAAACTGATCCTTGATATGGAAGTGCTCAACTTGAGGAGCATTAGAGAGGTCTTATTTTCAGCATACTCAGGGAGGGGAGGAGGAACCAGGCCCTCTCATAAGCATGTTCAATAAGCCCCAGAAATTGCTGTCTGTCCTGAAAGCGGGCTTGCATATTATGTCCACTCAGGCATTACTGAAACATCAGTGAGACCACTTGTGTGCTTAACTAGGCATTTTCTGATCTGGAGCAAAAGCCAGAACTGCTGAAACAACCTTACTCGCACTGAAATCAGTGAATCCCTAAGAAATCAAGAGGATTTGAGCACCTGAACAACATTAAAGCTTTGGCCTCAATTCATAATTTTGCACAGAGCTAAGGTGACAGCCTGTGCAAGTGTTTCATAATCAGATTACCCTTATAACCAATTTTTTTTAAAAACCATATTGGGTATTTTCATCATATATGCAAGCACATATCCATTTTCTATTTGGGGACAGCAAACAGGAGCTGAACTCACAGATTTCCAGTCTCCAACATGACACTTATATTTTCCCAGCATGTTGCATATTTGTTCCTACTAACTCCCTAGGCTAAATGCACAGCAATTTCATTGGAAATTGGATCAGACCCTTAATACCAAAAGCTGCCTTCAGTGAAGGGTGCATATTGCTACTGGTTGGCAACATCTGGTCCTAAACAGCATCATTTACAAAAAATTAGAGAGATTAATTCTGTAAGAAAGGACATTTGATTTCACTCTGCATCAGAACAAAAGCTAAAAACACACGAAAAAGCAGAATAGAAGCCTGAATTCTCCTGGATAAGACACTGACCTGGAACATGGGAAATCCAATTTCACTTGCTGCTTTCACCCACCTGAAGTAGGGTTTTGAACCAGCTTTCCCCAGCATTTGAGCAAGAACACTGGCCTAGCAGCTATTGCTCTAGGTTGGACAATTTTTTTCAACAGGGGGAAAAAAAAAAAACCAAACACTAAACAACAAAAAAATAAAACAAAAAACAAAAAACAACAAAAAAAAAAAACCCCCCACACACAAAAAAACAAGCCACACCACTCTAAAGCTTAACACACACACCCCCATCCCCCAAATCTCTCATCAGACTGGAGACCATTTAGCTTTAAAATTACCACCATGTTCAAGTAACAGTTACACCCCATATGCAAACATATCCACTACACCCCTCCAAATACTGCACTTCCACATGATGGACCTTATCAGCCCTGTAGCAAAAAGTGCATTGTCCTTTGTCACTTCCATTTTCATTATGCATCTATCTATCTATCCATTCAAAGACTGAGTTCCTTTATAGATGAAAATAGCCTCTCTTCAGGCTGAAGAGCAAATTTGCTCTTCAGCCAATCTAGGACACTAACAAAAAAACTTCAAATCATCTATTATATGCAAGTGGTTTGTCTTCATAAAACAGTCCTAGTGCAATAGATTGCCCCAACATTCATTTTCTCTATACTGCTTCTAACTAGTTGAAGTCAGAGAGTGCGAAGCATATCTGAATGTGGCAAGTAACAACAAACAATGCCCAAAGAGGAGAGGAGGCTAAGAAAGATTGCATACTTGTAAGAAAAATAAAGAACAAACAGCTGTTTACAATACATCCTGTACAATAACTGCACCTACAGTGCATCTGACTAAAAAAAAAAAAGGGAACCTGCAACAACTGCCAGTCACATACATATTCCCATAAGTGCTGTTTCCCAACGCAGCTTCAACAACTTTCAGTATTAGCTTACAAACTCCTAGCATCTCCTTCCCTACCGAACACAAACCATAACCCAAATAGCACTTCAACTCTTCCATGTGGATCCAATGATATCCCCTCACCACCAGTATTTCGATATTCTTTAGCACAAAAAAAATGTGGATAAATATTGAATTGGAAAAGAAAAGTTTGTTACAGAGAAGTCACAGGCCTGTATATAACCTGGCAAGTGCTTGCGTCATGCACGATTTGTAAATGACGTGCCAGTCCAAGACAGTCTTTGTAATAAAATACATGCATGACAAAAGCAAGAGCTCTCTCCTGTGACAAGGCTCATGAAGATTCTCACCCACCCCTTTGAAAAAAAACAACTAAACAAGCATGGAAGAAGGTGATCAGCACCTCATCCAGCACATGTGAAGACTCTGTTTCAGTTTGCTTACATAAACCCTGAAGAACTGCAAGTACTTGCAGTGTCACCACAGGCAACAGAAAGTTCACAGGGTTTTAAAAGACAACCATGCAGGCAGGACATCAGTTACAGGATAGCTAAAACTTGAGTAATAAGCTCCAGGAAGATGACAAGCTCAAAGGTATTAAGATGAGAGTTTTAGACACAACCATTATTCAAATAGCTTTCTCCTACTGAGGGAAATTTATTAGAACTTCCAGTGTGATTGTAGCAATATGTAAATTGGACTGTTCAAATGAGAATATATGGTGACGATGTGTGGTATGAGTCACCAACTAAGAATTGGAAGTAGGGATGAAAATGATGCGATTACTGTGGTCAGGCATTCTGAAGGCCTTGGTTTAACAGACTGAGCAAGATGTAGTACGTCAGAAAACCCTCTAGAATATAGTTGCTCAATAATAATAATAAAGCATCTGTCTTAAGTACTGATATGGTATATCAAAAACAGGTTATTAGAGAGAGAGAGACAAAAAGACAGGAAAAATAGATCAGTCTTATGGTCAACAAAATACAGATTCTGCAAGCAGTACAATTTAAAAGAACCATCAGATTCATGTTCCTAAATGGTCACTGTTTCATCTGTATTGCTGTTCAGATGTGAAGAGCCATTTAAAAAGAGCAAGTGATTATACATTTGAGAAAAACAGACAGGCAACGTTAGCCAGCGCTACACTACCAGACAGATCATTGGGCTCCATTTATTTACTCTTTTAAACTACACTCTGTTGGTTTTGTTTTGTTTTGTTTTTAATCTTCTATGAGGGAAAAGAGCAGAGTTATCTTACAAAGCAAGTCCACTTTCACATTACTAAGAGTTAACATACACAGCATGAGAAAGCATGTTTAACATCCTTCAAATTTTAATGCGGATGAAATACAGGGAAGTCATAACCATGCGGGGACTATCAGATGCTCTCTCGTTACTTAACAAATCTCTATTGTCATGAAGTGCCAACTATTCTTGACTTCAGAACAGCCTCACAATCACCTCTGATACCTTGTCCCTGTATCAGTATCTGACCTTACACACAAGACCAAGTGCTGATCACCACTGTTGTACCTGTGTATGAACCGGAATCCCATTGAACACAAGCTGCCACAAAGCTACTGCTGAACTGGACAGATACTTAACTGTATAGATACTTACAGACACCCAACAACCAGGCAATTGTAACCACAAGGAAAATGCATTGCAAAAATCCAGTGGGAGTTGCAAAACAGATACTGTACAGATCACAAAACACAGTTTATATCTTGCAGAAACACTCACTTTACAGGCAAGAACAAATATCTTTAAAAAGTGGAAGAGGCATGCTAGAGTACTATCAAGCCACCTCAGTCAACAAAAGAACCACCAGATTTTAAGTTACAGTGAGAAAATACAGACACATCTCACCAGTTACTCCATGACTATCACCATTTCTGCTGGATGCATCCCTCATCATCTAGGTCACATTTCAGCTGGCCACTTTTGACCCATATGTGTGTGTCAACAACACATGGATCAAGCAAAACAAATCAAGTGGAGTTTTACAGCATCCAAATACACTGTTGTTCAGATCCCTTCATAGCTTTGAACAACAGGGATGCCAACATGGGTTTGTATCCCACCACAGGAGAGTTAATCCTCAAGGCAGATAAGCAATCACACAGAAACTTTCAAGTTCTCAGAGGATGAAAAACAGACACACTTAAGGGCATCTAACCTATCCTTGCCAGGGTCCAACAGACATATCACTTTCCCGTCACCAGCACCAAGATCAAGCCTGCAGGCTGAGAATCAGCATTGATTGGTCTGTGTCCGCAACGGACAAGGGTATGTGCACCACAAACCTCTCTGGCAAGCTTAGCATCCACCTGGATCCACTACAGGAAGAGAGGAGCTCAAATAATCCACCTGCAGTGGCTCACTGAACAGCTATTCACAATAACTGGAAGTGACAATGACAGTTGCGCAGTAAACATATCTTTCCTTAAGATGAGAGGGACTAGATATCTTTTGGAGTAAAGCTGGCACTGCACTTACTTTAAAATCTGTATCTAAACACAGAAAGCTATTGAGACTTTTGAATGATTGTGCCATAAAAAAATCCTAGGTAACGGGAAAGTATTCATTTCAGTCTAACATTTTAAGCTGGAAAATAGGGGAGTATAGTTATAGTATCTGTGCATTTTTTGAACTGCAACTAGCAAATTCTGAAATCTGGTATCCAGTTATCTGGTTTCTAGTTGCACCTTCCAGTAAGAGCAGAGGGTTTATTCTGGATATGTACCAGATTCAGTCTTCAATGGCTTTACACTCACAGAAGCATGAAAGAGCAGAAATAATATGGAAGGGCTCCCAAGAAAGATCAGACAAGATCTGGTATGGCCCAGAAAGAGAAAAACTGCTGCCTTGGGAGAAAAAAAAAAAAAAATTATCAACCACAGCATCTGTTGGTATCCCTACAAAAAGATAAAGATTTCAAGATGTAAATAACTACACTTTTGCAAACGGCTTGCAACCCTGTTTTTCCTGCCTTAACAAAGAGAGTCCTTCTAAGATACCTCACACAAAGCTCACTAAAATAAAAAAAAACTTTGCAGTATCTACTACTGAAAACTGAAAGTAGACTATATGCCCTGGTGACTGGCATAAGTCAAAATAAATCAATTACAGTAGTGAACTACCCTCCAGGTCTTCTTCAGATGGACGCAAGAGAATTTAACCCAGACTAGGATATTGTGATATAAGAGAGCTATTCCTGGATTTGGTATTTTATAGCGACATTTGGCATAACTAACCTCAGCATGATACAGGTTGAGAAAGTAACTTGTGCTATGAACAGGTTCCTCTGAGGGCCATATTCACACAGCCTTAATTACACTCAAGTCCCTGTACTTTGTATTTTCTGAAAGTGGACTGTGGTTTAATAACATATTTCAGTCCCACGAGTTGTTTTTTTTCAGTGGCTGCTCCATCAGTGGCTCTGTCACCACTGACAAAAGAGAAGGAACTTAAGTGATTTTAATCCATCTCTTAATGAAGTTACATGATGGGACTTGTGGGATCATCTTCTAAACACAACAGGCAATGACTGCTACTGCACTACTGCCTACCTGCCTTTCTACAGCCTTCAACAAATGCCCTTTTTTTTTTTTTTTAATTATTTCTCTGAATCCCTGTCATCAAAAAGAAAGATGCATAAATGCTTATTCCCTTTAGAACACAATTAAGCAGAGCCTGTACCCTCTCGATGCTGAGATCTCAGCAGTGAATCTCCAGAAATATTACAGCAGAGTTATTTGTTGCATCCTAGGGCTGAATGGGGGAAAAAATAATAATAAGCAGCACCTTCAGCTTCAGTCAGCAGCACATTCCAAGATCGCAATTTGCTACTGTGTATGAAGAAGGATCTGAAATGCAAATGATCAAGAGGCCATTAGAGACATTAAAGATTTAGCAGACGTATGTTCATCCTGTTTTTATTGGGGGGGGATAGAGACATTAATTCCAAATAGATAATGAAATACAGTTACCATATTCATCCTTTCACAGAATAGTTATGTCTCTCATTAAAAGCATACTTACTGTCCAATCTTTAATGTTCCATGTGGGCAAAAAAATATTAGAAATAAATATTCCCCATTCAGCTCTAACTTTAATGACTGTTATTTACATCAATAATTTTGCTTATAGGATGGAAACCTACCCCAGAGTTGTCTCACTACAGACTAACCTTCAGATGACTTTCCATTCGACTTGGACTGGCCATACACTCTCCTGAGATGGAAAAAGCCTCCAAGATTCTTTTGCTGCCTACGCTAGCATAGCATCAGGACTAAACAGGGTGATCTTGCAATACAGATTTTGCAATTTGAATTCTCCAAAGCAAAAAAGATCTAAACCTATCCCTCTTCAAAGGGCATTCCTGACATTTACTGCTGCAAAGACATAAAAATAATCCTTATTCATAAAGTCATCCAACAAATACCTACACATATGTGCAAACAACTGGAAGAACTTTCTTGGGATTCCTTTAATTTCCACATGTAGTCATCTTTATGATCAGTGTCATAAAGGTTAAAAACCCTACTTTTCAACTAAAATTGGACCTAGAAGCTTCTATTTTCAGTCTGCAGACTTTGGGACTGTATTATTGCCACAGTCACATCATGTTATTTCCACCAAAACAGCTGGAGGTTTCCAGTGTAGGAAGCAATTATTATGAAAAGTGTCAATGTGTCATTCTCCCCAAGTCAAATGTTTCACTTCACGTTATAGCATTTGACAAGTATCCAGCTCTTAGTTTCCACCAAGAAAAAGGAAAAAGGAGAGAGAGCACACATGCAAGTCACAAGAGAAAAGAGCAGTTTACCCACTGCTATGCAAGCAGATTTTGACATTGCTGAATGATGCCACAGTTGTGGTACATTTCTAGAGTTTAATTGCTTTGGCAGAAGGCAGGGTTAGGTCTGTATGCATGAATGAACACACTGTTTGCCTTCACCCAACAATACATATACAAAAGGTGTCAGTCTAAAACAACATGCTAAATAATTACATGTTCAATAGGTGGTGCAAGCATTTTAGGAGGCAATAGTCACAATTCATGGCAGGGACAAGAGAAAACTTCCTGCCTGTCAAATGCACAACAAAGAAACAGTTATTCTGTGATACCTTTCAGGCCTAAAAGGTTCAATTTAATGACAGTGCTAGATACAAAGGACCACACACATGCCTGAAGCTTCCTGGCACAGTGTCTTCCCAGGGTATATCCACATAGAGAAACAAAGGTGCAGTTGTAACCTCAAGCAGGTATATCTATTAGCATGTGGTATATCTACTAGCTTAACCCATTAGTCTGAACAGTGACATTAGAAAACAATAAAGCACAAAACTAGACAATAACAAGCCAGCAACCTGGCTATACATTCCCAAGAGCAAGTGGAGGTGCCCTCCTCTAGATCCTCCCTACATTGCTGGCTAGTAGCCACATTCAGTTCCCTCCAGCATGCCAGAGCATGCTGCAGTCTGACCCTCCTTCAAAGGCACAGACATAACCTTGATGCCTTTTCCTCCAGAGAAAGTGGGCCAGCCAGTTCTGTGTGACCAGGGAAGCCTTGGCTCACGCCAAAGTCAGTACATCCCAATGAACAGTTCTCTAGCTCACAGTCTCAAACTATTGACTCAGACTGCCTGCACAGGTCCTGGCCCAAAATACAAAGCTCTGTGGATGACCTTCCTTTCAGAAACCTGCACAAGTCAGACTGCATACCAAAGAACGAAGCCCACAGATAGCAAAAACCACTCCAACAGCTTGGAGTGCCAACATCTCATTCTCCCATTACACTTTGGCACCACAAAGACCATGCTATTAATTTTGAAGCTAACAATTTGTGAAAGTATTTGGAGGGGAGGCAAAAAAAGGGGGGGAGGGGGAGACAGGGGACAATGCTTTACCAAAAAGCACTTCAATACTTTTAAGCTGGAGTCAAGACAAGGAAGTGATACAAAACATATGAGATCCCAAATGCCAATTCTGCTTAGAGGGGGAATCTCCTATTCATACAGTATATTCTCCAGCTATGCATGGTATATTAAATTAATGGAAACTCTGAGCTTTAGCATATGTTTAATAGCTACAGTCTGCTTTTTTGAACAATGATACAACTTTCTTACTGTATACAAAAAACCCCACATATGGATGCGTTTATATTTGTCAAAAATACCCATGCAGGCTTTGATATTACTCGACAACACATATTGTCCATGGTCAAACAGTGCTTTAGGCTGTACTAAGCAACACAGAAGTAAGCTGGTAAAAACTGTCCCAGTTCCTCAGAGCCTAGCAAAATATTTAAAAAAAAAATAAATAAAAAAAAAAAAATCAATCATCAGGAGAAAGATGTTCTTCCACAATTGGCCTGAGTCCAATAAGCCTTTGCTCCTCCCACAGTAGGGCCAAAACATCATCCTATAACCCAGACCTCTCACATACTCACACAGCTGTAAAAGGCGGTGGGACACAGCAGCACAAGGGGCAATTTTTCAGCTGTGTTTCAGTATACAAACCAAGTCTCACTAACTAGACGAGGCACATTTGGCTAACCCTTGGTGACAAGACTCAAGGCAAGAAACCCAAGATCTAATCCTCAATATGTGCTACCCAGAAGGATGAGGGTGACATCATTTGCACATTTGGAAGGTGCTACATATTGAAATACATCAAGAATTAAACGTTGTTGCCAGTGCACCAAAATAACTGTGGAAATGTAATTGCTTACTCAGAAAGTTAATCAGACAGATACAGGGAAATCACAGATGCTTTTTAAGTCACGGCATGTTGTCGCACAGACACTGTGTGGATGCATCCGAAATAGCTATCTCTGTAAACCGTACTAAATTTGTGTTCCCAAAAGCCAGTAACATCGGGCAGTTAGACGTCGCACACTCAGCCACAGGAACACCATCCTGTACTCCTCCCACGATACACGCAGCTGAAGCAAAACACTGTAGCAGAACACACGACCACCACACCAAGGTAGTGTCACAGCAGCGTGCCAAGGCCAAAGCAGTTCCGCAGCCAGAACCGGGGATTGCTCGCCCCAGCGCTGTCTCCCGCGATCCAAGAGTGACACCTGCCGGGACTCGGGCTGCTGCGCCCGGGGCTTCCTCCGCTAAAGGAGCGAGGGGGGCCCAGCCCCGAGAGCCCGCACTGCACTGACTGCCAACACCAAAGGCTTCGACATGGACACACCTTTGTGCAAACACGCACACAACTACCAACACTTCAGAGGGATCCCCCACACACTCAGGAGGCTTCTAGACAAACTGTTGGCACACACCATATCAAAACTGTGCCGCTGAAAAGCGGCAATTATCCTTGCGTCAGGAAGAAAGGGTAACCGCGTCCACTTCAGAGCGGTGAAGGAGACAAAAAGCAGGGATGTGAAAGGGCAAAAGCATTCACTGTAATCCTTTCCAACTCTGTCCCATAAGACTTACAGGGTCAGTGATACCACCCTAGAAGTGGAACAGAGAACATGGCCACAAGGAAAAAAAACAAAACAAAACAAAACAAAACAAAAACCCTCAAACCATAATACCTTCAAACGTTGCTATCTTAGCCATACAAAGAAAGGTGCCTCATATCTGGGCTTTAGACCCAATATTGGATTGCAGCTTGGAAGGAAAACAATAGGCAATGTTGTTGCAGTCAGATGTATGCCACCTACCTGCCCAAATTTGCCAAGAGGATATGAAATTGTCCCAAGACAGGGGCTTGTACCACAGTGTCTAATGACTGACTGAACAAGTTTCAACCTCTAGTACTTCCTTCCCCTTCTGCATATAATATGCAGATATTTTTAAAGTAAGTAATCCCAGATCTACTCATAAGTACTCCCAGATCTACTGCAAATACTATCTTTGAATGAATGAAAGCCTATTTTCTGTGAAATTATGATTTGGAACAGACATTTTACAGTACTGACAAATTCAGGAAGGGAGCCGTAATGGAAATATTAATTGAGTCGTTAGCAGAAAAGGCCAACAACAGGCATCAAGGCCGGAGAGCAGCTCCACAAAGACACAGACCTGGCATTCATGCACTAAGACTAAACTTCTGCACAACAGCTGAAAACAATGGTGTTTATGGCCAACATGGTGCCACTCCTGAGCAAAGGCTACAAGAGGTCAATATCCAGATCTGTTCTGAAGAAGATATCTAGAAAGCTCAGCAAAGAAAAACATCCCTTTGTGCAGTAAGTAAGATAGAATTAGATCTACACGGTAGCGTGATTGAGTATTCATTACACTTAGATCTCAGTCTGTGCTATCTTTATGGTGTCCCTCCTGTGCAGCTCTATGGGCCCTGTAGGTAGCACAGATATTGCTGTGACAGTAGGGTTGGTGAGTACATTTTAATTAGTCCTCAGAACTCACTCCCAGCCATTTTCCTACAGCACCAACCTCAAATGGATTCAGTTCTCTGTGTTTTTGAGGTAGGCAGCTTCAGACAGACTCAGGTCACAAGCATTTCCCATTGTGTCCCACTCCACCCACCCCCACACCTCAGGAAAAAATAGAAAGAATAAGTGGGGGGCCAAGGGGGAGAGGAAGTAATCTCAAAGGAAAAAAAAAAAAAAATCTCAGCTTTGCATTCTGCAGCTCTAACTTCATGTCTGTTCAACTGCAGCAGGGTGAATGCAAAATTATAGAGCATTACTGCCACCTTGTGCTACATGAAATCTTTACAATCAAGGGGTTACTTTTTGCCTTTTTTCTTTTTTTTTTTTTTTTTTTAAAACCACAAAACCAGAACCAATACTTGTATTAGCATGCCCAGAACAGAGGGTAAGCAAAACGTTCCTGTCTCACCCAGCAAAGCACCTGCCATTGCCTTTCAGCTGAGTGGCCGGGCCAGAGAGCAGAGCTGGCTCTACTCTCTCCCAAGGCCTGGGGCACAGCCCCCCCACGGCCTCCCAGCCACAGCAGAGGGGCCCAATGCTCCCAGGGCCTCTTCAGCCAAGCACAGCCGCACAACATCTCAAGGTACCAGCTCTCCCCACT
Source organism: Aquila chrysaetos chrysaetos (assembly GCF_900496995.4). Classification (NCBI taxonomy): domain Eukaryota; kingdom Metazoa; phylum Chordata; class Aves; order Accipitriformes; family Accipitridae; genus Aquila; species Aquila chrysaetos. Next base: position 33,729,362 of record NC_044013.1, read on the forward strand.
CCCCTTTAACCAAAAGGCACCAATGATTTGGCACCTTTATCATCACTATTCTGTGGTGTAAATAGCCCATGCCTTCTATTTATGAAATGAAGCTCATCACAAACACTTAAAATGTGTTGTGGCTTTCATTGTCCTGCCTGATGGGAGGCAAACAGCCTATATAATCTCTTTTCATTGACAATAATCAGAGGTTTTGATTCCGGCTGAAACTAAACTGACTAGACACCAGAGCTTACTTTACAAGGACTGCTGGTCTGGCAAGGTTTGTGTTTGTTTCCATGCTCAAGCACAGTTTGAATAAAGTCATATTCTTATAGAGGAGTTTTTGCTACACTGATTTCCCAGAAAGGTGTTTAAAGAGGACTACATGATACTCCAGATCTTTGGCAGTCACATATAGATCCTTTACTGAGCAGACCCATACAATTTATTACAGATGAAATTGAATAGTTTCTTCATAAACAACATACAAAAGCCTACAATATGATAATAGAAAATAATAGATATTCTACAGCATGCTTGAACAATCCCTCAAAGCTTAATAAAGGAAGATTAGAAAATTCTAAAGGAGAGAACAGTTTTTCACAAGAACACATTCCTGAAGAAAGGATATGTGAACACAACATTAATGCATTTTAACTGAACCATTTGTCTCATTGATATTTTTGACACGTTTTTTTAAATCACACTTGTTAACTACTTTTATCCCTTGTTTAAGATCAATTTCAACTAAAAACTAATTTAAAAAAATACATAATTGTGATTGTTCTCCCACAGCAGCTTAGCATTAACACAAAAAATTATACCCTCATCCAAAAATGCCAAAATGTTTTCACGTATTTTAAATCTTAAACAAATGCTATCACAGAGATAGCAAGAAAGGCAACTGGTGAACCAGAAAATAAAGGAAACTTCTTCAGAGAGAGATGGGCCTTCATTTCTGAACCACCCTAGAGGCCTGCCACAGAAGGGTCTACAGATTTTCTTGACTCCAAGCAGGTATTGGAAAGCACCATCAAAAGCTAGCTTTATGGCTATCCTTTATGGTTCTTGCATCAGAAAATCTCCTACTATCAGAAGAGAAACCCTGAAGGCTCCTCTGCCCATTGCCATAGGAAGCTTCACAGAATTGGCAATCCCCTCATGTAAAATACTGTTTGTCTTATCTGACCAAAGAATGGCTCTAGCCAGATTTGTTCCTTATCCAAAACAGATCCTGGGCTGCTCTGCCACTTCTTGTTTCATTACACTATGGAAAAAGCCCTAAACCTAGAAACTGTTACAGAATTAATTGTTTGATGTTTTCCTTCCCTCTATTCCCCTTCCTTGTTCTGTGCTAGACACTGACAATCAGCAAGACTTCATGTATATAACAAAAATGTGTACAAAACAGAAGTTTTATTTCAGTTTTGTTACTTCTAACTTTTTACCTGTTCAGCTAATTCACCATTATTTTTTCTACCCTTATCCCTTCTCCCCCCCCCCCCCCCATCAACATTGTTTTTTCTCTTTTCCTCCCCCATATGCCGACTCTGTTCTTCAGAAAAAAACAGCATTTAGGCATGTGAAGTTGGGCAAAATTAATTGGGGTGTACTGACCAGTGAGATTCTCATTCTAGTCCCTGCTCAGCCTCATTTGACATGATGCAGGATGAAAAAACTCCAGTCTGAATCAGTGAGAACAGAAACTAAACATGAAGCATTGCACACCCCAGTCAGTCATGCCATGGCTACAAACTACAACCAAAGGGACACACATGTGCATGCCTCTCCCCAGTGCAAATACATTTTCACAAAATCTGCTTCGAAGCAGCATGAAAAATGTAAAGCTTCCTTCTGCTCCAGCAAGACTTTGTCTCAAATGACCAAGGTACCCAAAGGTCGTTAAAACGTTTCCAGTCATAGAAAACCTTTAATACTTTGTTAACAAATATAATTCTTTTTCTATTCCTAATTGAGACTACCAATAGGATAAGGTTAGAGTTCAGGCAAGCGAGTTATGGAAGGTAAGTGCATAGCTGTCATGCCTTTCTTTTCTCTGTACAATGCCACAGCTCTGCTATAGAGACAGGCAGCCATTTTGCATTCACTTCAATTAAAGGCAGTCACCAGCATGACTCTTCCACAGCATGCTCGCTGACAAAGATCCTGTGGTTGTTTCCAATCCAGAAGAAGTAATTCTGACAGAGCCTACAGACAGCCTTTGTGTACGGAGAAAAACACAGCATTACTGTTCATGTCCATCCTCTAGTGAACACGCAAAGCATATGTGTTTTGACAGCCACCCACGACAGGAGCTTGGCTCTTTAGCTGAAGCTGTCGGCGCTCATTGTTTTAGCTCTGGAGTCCTCCAGTTCAGTCCTGGAGCGTGAGCCAAAACTGTGGCTGCAACACAGACATTGTGGAAATACCAGCAGACAGTCAATGGTCTGAAAAACTAATGCCTAACTCAGACATATCCAGGGAAGACACAGTGGTTGGACCTTGACAACATACACCACAATGCAACTTTTAAAAAAAGGAATTACAATTTTATCCTTGCCAGCTGCAGAGGAGCAACTCTCTGACAAAGTGGTGACACCTCTGACACAGCTGCTTCCTATCTGACACATAAATTTGCTGTATTACAAGCTCCAACTAATCTTTCTCATTATGGACTTCAATTTAATAATATAACTACATAAGTCCTATTCAGAAAGGTCATTCTCAGCTTAAGTAAAACATTTGTCTCCTAAAACAGGATAGGAGTAATGAATATTATTTTAGTTATGGATTAAGTATGTTAATAGAATACTTCACCCTAATCCTGTTTTCTGAGCAGCATGGCTACTTACAATCTCAAAATGAACTGTGTAATGAGAGTGATTTCATACAGCGTCAGGCTCCTACAGGTTTTATGCCAACGTCCCAGATGTTGCAGTTAACATCCACAACTGATGATCTGATTAAACCTGCGCTGAATGGTACTGGAACATACTATGAATTAATTACCATCAAAAGGGTGAAGGGTTGAAGGTGGTTAGAATTTAAATTTGTCATGTTTATACAAATAAATCAGAGATAAACAAATACACTGAAATACTTTAGTGTTTAAAAATTGATTTATCAAATTCTGGATATAAAACAGTAAGCTCTAAAATACATGACACAGATTTTCATTGCAAGAAAGACAACTTACACTTTCCGGTTTCAGTTATTGCCATAAATTCATGAGCAACTACTTGAATACAATCCTTAACTCCTACTCAGTGGTATCATGGGATACAGGAGCACACACTGTACCAGTTGGTGTTAGTAGGTACAACTGGGGAAAGGTGCTCAAGTCTGCACAGCCTTCCTTTATATGAATTGCCCCCAAATGACATGGGTCATACTGTGATCCTTGTAACTGTAATGTACCACTTCAACCATTTCTGTCACAGAGAAATGGTGAAAAATTGTCCATCCCAGAGCATGCAGAGAGAGATAGGAATAAACTGTAACTACTTAAGTGATACCAGTTGACATAGAGATTACAGGGTAGTCACATTTGCTCCTGTCAAGCTGGATTCCCTTGAGTTTTAGCCAGTAACGTGGAGTTAAAGCCACCCTCACGTACTGAAGGTGGGGAGGCAGTTTAGTCTGAGGACGGGTCTTAGCCCTAGGCACTGGAAACCCTCCTATCTGGAACCAAGTCCAGATTTTCTAACAGAAGTGCCTTGAACTAAGAGGCCACCATGCTTTTCTAGCAAATCTACTTCCTCCCATCAAACTTGGAAGTGAAAATACCATGAAGAAACTATGGTTTTCTGGACCACGGTCTTGCATATTGTAGTTTGGGGAGAGGGTCCACCAAGATCCCAGTAACTTATACCTGCCAGGCTGCCACTCTCTACACAGAATAAAACATATGAATGAAACTGGTCAGGGCACCTGAGGTGGCTACACTTCTAACATTATTTCATCAGCTGCTATAAAATCTCATGGTTTTCCGGTATGCTCCATCCTCAGCAGAGGAGGAAACTGCTAAACTCTGGGATATAGGAGAACCCCAAAGGCATATTCAAACATAAACAACTTTTAAAGCTCCGATTCCTGGCAGTCTGGGACTGGCTTAGCTCAGCTTTGTTCTTTAAAGGTGCTGAGGTTAGCCTACACTATGCACTGCAATGCTGCCTGGAAACCCTAGAGCTAGAACAGGTACTCAGGTGTCCTAGTTTCAGCTGGGATAGAGTTAACTGTCTTCCTAGTAGCTGGTAGAGTGCTATGTTTTGAGTTCAGTATGTGAAGAATGTTGATAACACTGATGTTTTCAGTTATTGCTAAGTAGCGTTTAGACTAATGTCAAGGATTTTTCAGCTTCTCATGCCCAGCCAGCGAGAAAGCTGGAGGGGCACAAGAAGTTGGCACAGGACACAGCCAGGGCAGCTGACCCAAACTGGCCAACAGGGTATTCCATACCATGGGACGTCCCATCTAGTATAGGAACTGGGAAGTGGGGGCAGGGAATCGCCGCTTGGGGGAATAGCTGGGTGCCAGTCGGCAGCTGGTGAGCAATTGCACTGCGCATCATTTGTACATTCCAATCCTTTCATTATTGCTGTTGTCATTTTATTAGTGTTATCATTATCATTATTAGTTTCTTCTTTTCTGTTCTATTAAACTGTTCTTATCTCAACCCGTGGGTTTTGCTTCTTTTTCCCGATTTTCTCCCCCATCCCACTGGGGGGGGGGGGAGTGAGTGAGTGGCTGCGTGGTGCTTAGTTGCTGGCTGGGGTTAAACCACGACATCAGGTCAGGGCAGTCCCACTCAGATACCAGCTATGCTAAAGCCATTACAATGTGATGCAGCACACACACTGAGGAGCTCTGCTTCCTGCCCTGGGACCACTGCAGATACCACCAAGGAATAGCTCTGCACTGGCTAGGCACAGTGCAGTTGTTGAGAATAATGCAATAATGCGAGAGCTTTTTAGGCAAATTTTTTTAAGGCACTGCTCGACCCCAGCCTTCCATCACCTGTGCTGTACTTCACTGCAAGTCCCCTGCCATTTAATTTAGAGCAAAGAGAACCAGCTGCAGATAGATAACAACAAGGAATGATTTACTGTTCACATTTTATATTTGGCCTAAGTTAACAGGAAGTACACAAACACAGCAGGATCATGCACTCAGGTGCCATTCGTCCATGGGCAACCTCTTCATTTCATAACTGGATTAATGTCCCACTGACCTCATCTAAACACGCAGAAACAGCCAGCAAGAGAGCTACAGTTTCAATGCAGTCTCCTACTCCTACACTGAGGCTATCAAATAATCTGCTAGAAGAGGATAGAACCTGCAGAAAAATAAATTACATTCCAAAAGGAGAAAAACAAATACAACACACTCTGGAGCTGCTCCTTGCAGCACCAGCATATATTTGCTTCAGCCAGAGCTTAAAAGCCTCACCTCAAAAGCAATTTTCATCTTTCAGAAAATACATTTAAAAAAACCAAAACAACACTAATAAAGCCTACATAGCATTGCCCAGCCCTTCATTCCACAACCCAACAACTCTACTCATAGGCTTAAACCCCTGCTCCCAATCCCACACACTGTCCCACAGCCTGTTTTCCTTTAAGGCCCACACTCATGGTACTTGCCAGGCAGCTTCTGTCAGCACTTCCACTGGGGTGATAACCCTAGAAAGAGCCAAGCTTACTAAAGCTGTTCCTAAACATAAGCTGCAAACCACTATTGAAGTACCAGGACACTAAGGGGGTATCTGCCTGTCACCATATAAGTTTCTCTCAGTTTTTACTCCTGCAACAAGCACAGCTGCTCGACATGAAAACCCCCATCCCTGCCGAACCTGCATCACTTGTGGTCACACAGGTGGCATCCACAAACAAAAGCTCAAAAACTTTCATTTCTGACCTACCCTAAAGTCAGACATATACAGCAAGAGAATTTCACTTAAACTTTTCCTCCAGCTGCAGCTATCTGAGGAGCAAAGTAGAACATTGATCTAGCAAGTCCAGACCTGCTTTCAAACACATTTTCCTTCACACTTCAGTCCTTACAGCCTTGGCTAATAACACTCCTACACCAGCAATTTTCATCCTGCGGTTCACACTCCTCTGGGGGGCAGGGAGGGGGACGACATCTATTCAGGAGAGATCCACAAAAGGCATCTAAGAAAATCAGGTTTGTGCACACGATACAGCAACCTGCATATGGACCCATAAAAAGTTTCACACAAGTCCCTTGAAATTTGGAGGGGAGGCTCCAAGAGCCAAGACTGAAAACTACTGTCCACCATGACATTCCGATGTCATTAGAGAAATCACCGATTTAAGACTCAAAAAATCCAAGTTATTTAACCAGCTCTGTGCCTCCAGCATAGTGATAGACAGGACTTGTCACTGTTCTGTGCCTCAGTTTCTCCACCTGTAAAATAAGGGGGAAGTTACTGCACCTTTTTTTTAAGATCTAAGACCTACCTGGGAATAAATGTTATTTACACGTCTGTGTTGCTACTGTTCTGCCTCTTAAGTTCACCTTCATAAACCTCTGCTCAGTACATCAGGTAGTCACCCTGAATTCCTGAGTCTCCTGTAACCAAACTCGGGGATTCAGCACTGGATGCTACAGATCTATAAACCACCCTGTTTGACTACATATAAATAATGGTTGTTAAGTTGCTTTGGTGTTTACACATGGGGGGAACACCACAAAGTACTGTAAATATTAATGTAGCTGGTGACAAGTTACACATTTGGAGTCATATGTTTGCAAACAATTGACACACAAATCCCAGCAAACAGGATCACATAAAAACAGAGAAGGAACAGAATGCAAAAGTATTGGTCAAAGAAGCAGGATAAGCCATGCTACCATTATAACACCATTAAGACAAAAATCTCCTAGCAGAACTACCCAGTAAACATAGGGACAGAAAGGGAAGATTTCATATAACCCGCATGTTAACAGAAGGATTTCTCTTGCTCCCAGCTATTAGGCAGAGCTTGGTCATGATTTAAACCCTGCACATCTTCAAGGATGCCCCATTAGTTCAAACCTTGAAGGATGTTGTTTCTTCAAGTAAATTTGCTAATTTGTTATTAATCATGCATAAGGTCTTGTGTAAGGACCAAGAAGCCTTTGTGCTAGCTACTGTCCAAACACAAATTTGTTAACATGACCCCTGTTCGAGCAAGTATAAAACCACTGGTTTAATAATTATACATGGGTTTGAGATCTCATATGCAATTCTCCCAAGTTACATGACCTGGCCTTCACATGGCTTTGTTTTAAAAGCTTCACCTGTATTCCTACTACTTCCTGGAGGAATCCCATGGAAGAGCTTTTGTATATGCTTATCACTTTCAAAAATGCATGTCATCAGAAACATCTCAGCTCTGCTCTGTAGAAGCATGACCCAAAATCAGTTAAAAATCAGTGGGAGCTTCCCATTAGGTAGCCTGGGCCTTGAAAAGCCCTTGTACCTCCCTGATGAGTCATCTAACCTTTGTTATGTTATGCACTAATTTGTACAGCAAATGAATCCCTCTGCCACTCTCCATCACTTGTATTATGTTTCTTCACGTTCTACCTTCCTGGAAGCTTCGGTTGCTTTTAAAATAAAAATGTAAAAATCTGCTTTGACCTCATTCTCCCTTACTAACATCACAGAAATCAAGGAAACTGGATAGGCTATCAGCACCGATCAGGACTATGTCCTTCCTCTACCCATTGCCTCAGCTGCTACTTCCCACAGTGCAAGCAGTTCATTCCCAGGCTCTCTCAAACATGCATGCTTTCAACATAGAAAGCTCTAGCTGAGCCTCTCAGAGGAAACAGGACACAGGTCACAAGTTGCCTCAGCTATGAAGAGCCCAACTCACAGGTATCACTCACTCTGCAGAGACTGTCTGCTCAAGTTTGCTGGGTGTATCTCTACACAGAGACAAACCCAGGAGGATTCTTTCAGACAGAAATATGCATCCTTAGCAAAACACTGAACAATGGAGGAGAAAGAGGAAGCGTACCAGGAAAAAAACTTTTAGAATGAGAGTTGTAGTCTCACTGTTCTAAACATCTAGATTATTTTTGGCATGCTGAGCTGCTAAGCAAGGTCTACAGTGGTACAGTGTCCTAGCTTTAGAAATAATACAACACAGCTGTGCCACACCTCACAGCTGTGAACCAGGCTGCAAAGGTGCTTATGCTCTTCTAACTAGCCTCTAAGGGAAACAAATAGGAAAAATTTTACTATTTGAAAAACAGCAGGCCTGTTATACATTTCTCAGGGAGTGTTTGCACTTAAGTCTCACATTTGTTTGCATCCTGCATCAGAATAAGTACTTAAAGTTTCAAACACTTCATTCAGCACAGAAATTAGAAGCCAACTTCTTTCAAATGCGTAATAGTCTGAAGGCCTTCACCTGGCCACAGCACTGCTAAACCTACCACATTATGCGAAACCCACTAGCTTTAGGCAAAACAGGTTAGTGCCTGGGCAGCATGCTGTTACCTCTGAACATCATTTCCCCCACAAGTGATGTAGGTAGGTTTTCAGAGTCAGCATATTTGAAACAGAAGGCATTAACATCACACTAGGAAAACACCATTCTGATCATAGTGTCCCCTCTGCCTGAACCAGACCCTTGGAAAGCTATATTGATTAAAGTCAGGAGTTGACCTGCACATCTCCCTTCTCCTCAGACTACCACCTTCCTAGGAATTCTGTATGTATACTTTACCAACAAATATAAACACCAAGCTAAGCTATGGCTCTGTCAGCCAGATAGGTGGTCTTGGCATTAATGAGAATTGCTTTCATATACAAATGCCTTGAGGATGAAATCCTAATGGTAACTTGTGGGTGAAGTAACTACTGTAGACTGCTTAGAACCATATGTAAATCTTCAATTTAAAAAACAAATTACTAAAGTGCACAATGTTATCTTTTTGCCTCAGGACAAAGGAAAGAGAAGCAAGAAAGAGGAAGGCAAAATGCTCCATACTTGCATTTTACTCATTTGGATCATTTGCACTTCATGGTAAATCAATCTGTGCTGCTCCCGTGAGAGTTTAGGAGTTCACATTTCCTTTAATTTAGCAACCAAATTCTTATCTAATTGTCCTGTACCGCCATCTCTCTGAAGCAGTGTTCCTCCAGGACGGCTTCAGGATTCTCAGGCTGTAACTATCTAGCACAAGAGGTTTGGTTTTGGTTTGTTTGTTTTTTTTTAATGTATCTGCAGGATTAAAGCAGAATGTTTCATACACACCACCAATATGAATTCTATCTTTAAAATAACCCCAAGGAATTAAACTTGGGCAGCCAAACATTCAGCAAGCTTTCCCCATGGGCTGGTAGGACGCCAGAAACAGGGAATGGATATCTGTGTTAGTAGCAAAACGACAACTGAGCTCACTAAATCAACACGAGTTCTACACAGCAATTAGCAGGATCAGCAACACCACAGTGCTACTAACATTTACAAAACTGCCAACAGAAAACTTGAGATGGATTAAAAAAATACAGAAACTGAAAAATGCTTTTAAATATGACATTGTCCTAACTTAATACCAAAAAATGCAAGAAAGTGATACTGCTTTGATTTTGAATTACAGCACAAAGGTCACAAAACAACTATTATGGTAACCTAAGGCTAACGAGGTACTGCCCATACACAGTGCTCCTACCACACCGATCTTACAAAATATTTCTTGATTCCATACATTTGCTGATTTTGCTAGTGGAAGAGGTTGGGGTTTTTTTTTTATTAGAGGTGTCTCTATTGCTCCCTATTCACTTGCTGTATAGCGTATGCTATTCCATTTATAGATACAAGAACATACTGCTTCATTAATGCAGAAAAATCCTTGATCAGGGAAAAGACTGTTGAAGAAAAAAAATCAATTCCAAGCAGGAAAGCCTAATAAAGCACTGGAAATCTGTCAGATCGGCAGAGAAATAAAGGTGAGCTTGGCCTTAAAAGGAACATAACACACTACAAAATTCAGCACTACTAACTCATGCTGTGTGGCAAAGAAATAGCTGTATTTGGGATTTATTTTCCAAACTTTTTTTTTTTAAGTCCCACTCTCCTGCCAAAGATGATTTTTTTTTTTTTTCCATGTGTATTTTAAATATCCACTCTCATTTACCTCAGGTTGAAACCTTTCTTACTTTGACTGGCACAACAGATTGCAAGGAAATTTCTTAAAACACAGCAAGAAGTCAGTAAAGAGGGTCCCACAGAGAGACTCCAGAACCAAATTCTCTGAAGAGGCAGCTGGCAACATCCCTTAGGTAAAACGGGCCCCCAAGCCCCAACCCTCACTACCTACCTTCTCACAGCCTGAGTAGAGCACCAAGGCTGGCACGCATCTGGAGGCATTGGCACTTCTGACACAGTTGTAAGCACACTGGGCTGACCAAAAGGTTTTCTGACTTAAGAAACAGCAACAAGTGTAACATAATGGAGCTGAAAGCACTCAGGCCCCCACTGCACAACAACCTGGAGAATAGCCTCCTTTACCAGCCATTCCAGCAATGGCATCTAGCACCGCCCTTGCCACAGGAGTGACATGTAACTCCCAGTACCCAGGCCTTTATGAAGTAATTTAACAAGAACTCACCGCAAACCCATCTTCGCTGTGTCACATTAAGCATCTCAGTCGGGCAGGTGGGAACTACAAGCCATTCCTGGTGACACCACCCTGCTTAGGGTGCAGAAAGGGTGAGGAGGAAAAACAAAATGGCGCATTGGGGTAGGGCCATCAGCCTTGTTCCCTGAGGGGAAAGGGAGGGGGGAGAGGAATGGCCTCAGCTGAGGAACCTGCCCCTTCCTCTCCCTGCTAATTAAAGCACCAAATTCTTAAAATGAGTGTTTCTGTCACTATGTCCCTTAAAGAAGTGGGTTGTATTAGTCTTCTTGTGTCTTGCCAGTAGAGGCATAGCAGTAGATGTTGGAACAGCAGGCGTAGCCTGCTTCAGCAGGTGAGTCAGCTTTTAGTACCAACACAGAAATGTGAATCCCTAGTTAGGAAATCATTGTTAGCCCAACATGATGCTAGTTATATAGATAAGTGTGTTGATTTTTTTTTTTTTTTAATGCTGTGGGTGGCTTTGTCTTAATAAACTCTTAAGTAATCCTGCCTCAATAACCCTAATAAAACAAAATGGCTGTCAGGGGAGGGAAAAGGTATAAGGCTGCCATTGTTAGGCAGGAATTTGCAAACATTCAGAGATTAAAGCCTCACTCCAGTAAGAAGCCTAAGGCAAACAAATTCCCTTGGCTTTACTCTGCCTATACATAGGCCTGGCTTGTAGGAGTGGGGCCCTTGGGAGCTGTAGATAGTAGAGGATGCTGAGCTTACTGGTTGTGATCAGAAATGTTCTGTCCCCAAATCAAAGGGTTCATGGATAAAGCTAATTTGTGATTGTTTCAGGCCAAATTCATCTAGCCCAAGGGACTTTTAATTTTCTTTTAGTAATCTTATTCAATGAAATAGCACAGGCATTTTCTAAAATAAACAGCTCAGTTGCTTGATACTGCTTAGATGCAAATAAGGAAGAAATGAACTGGGGCTGATACTATTACTGGTTTTTTCCTCTCTAATTTTGTTTACTTGAAATCCAATTATGTGTAAAATTCTCAGATTGGGGATTTAAAAAAAAAAAAAAATCCAGTATTACAGGCAGTGTATGATACCAATCAGCACTGTTGTTTCTTGTGCAACAAATTTTTTTGATGTGTGACTGCTGCTAGCCCTGATACAACTCAGAAGCTCTACAGTGAGCACTAGTCTGAGGCCTACAGCTTGCAGAGAAATCCTTCAGCACCAATGACTGGTTTTCCTGAGGCTAGAAGCTGAAGGTCAGCTGTTCCTTTCACGATGGCCAGTAGTGCTTCTATTGTGCACAGAGGAAGTATTCTAAATAGTGATGGTATTTTCCTGGCATTTTTTCATGGTAAGTACTAGGGAGAAGCAAAACTGAGCACAGCACCCAAAATTACTCCAGATCTCTGGTGTGATTTCTTCAAGTGTATTTTTTTGATCTTCCTGTGCTGCTCTCTCCTGTGCCAATCACCTGATCTGATTCTATAGAGAAAATTACCTATCATCTGTTTCTGTAACCTTTGTTGCCATTTGCACAGCCCTTGAAGGGATTTTTTCATTAGTCCTTAGCTATTGTCATATCACCAGACATTAAACTTATTTTTCTGTTATAAAATGCAAAATTAAAGTTAAAATAAATGGTCAGTTTACACTAGTAGACACCACCAAAAAAATTGTTTGTTTAGTATTTCAGTTATTTTAAGACCACTTACGTAATAGGGAAGGAGGTGCTGTGAAAATTACTTATTTCTCCAGTTGAGAATTCTGCTCCTACGTAATCTCTCTAATGTGCTGATTTTTTCCATGCCTACCATGACTCCTACAGTCTCTAGGCAGAAAATACTGAACTGTGAATGACTTTCCGCCCCTTTAGGGATTCTGGCAAGTCTGAGTAATGATCACTTCCATTCTGAAAACAGCTGCAGCAAGGAATGTATTGGATTGCTAAAGCTTTTCCTGACTAATAATCCCTCTGCATTTCTTCTGTGTATGGCAGAGGGATATTGTCATTTGTATCGTATAAAATGTTCTAGAGCTCGATAGCCCAGCGAAGATATAAAGCGGGGTAGATTTTTATTGTCTGCGTATGAAACACCTGTATTTAACTTACAGTATTTAAAAGATAGTCTTGGGATTTCATACCAGCTATTAAAATAATAACTTTCAGTGGGGAAGCAACGTAAATCAATGCTGCTTGCATTGGTTGGCAACTTGCTAATTTGTTCTAAACCAAGCACTAATATTTCACTGTACTTGTGAAGCTCCATGAAAACGTCTTTTTAAAGCTGGGAGAAGACACTTTATCAGGAGTAGGCCAATTCCCAGTGTGCTTGCCTCCGTAATTAACTGTCTGTAAACCAGTTAAACTGTGCAGCTGTTTCATGAGAGTGTTGAGAAAGGCTTGTGCATTACTTGCTCAACCTAGGAGCAGGGTGTTTAACTCCATTTTCAGGCATGCTTTAGAAAGAAGTTTCATAGTACTTCTTATTAATATGACACACACTTCAACACACAGCATGAGAACAATTTTCTCATTAAGAAAAATGGTAAAAATTCTTTAGTTTAGAATTAAACCCAGAAAAATGTAATGCATAAGGAAATCTTCTTGTTGTTCTTCTATATCAGTTGAGAACATTGTTCATCTCTTCCAATAAATTCTGCCAAATAAAACTGTCAGCATAATTCACCTACTTGAGAATAATTCATCTTTCTCTCATGGATGTAGTATGAACTACTGAGCTAAGATTTTATGAGCTAAGACATTATATAGCTCTGATGCTACCTAGGTAATCTTCATGTGTCTAAGAGCAGCTAACATGTTTTAAACTGTTAGACTGAAACTCCCATCCCTAAAGCCAGACAACTGAATATGGTAAATTTTTTTGCTGGCCCAGTACAAAGCATTGGTCACTTTAGCATAATACACCTTTAAAAATATTTCTGAATGTCTGCTTGATGTCATTTCCAGGGAACATTAATTCATTTCACTGATTTGATGCTTGCTTTTTTCTTCATCAGTTAGCACGGCATTCTAGGTCCTTGCCTCCATAGACATAGCAGGGCCAGTCAAGAAGCTTTAAACTTGCTCTCCTTTATTAAAAGGATTTTGCATTGTATTATTTTGTTTTTCAGAGTGCAAGTGATACTTGTATAAAGTTGCCACGAGTCATGTTTTGTGATCCTTAGACAGGCTAGGGTGATACTCTTCTCCAGGAACAGTCCCGGTGGTGTCGCTAACATAAGTGAAAAGCTGATTATCTTGATTATCAGTAGAGGAATCTGAACTTTTGTGAGTTCAGTGTTCTACTTCATCCATGTTGAGTAGTAAAACTTTAGCCCTCCTTTCCATGCATGAAGTAGCATATATCAAGCCATACAAAGGCTAGGAAAGAGCTTGCAGGGTCATCTGATCTGTCATCATCTTCCAGAGAAGAATCATTGCTATTCCAGAGAATAATCATTGCTATTCTAATTGCAAAACATGGAACATGATCCAGGCTCTGCAAATATCTTCTACGGTCTGAAGATGGGTATCTATCAGAGACAATTCTCTGAGATACTTGTGGTATTTCTAGTTATGAATTCTCTGCCTGTTTTGCCCCAGTTTACTGTCACATATACTATGGCAATCGCTTTGTGTTTCTTGAGATAAAGCTATCCCTGCTATTCTGAGGCGAAGCCGTGAATCCTCTGGCAAGCAGTTACCCACTGACTCAGTGAACTAGAAGTAAGGAGACTGCTTACTAGTATGAGTAGAGGGTTTGCAGTCTGGACATTTTACAAGTTGCACTGTTTGACCTTCAGCTTGGGTGGTCTGACCAATCTGCCTGACTCCTATTTAGTGTGGGGGAGTTGTGCGGTGCAGAATTGTGCATATGTTTATCCCTGAAACTGAGGGAGTACATTAGTGAAACTGCATGCACAGCATTGGCTAATAATGCCACTTCTGCTGGTGATGGAGTCAATGACTCGGAAGGGATTATGTTTGTTGACAGAGAGCACATCTGGCTGCCATACAGCCGTGCGCTCCTGAGGTCTAATTCTGTCCTGATTTACTCCCCATCCGGTTCATGGCTGTAATTCTTCCAGATGTGCCACATGTTGATAAACATAATTCTTTTATCAGTGACTAAATCCAGACAGAACTTGGTCTTCTGCTTGTGCCTGTAGATTTTAATTTAATTTTAGTGATACATTTGGATTTAGTAGGCTGAATGTAAGCACTTGCTGTATGCATAGATCTGTAATGTCAGTGCTTCTTGACCATACTACATAACTATTGGAATAAAGTTCTCCAAGTCCCTTGCTTTATTTAAAGGAGTGTTTTTCTCTTTAAAAAGTTTGATTTCTAGGATAGAACAGTTGCACTGTAAATATATATATATATGTACGTGTGTGTACATAGGTGTATGTCTATATAAAGAATTATAATAATGATAACCTTTTGGCCACCCAAAAACTTCATGCTTTTCCCCAGTGTCAAATGTCAGGATTGCTCAGTGTTGCAGCAAGAACAGAACCAGAGTCTGGAAGTTTCTCTCTTTTGTAGATAGGGCTTTTTGAAAGGTTTTCCAGTATCTGCATTTGTTCTTAGGAGTGATGCTACCCATTTGAGACTTGCTTATGCATATGATAGAGGGCAGTAGCATAAACTGTACTTTAAAAAAAAAAAAAAGTCACGGGGTGAGAGCTCTTACAAACATGCATAAAATCCCTTTTTCCACCCTCAGATGGCTCACATAAGTATGGGCAGTTCTTGTACTAAATTTCTAATTAAATATATAATTAATCTATGTCATCATTTGTTCTAGTTTTTTTTTTTATGATTACTTATATTATTTCTTCTTTTTATGGGTGCTTGTCCAAGATAAAGAAGGAAATGTATCTAGCACGTATTAAAGGAGCTACAATTAAAGTTGCATATCTGCTTATAACCATACTATGACTGACTGATTTCTCTGTGCTTTCTTAATCAATTTAGCATATTTATTCTCAAGAAAGTTTTTGTTATGTTTTGTTCTTCATGTATGAATTCACAGCTTCTATCCCACCACTGTTAGGCCAGGAAGTCAGGTGAAAATCTGATGCACTTCTTCCAGGACAGTGAGAGTGCTTTCAGCTAGGTGCAGAAAATCTAGTGGCTGTTGAATTTAGGAAAAATATTTTGGTAAATGTATTCTACTTACATGTTTTCTATGGCAGTGCTACTTTTGCACCCTTTTTGGCCCTCTGGTGAAGTAGAGAAGTGTAGCCATCCTTTTTACAGATGGGGAAGGTATTTTTAACAAACTGGTGAATTTAGTTAATTGAGTTTCAGGCTTTCATGTTCATTGATGTACTTTTAATCTTTCATATTGTATTTTGATAGAATTCCTATTCACTTTAGTAACCACAGGATGCTTTGTGTACTAACTGTACACAGAGTTAAGGAGCTTGCATGCTCACTGCCCTTCTGTGTGTGTGTGATGAATGTAGAATAAATTTAATGGAACGGATCTAGTAAGCATGATCCAAAGGAATGAGAATGAAACCTGGAGTCATATACTTCTGAGTTTATATTTAGGTGATGACAATGATTAACTTTCTTACTCCTTTCCCATCTGTAAAACAAGGATGGTTATGTTTATACCTTTCTAACAAAAGCTTTGAGTCACTTAATTACTACATTGAACATGACAGCTGCTAATATGGGTGTTGCATCATTAATTGTCTAATTGCAGCTTTCTTTAAAATTTCATAGGGATCCCAAATTTGATAAATCACCTTTTTATTTCTCATGGGGAATATTCCAGTGAGCCTGCAATGTTTGCTTTCTGTTTCTTTTTTTGTTTGTTGGGTTTTTTTGGTTTTTTTTTTTTTGTAAAATGTCAGCAATTACAAGTATGTTGTAACTAATTTCTCCACTGTAATTTCCTTATGCTGAACAGACTCATTCTTCAAATACCAGGCTCAGCAAGCTCATGTAGTTTAAAATGCATATTTTGCTACTTTGAATGAAACACAGTTTCCTGGTATCTTAAGAAAAGTAATAAGGACACATTGAAAGACTCAGAGCTTGTTCTTTTACCTACTCACTTTTTCCAGTGGCACTTTGCTGCCCTTTGTTGGTTTTCTCTCTTTAACCATCTTGTCATGCACACTTTGTACTTTCTGAAGTCGTGTAGGGAGGAAAATGATGTTGACACATGCTATATCAACTTTGACCAACCAAGGAGCCTGCAAACCAAGTTCTGTGCAGAAGATGCAAGGACATTCATTGACAGTACTTTACATCATCCGCTTTTTGCTCAGCCACACAGGCAAACTCTCTGTTTAAAGAAAGCATAGCATAAAGATCTTGATTCAAATGAGAACCTAATGCCTTCCAAGATCTTTCTCATCAGTTCAGTAAGTTGTAAAGGTATGAGCTATAGATGAGTGCTCAGATGGCTGTTCAAAATTACAAAGGCAGTGGGTCTAAATTTCCTTTCCACTACTCAGAGTTCAGTTGTTCTAACTCCCCTGACCTTACTGGAGGTAACTTTGTGTGAAGTACTGTAATGCAGTGGAGAATCCGGTCTACACAAATTCTGCAGAGGTCTAAGTGATGCTTTAATTAAATGATAGCTGTGGGCTTCCCCAATAAGTGTATTGGATATAGAGTAATACTACTCATTTTAATGCAGGTAATTAGAAATCTAACCAACCTTGTTTATTTGCAGAGTCATAATTCTGGTCATAATAACTGAAACTCTTTCCATGCATACTGTGCTGAGCTTCCTTCAGCTGCCACCATTTCAAGTTCTGCCTTTGCTTCTCCACATACTTAACCAATACTTTGTTCCCTATCCAATTCTTAGACATCCACTTCACTCAAAATTTTTTTAACAATCTGTCCTCTGACATAAGCCATGATGCATTTTACAAGAGTAGATATACTCAGGGTTACCAGAAAGGATGTATCCTCTTTTAGCTTTGAGATTAATATCTCCTTAAGAAATAGGGCTGTTTCCTACAGCTACCTGTTGTGATAGACCACAGCTGTATCTCATCAAAGACAGAAGAGACTAAAGAGGTTCCTTTCCTGTTCTGCTCTGACCTGCTTGTTTCCTGCTAGTGGTTAATACTTTTTTAAATCTGAGAACTCCTTTGGAGAATCAAAGTGAATCAGGCAAATAGTTTAAATACTTGATTTCTAATGTCTTGGTTCATTTTAATCAAAAGTGCAGCCCAACCCAATACTTACTTGCTAATACATATTGTATGCTTTTTTGCAAAATGGCAGTTAAATATGCATATGATTATCTCTGTATTTGTATTACTTATTGTATCCTCCTGAAATAACATAGACAAATACACCTAATAAAAATTGGTTTGTAAAAATTTGGTTGATGGCACTCATACTGTTCAAACAAATGATTGTTTGGGCTTCTCTGTGTTTACAATGAGGATGAGCTAGCTTTCATGGATGCTGTTTTGATGTGATCATTTTAATCTTTGTAGGCAGCAGTGAACTGTGCTACTTTAGTTTGTGCAGGTCAAACTTGCAGCCAAATTCTGGTTGCTGGATAATTTCTATCATTTTCAATAGACAAAAAGACCATCCTACTTAGAGTAAGTGTATGCTCCCTGTAATGCATCTTTTGCCTGGGAATAATATGTTTTCAAGTGTCTTGTGTAATGACAGTGACAGGTTGCTTTCAAGTAAGGCAGTTGGTAGGGGCTCATCAGCTCAGGGCAGTGCAGAAGGTGGTGTATTTTCTGCACAGATAACTAGAAAGGAAAATTGGCTGGGTGCACTGCAGTATGGATCTTTGCTTCCCTGCATAGAGCAAAGATAAGTCTCCTGGCCTCTGCTGTGCCCAAATAAGCTGACAAACCTGATGAATGGAAAAGCCTCGTATCTCAGAGTCACGAAAAGCACAGAGGTGAACCCAGCAAATGTTCTGTACTGAATGCACTTCAATTATCAGCTGTAGCCTAACAGCAGCTGAGCAAATGGCTCACCCTTCAGAATACAGCCTTCTGAATCAAAGGCAATGATGTAGCTGTGGATCTGTCAGTCAGATGGGTTATCTTGCCTTAGAAAAGGGATGTCAGTGGCAGGTTGTATTTGTGATACTTGGGGTTTGCATCTGTTTTTTAAGGAGGAATGTAGCAAATGTCTGGCTCTAGCCCTGTTCTTATGTAAAGAATTAAACAGCACTGATTCTCCTCAAAGTAACTATACACTCCAGAAAAGCAACCTTGCTGAGTGTCAGTGTTCCTGCCAGCATTTATGTTCTCGGGAGCACCTCTGGGTACTGCTCATGCAGAAGGAGTAGTTTGGTGAGCAGATATTAATGGAAGAAGAACTTAGAGTTGCAAATGCATCCCCCCACTTGCTCCACAGGATACTCCAACAAGAAGCAGGAGAGAGAAGCTTGTGATGAGGAGTCAGAGTTACAGAGCTGATCATCAGAGATACAAATAAGTCCTCAAGATTAAATACCTCTGTGTGTGCAGTGTTACAGGTCATGACTCTTTCCCAGAAAGAGTCGGAGAAGGAACTATAAAAGTAATTCCTGAGCTTTGCTGTATGTTTGGGATTGTAACCTGGTGTAACTCTGGAATTTTTTCAACCTGAAAACTAGAGGTTGGAGGGGGTTGGCTGATTTAATGATACCATTAAGGATAAGAAATTAATAGCTGAGCTAAAGACCTTCATAACTTTTATTTTGGGGTCTGTGTGTGGTAAAGTAGCCGAAGGCCTTTCATGAAGACCTGAAGGAAGGAGCCTTATGTGAGTTTTGCAAAGGCTGCAGAAGAGAGGAGAGACTGTGCACACTCAGCTCTGAGGCTCACTGCACTGTTACTTCAGAGGAATTGTATCCATGAAAACAGGGTATTTTTCTTATCCAGGTCATCAGTATCTTGCATAGAATCTCTTGCCTGCCTGGGTCTGTCCGTAAGTCTTATCTTCTGAACATATGTGAGTTACCCTTAAAAATATTTTGAGTCACATTAGCGTTCCCTTTGTGGCCTTCTCATCCCTTTTTTCTGTCTTGAGTTTGGTGTATCCTGCTTAAACACTTCCCTGTTCACATCTCACTGAAGTGTATGCTGCACTGTTCCATGTTTCACTTACTTCGCACAACCTTCTGCCTGTTGCCCCTGCATTGGTCCTTGTTACTCCTTGCAGTGATGATAGTGTGAGTTATTACTCCAAGTGTGGAAGTAGGAGGATAAAACTGGGAGCCAGAGTTCTGCTTTGTATTTCTGGCTATGCTGCTAGCTGACGGGCAGACTTCAATGTAATCATTGAACTCATAAGAATACTGGAGCAGAGGGGTAACTTCTTAAGTGGCTTCACCTCTCTCTCTGCTTCATTGTTGCAGTCTTTTTAAGGGAGGTGATTATTTTGTAGTTGTTCAGCCTTGTTCAAACAAACTGGAGAATACTGGAGGTCAGTTCATTTGGACTAATTAAAACTTACAGGTGGGAGAGGTCAAGATGTTCTCTGAGAGGGAGAGACAGAGATATGCTTTTTTTGACCTTGATTTCAGCTGCATTTGGCAAGAGAAGCTGGCTGATAACACAGGTGTCCAAAAGCATGTATCTCAAAATGAGGATCTTCCTCTTGGTGAGATTGTCTTAATTTACTAAAAACCTACCATCCACAACCCAGGGCATGGGAGAAGATGGCCTCTTCTGTTAATGATTTTGTTGCTTTCAAGAACTTGTATTTAATTGCAATGTGCATGACTGGTATGTTCCAGGCAAACAGTGTGTCATCAGAGAAATTGGGGAAAGTGAGTGGTTTGTTCTGCCAATAGGTCAGGCATTTTTTCCTCATTCCTCCTTGTGATCTGTTTTGTGTGTTCTATATGCATGCACATTAAGCAATGTAGATAGTCTTTAATTATAGGCAAATGGTACTTACTGCTTCCCAAATCAATGTGTCTTTTAAAGTAGGTGCCTGCATACAAGAAAACTTCTATAAGCAAAATTGAAAAGCTCTGTTTTGCACTTGAAGTCATCTAAAGTACCTGGCAAAGCCTCACCTGATTTTTCAAGCAAGTAGCCTTCAAAGGAAAGAAAAAATACTGTAAAACAAAGAACTGATTTACAGTCATATGCTTTTTTTTTTTTTAATTAGAGGAGACAAGAACCAAATATCTCTGTGAAGTGTCTTTCAGAGGAGAATGTTTAATACATGCGTTCAGTGAATGCAATTAACTGTATTGCACTTTGGCCAAATTCCTTTGACACTGCATGTATGTCTGTACAGAGGATCTGTAAGTGGAGGCTTGCAAAATTGGGGTTCATGACTCTTAGTTTCACTGCTGTGCTTTTGGCTGCCCTGCAGCAGCTGAGTGTGGTCATCTAATAGTGTTAGTCTGGTGCAGTTCTCCCAGTTCTAGACAAAGCTTGCTGTGCTGGGGGGTACGGGAAGTTAAAGTTGTATGTGCATGCATCCTGTATGTTTTAAATGGAAAATTACACCCTAATCACCCTGGAGGAATTAACTTGCTTGGGCTGTAACAATGTCAGCAAGCAACGTGTAGATAATGTGTGTTAAGTAATATACAGCCTGCTATTTACAAATAGAAAGGAGTGTGGGGGGTGTTACTTATGATGTTATGGACACCCTTTCTAAGTTCTTATTCCCTGGAAATCCTTTCCCATGAGATGATAACTATTTTAAAATTCAGAGATGGCTTTCAGTGGTTGAGATGTTTACTTTAGGTGAATGTTTCCTGCATAAACTGAAGGAGTATGAGCCTTAACAAATGAAATGCTCATTCTGAAAGCACAAATGCTTTTCAGTCTAGGTTTCTCACAGTGCTGTGTACAGGATGCTCTGCAATATCAAGATAAACACATAATTTTTAATATACATCAAAATGCTTGCCTAATATTTTTCTCTTAAAAACTGGCATAGTTCAGTATGGAAGTTTTTGGCAAAGTGGAAGGAAAGAAGTCTTATCAGCATGTCTGGTTTTAAAAATTCTGAAATATGAAAAAGAAATGAAACCAGCTTATTTAAACTCTGTATTCTTTATTTCATATGTTAGATGATTTTTAAAATATGACCTCTGAATAAAACCCAGCTAGGTATAAAAAACAAAAAAAGGGGGGGAGAAGGGAGGCAGCAAATAAAACCACTATCTGTTTTAGCTTTAAATTTGTTTTTCTGCTTTCAACAATATCCAAAAATCACTGAATTGAAACCTAGTTGGTGTCCCATGTTTAGGGTCCATGCAGCATATGGATGGTTTGTACTTAAAATCCATAGTCCAGTTTTCTGTTCCTTTGCATTTTGAGCACTAACTCTTACCTAAAAAATCATAGGTAAGATCTTGCCTTACCAGGTCAATTGTGTCAGATCCCTTTATTGTGTTTCCCTTTGCACTGGGGAACTGAATATAGACAAAGGTAAAGGGGTTTGTTTGTCTTTTGGTGATACCCAATGGTATGGCTGTATTATCTTCATTGTGCATGGTTCTACAGTGTTTTCTTGTCCTATATGAGCTTCTCCAAAACAACTCTAGTTTCAAAGTATAATGTGATACTGCCTAGATTAATGAGGGGCACAGTGTGTGGACATAAATACATAACCCTTTTCCAAAAATTAATTTATCTCTGTATTTTTCCTAACCAGGACTTGTTAGAGCACATAGTGGCATTTGCATGTGAGGCTTTGTCTCCTCCAAGATACTCAGGGCAGTTGCAAATAGTTAAATTACATTATAAAATACATACTTAATTGTGTGTGTGTGTGTATGTGTGCATATATATGCATGTATATAAACAAAATGAAGGCATGGGAAAAAAGGAAGTGCTGATGTTTTTTGACCAAGACATGAGGAAGGTATTAACTGTTCTCAGTTGTCCTTGCTGGCTGTAACATCCTCCCACTTTGCACTGCGCATATATTACACATGATCAAGGGGTATCAGATATAGGTCTACACCTTCTTCCCTGTTTATCATGTCTGAATCTAGCCCTGAGACTTCACTCACCAATTCTCTTCCTCCAGAGTTAAAGCTACTAAAATGGTTTACCTGGCAAAGCATATAGCTATAGTGCTGCCATCAAAATGATGGTAAGCAAGCAGTTAAGGTAACTTGCAGTGTTGTTTTGCTACACCAACAGATGACAATCTGATGCATTATAAATGCACATTTTAGAAGTGTACTTAATCCTAGCATAGAAGTATGTAGGAACCGCTCAGCTCAAACATTACAAATGAGTACATGTTGTGGATTGTAGTAGTGATGTGTTTTAAGGCTAGTGGTATGATTTTAAGGTGAGTAGTAAGAGGCCTTACAGACAGACTTAATGTATGCAAGGAATTTGGCAAGAGGGCAAAAGGTAGAGAAGTGATTAAGTTCTCCTCACTAATTAAGCTGACCCCACTAATTGGATCCCAGATATGGATTGACACAGCTAGCTGTAAACATTAGAGATTTCAGGAAAATCTTTGTCAGGTATGAGAGTAGAGCATTTCTCCAAGTCAGTTGTTAAATCATTTGATGCACAACCCGGGGAGTTTGAGTCAGACCTTTGAAACATGTGACCCTATTCTGGACTGACCTACCAGACAACATTTTAGGCACCAAAACTGCAGGACTTGTCACTGAATAGACCTTTGTCTAGGTGCCCAACTTCCTCTTGCTGCTCTAGAACACCGTAGAGGGATTGGGATCTCTGGTCAAGCAGTTGTTTGCAACCATTCATTCCTGTTACATTGTGTTTTAGCTCACTAGCAGTTCATGATTCATATTACTGTGAAATACATGCCTGCTAATGTAAGTCAACTAACTTCTACCAAACCCGGCGTCAATACAATGACCATTATCTCTAATGCTATGAGGGGAAATGTTGCTAATGTGAATAATCTTACAATGAATAGCCTTTTTAATAGCCTCTGGTTCTGTATCTCATCCAAAAGGCAAGTACATATTCTGATAAATTAAAGGACTACTTAGCTCTTGTGAAGGACATATCACAGAAGCTTGTAAATCGCATACTCAACATTAAGCAAGCTTCCTTAAAAAATTTAGGATAGTAACCTTTGCTTTTGCATCCTCTGGCCCTTATCTGACTGCACAGGGCATTCCTTCCTACTGCAGCACTCATCTGTGATGCAGTGGTCATGGTCTTTGTCACTGAAAGATCTGTAGAATCAAGAGCAAGAACCTTTATAGTTTCAAATGAAATAACATGTTACCTAGCTGGAAGCTAACATGCATTCACATCATCTGTGAATCAAGCACAGAGGGAAGAAGCAGTGCATATTGAATAGTGGGTTACATCACTGCCCTCTTTTTAAAGTATTGAGAAAGTAGAAATTTAGGCTGAAGAAAGCTTTATGTGCCTTATTGCAAATTTTCTAGGTAATTCTGTGTTTGTATTTGATGAATCTGCTTATTAGCTTTCTTACAAAACTCCTATACATTGATTATTCTGAGAAAGGCCCTCCAGATAAACTGAGAATTCATCTGCCACAGATAATGCTTAGGCCATTGCTGTCTTATGGTAATTTGCATCTAAAAGATACTAAAAATGTTTTTAATGATTCCCATACTAATAAAAATAATTGTCTCCTGGCTGGAGAACAGAAGTGAATTTGAGGTTTGAGGCTGGAATATAGCTGTTCTTTGGCATTTGCTGGGATTGGCATGACCTCCTCATATGAAGGTTGTAGGGAAGAGAAAAGAAGATGATCAATGGCAGGAAGAGACTCATGAGTGAGACTGGCAATTTAAATAGGAGAGCTTCAGGTCCATTTGTCTACCTTTATGAACCAACATTTTGCTTCATTAGTACCACTGGACTTCATCCTCCCCCCTCTACAGAGACAGTCGACCAGGTTTGGTTCTGGAATTCATGACAAATATCAGTGCATCATCCTCTGGCAGAGAGAAGATCTTCTCCAGGTTCCAGGAAGAAGTGAACAAAAACTTTACAAAACAAATTATTTACAGGAATTGTTCCTCAACAGGAAATTGGGCAAGTTCTGCTCTGAATTTAAGTCTAACTTAATAAACCTTAAAGCAAGCAGCCAGAATGTTGTAGACAGAAGAACACTTACATGGCTTACCAAGAAAAACTTACTGAGAAAAACTAATCAAGAGTTACTCAATATGAGGAACCATTGTTGGTTTAGGAAGTTCCCTCAGCTGCAGGTCCCTGGAGGCTGGAAAGATACTGGGAAAGTTATGTTTCCCCTCTTCCTATATTTCCCAGGCTAGTCATACAGGTTTTCAGAAGAGGCATGACAGGTAGATGTAAAACCTCTACTCAAAGTATTGTCTGACTTATATTGCCTAGCTTTACCTCGACCTATGCAAACTTGTGTCTTTCCCTTGTTGTTAGAACATGCCAGTATGTTTTCTGAGTTGGGTAACTTCTTGTCTGGGTGAATATTTTTTTTCAGTTCTTTCAGAATCTGTAAAAGATAGCCAAAGGAAACTTCAGAGCTTGCTGTCTCCCCCAGTAGATCTATTGTTATGTTAGTTAGAAATGAGACTAATTGAAATCTCTGTCAATTTAATTCTTAATGGGATGCCCTGTGTGACTGGTTATTTTTAATAGTTGCTTTAAGATCCTCTGGGAAAATTTAATTTCTTAACTACATTTATAGGAAAAGGTGTTCACGGGAACACCAAGAATTTGTAGGATTCGGGTCTTAGATCTGAAAATTAATTTTTTTGAGCTAAAGTAATTTTATTATGATGGTGATCTCATAGTTAATCTTAGTGGTTGTTTTCTGAACCCACAACAGTGTTTTTCTAAGATTCTGAGGTGGGTCTTGCTAAACACTAATGATTACACAGCCTCTTTCCTTTTCGTTAGTGCCAACCAAAACCTAGCTCTAGAGCTAGCCGTAGAGACTCACAGAATCAGCAGTGCCTGGGCAAAGAGGCAATAGGTTTTTATCTTCTGCTCTGTATATTTCTTAATATCTGTACAAGCTTTGGCAAGCAAATTTGCCATGGGAGTTTTCATCTGAATTTACCTGAGGATCTAACTGAAGTAGAACCAAAGTAGTAGGAACCAGGTGTAGGTGTCCAGGGGAGAAGTGCTAACAAATAGACAGCACCTCAATCCAGCAAACTGCCCCAGTCAACCAATGCTGTTAGAAAACAATTTTCCCCTCACCCATGAGATTATGCACGTACCCCATATCAAAATGGTATCAGAAGCTGCCATAGCAATCTTAATATAAAATCAGATTGGATGTAGAACAATATCCAACTTTTTTCCACTCAGTTAGGAAGGATTATGGACTAGGTTTGAATATTTTTCAGATCCCTTGAACTCTACCTTACTTTGTCAAGAATCTCATTGATTTGAAGGCAAAGAGATTATTCCACTTAATCCCTATGAAAAATGTTCTTTCACCCAAACAGCACATTCCTAGAGAAAGTTCAAGTTTCAGGCTAGTTTGCATGACACAAAGGAAATGCATAGGTGTGTTTAATGAATCATGATTTTTTGCGTGTCAGCAGTAAAATAGTGGATAATACACATAATCTTTGCACATCATCAGAACCTCAGTGTCAGGACTCTAGGATGCCAATCCAGGATTTCTTCCTGCCTGCCATGGTAGTATGGCAGTAATTTACACATTCTTGCATAATTGATTTAGAAGCACTTACCTTCTCTGTCCACCCATCTCTTCCACACAGCCTTGCAGCTTGAGACAGTGCAAAAACGCTCCCTAACACGTGGATGTGGCGTGAGTGCACCGTCTGATACACTATGGGTAGTGGCTGTATGCTTTGTAGTGCTCCTCTCTGCACATGCTGTTTTGTAAGATCTATCCTCAATTTCAAGGCTTGAGACAGGCTTTAGTGCTTAGAAAAGACATACAAGAAAATACTTGCTTGATTGGCAAATGTGCAAGGATTGGGATCAGCTTGCACTGGAAACTCTGTTATATAGAGAAAACCTATGCCTACCTCTTTTTTTTCATGCAAGTTAGGCAAAAAATATTTGCATCTGCAGCAAGTGTCTGTGTACTCAAGACACATAGCTAAGGTAGATTTTTTTTTCGCTGTTATCATGCATGTGGGTCGATCTTGATCTAGATTCCACTTTACCTCATCAACAGAAAATTCATTTTCTCTACAAAGAAGCATGTTTATATGAAACTATTCTTTGCACACTCCTATCTTTCTGCAGATACGACTTTTTTTATTGTTGTTTTGCCTAATCAGTCATCTCTGAGGTTTTTAAGTAAAAAAAATAATCTAAATTTGGTGCAAAACTTGAGTGGTCAGCTGTTCAGTAACTGGTCTGTATTTGTCAATTGTGTTGACATAGCATCTATTGATCCATTGTGCTTGGACACGTGATGTTTATGTTCCTGATTAAATTAAGAATGTGAATGACTGAAGGATGACTTCAGCTCTTCTATAAGGAAAAAGCCTGATTTTTAGTTTATGTTTGTTAGTGCACCGGCATGCCATAAAATCATATACTTTGTGTGACAGATTTCAAGGGAAAAAAAAAAAAAGTGGAAAAGAAAATGGGGTGGGCGTGGGGTGGTTTCCTGCAATCCCTTGCTATCCAGGACCATGACATCCCTGTGAAGTTTTATACATCATGTGTCTCGGAAGTTTATTTCCCTTCCAGAGTTAGAGCTTAAATGCAGTTGACTTTCTGTGCATGTTGTTTTCTGAGATTTTAAGCGGTCACAGTTTGAATGTGGTCAATGTTGCACGTGCAGATTGTGTTTTTTCAATAATGACCACTGTGGCAACCTTTATCGCTTTCCAAGTGATGTATGAGCTCTTTTATGACAAGCATGTTATACAAATTGGAGAAAGGGAAGCACCATCTCTGGGTTGAATATTGTTCAAAGTATTTTTATAGCCTGTCCTTTTCATTAAGTGAAAAGGTATTAAAGGACTGCATTGCCCTTTTTGAAGTGGGAGTTAATCAAATTTCCTGTATGTGTGTGTTGTGGCAGGAGAACAATTTAAATGTGAAAGTTTAGGCAAGTGTATTCTCAACCGATTCTTGATTTGTTGGCCTTGTACAAGCAGGTGGGAAACTGGAGCTTGGCTTGGTTGAGTTGCGTCTTTGTATACATCTGTGCTGCTTTTTGCTTTCTGATGCAGCACAAGCAGCAGCTTCCCTATCATCCTATTGCTGTCTGTAAGCACCTGATAAGGAGGAGGAAGCACTAGCAGATAAGAAGATGGAAGCTGCCACAGTTTTCAGCCTTGAGCATTTGAAGGGGCAGCTGAGTCTTACACTGAAAATTGAGTGCTATTTTCTTGTAATACCCTTTTGGAGAGGGAGAGCCTTGGGAACATGACACTTCTCTCTTTACTCTTTAGTACAACATACTAAAGTTAAAATCTTGACCCTTATTATATTATGCTTTGGGCCTCTTATTACCCAGTTTATGGACTGAAAACAATATAGTGTCATATAATTTACTAAGAGATGAGGTTGTCTGAGTATTTAGCTTCTTAAAATTATTTTTTAGAATAAGAGAGTACTTGGCCAAGTGGAGAGCAAATGGGCAGTTTCCCAGTAAAGTTTTGCTGTGTACCATCAGGAAAAGCAGATTTGGGCTATGAAGCCCCAGTGTCTGCTTTGCTGTTAGCATTTCCTGATCACCAGAGGGAGGGTGTCAGGGCAGACCCTGGTTAAACAAGGTACAGTGCAATGGGACACACACACACTATGCTCCTGTGTTTTGAAAGACAAAGAGCAAAGGAAAGTCAATAAGCAATCTGTCCTCTCACTCACTGTTTGGCATGTAACAGGAGAAATTAACTGTTTGTTTTCCTTTTTAATTCAGTCTATTAAGGGATATCCAGTTAAACTTGGTGGAGGCTACATGGCCCAAGTTCAGTGTAACAAAATATTAAAGTATCAGTGGGGCCTATGAAACTTTTCAGAAATGTCTGCTGATGTTGTTATTTGTAAGCTTCAAAAAAAATTGTTAGGTCAGCAGACCTTGGTTAAATAGCCTGGGTTTTTTACTGCCAGCAGTTACTATCAGTCTATCAATATAGATACGATCTACTCAGAGGCGTGAGAACCTGTACTAGCTCAGGGGTAATTGTTTTCCACGTGCCTGAGATGGACCACCAAACAGCCTGTTATACTGCATAGCACAAACACAAGGATACCGAATATTCTTAGTTCTTCCTTCTGTTTCCTCTGTATTGTCTCCAAACCTCCAGTGGAGAAAGTAGAAGTGCAGGCATTTCTCAGCCTGGGCCAAGCATTGCCAGTGTAAAAGACAAGCATTGCAGATGGCAAAAATAGTCTCAGGCTTCTGGAACTATGCCTGAGCTCTGATAGGGGTGGACAGACAGTGATGTGTCTGGCTGATACTTCTGGGATAGTCCCTGAGCTGAATAAACTTTCATCAATACACTGATTTCTTTACTCATGTCATGAAGAGAACATCTATCTGAGGTTCCACTGCAGCTTGCTTAAAACAGAACAAACACCCATTCTCTGTTTTTAAATTAAACAAATGGGAAAAAAATAGGGGACAGGCCCATCAGAGGATATGGCTATCCTATTTGTGTCTAGAAGCTGAGATAGTAGTGTTCCATTGCTTTAATACATTTAGGTGTGAGAACTGCCTCTTTAACAATATGTTGACCAGTTCCTTGGAGAATGTTGATGAAAACTGTCTCTAAAGTAGTTAACTGCCATGAAGGAGATTTCTTCACCTATTTTGAATCTTTGATATGCGTTTCTATTGCATGTTGGGGAAAAAATCAAAGACAAAAAGTATACATGAGTACCAATTAAGAGGTGCCATGAATCATCTTTGCAGAGTGATGAGAATGCTGTAATCACATTATTTTTAAAAGTAAGTCTGCCATTTTGCTTCACGGCCCTGCTCTATAAGTGCCTTATTCTCTCTGAGTTTACTTGGGGAAGAAGGGGCAACACTAATGTCACAGATAAATAGTTATATCTATTAAAACGTATAGAAAGCAATAAAGGAAAGAAGTTATCACTGTTTTGTCTCCAAAGCCAAGGGTAGTTTGGCAAATTCAAGGTCAGGCATGAGTGCTGGCTAGAAGATGAGTGACTCGGTCGGTTGAGAGAGGATGTTTGCTGCAGTGCCCAAGTTCAGACCATGTAGTTGGAGTCATCTGTCTTTTGGAGGCCTCCTGAACAACAATAGGGAGGCCAAGGTCACTGAAAACTGCTTGGACAATAGATGTTTTCTCCATAGTAAATGGCAGGGAATTGCTAAATAGGACAATTAATAGACACTATTTGGGAGCAGGAAGATGAGAGGGAAGGGTCAGGTGAGCTTTTCTCAATAGGAAGTTTAGCAATGTCCTTTCAAAGCAAAGGTACTTTTAATGCTGAATGGTACAAGGCACAAAAAAGGGAAAAAAGTCTTTCCAACTAAATCAGATGCATCAGATTACGTGCAAGTCTTCTGTTACGTTGGTTGTGTGTGCCCTATTAACATGCTACATTTTCTTAGCTAGCCAGACTTGGAAACGACAAGTTCCATTGAAGCTGACACATGCTACATGTATCTGATAAATTTTGAAAATCAAGCCAACACCTCCAAAAATAATACAACTACTAACTTACCTTCTGTACAATGGGAAATGAACAATTAGGGTAGTTTCTGTGCGCACTTGTAATTACTGCTATCTTTAACTTTTAATTTATTCCATTTTTAGAATGTGTTATCTTGAACGTCTGCCATAAAGAAATTTGGGATTTCCAAATAACAGAAACCAATGAGATCAAAGGATGAAAAACTCATTTAAAAAAGAAATGCTGACTACTGCACTATCTTATGAAGTCTAATTTCTAAGGATTACTAATACACTCAAATGAAACTGAGAATCCCAAATTTTCTGGGCATTGTGGAAAATACTATGGTTACTGTTTTGCTGAAGCCTGATTCTTCAGTCCCAATATACATCTGAAGGTTCATGCAATGAAATTTGTGGAAGAGAAAGAGTGTAAAATACATTCTTGCTCTTCCCTAACATTGATTTTTGTGGCCATTTCACAACTGTTCCTTTAAAAAGTAGAGTTACTGAAATAGGCATACTTTTATGACAGGAAAAACTCTTTGTGGCTTAACTGCTGCAGAATTAACTGTTCTAGCATAGCGATCCCGTTTTCACTCCTTAATCTAAAATTAAAGTGACTTTTATTTTGCAGAAGTATGTCTGGAGCTGCTGTGAATAACTAAACTGCATTGAAAGGAGTGTTGTGAAACAGTTATTCTGTAGTAACTATGTAGCTCAGTTTCCCCTACCTACATAAAGGCCTTAGTGCCTTCAGCATCCAAGCAGCTCTTTAAATAAATCAACATATTTCATTCTTGAAATTCTGCAAAACTGAATTTTAAACTCCAGCTGGGTTATGTATGTAAGACGTATTTTCCATCTTTAAGAAACTTATATTAAATTAGGAAAAAGGCATGTTAAAAAACATTAAAGTAGGGGAAATAATTTATAAGCCCACTTTAAACAAAAATAAAAAGCAAGAACTGTGATAAAGCATACAATCTAGAAATATTTTGTACTAGATACCAGAAAATATTCTTTAAGTTCTACAAACTCCTTTGCCATCTTTCCTTCCCAGCATATGCACACTGATTTCTATTGAAATATGATCCCAGTAAATCCTGGGTTTATGGCGCGTTGAGAGTGACCCCAAGCATCCCATTTTTGAGGGTTTTATGTTACGCCTTCTGGAAGATATTTGTTGTCTTTCATTGCTGCCTTCAAAAATAACTTTTCAATCTATTGAGACTGCAGTTCATCTGACCGCTTTTAAGCACATGCTTCAGTTCATGTGTTCAATAGAGCCTTCAAGCACATGCCTAAGTCCCTTTAATAACAAGAAGACTTTAAGAAGGGGTTAATGGTGAGCATATGCTCAAGCACTCTGGTAGATGAGTAGAGATGACTGTTACTCTCACAGTTTTGGACATCACCTCTCTTAGTTGTATGTACCACTTCTTGGCCAGATGCTTCTGCTAATCCATTGGAACAGCAGGAGAACCACTTATATGCCAAGTGCTGAGCCATAGCTAGGAACTAAGCAGTTTGTAATACCAGTTCAAGCTAAGTTGCTCAGTGGTGATGTGCAGCTGTTCTGGAGCCAGCACAGGGGTAATACCCCTGGCAAAGCTCCAGGGAGGGCAGCAGGGACAGTCACATCTTCCCTGGCCTTGGGCGAAGGGGCAGCGCTCACCTTCCACAGCTCTTTGCACTTCTTGGCTTGTGCCTCTGGTGCCTCCTTTCTATTGCCAGCAAGAGAGCACGTGATTAAGTTTGATGCCTGTGGTGTTGGTTTTGCTAGTTTTGGGGAAGCTCATCCTACATGGAAGAAAACCTATTTGTTTAAAAGGGTCTGTAATGAAAGATGACTGCAATAATTGCAAGCTGTTAAATTTGCACATTTGAAGGTTAATTTATGTACTGCACTCAGACACAGCCAAATATCCAGGACAGATGATTCTGTTTTTAAAAATAGACTGGTTGCAAAACAAACAAGTGAATAGAGATGAAACAGCAAAAGTCCACCTGATTCCAGTACTATAAAAATGTCAATGACATACAGTAGGGAACCTCATGCCAATTTAACTATTGCTCTTCTTGTAGAAAGTGACAGAAACAAGTCTG
This sequence comes from Aquila chrysaetos chrysaetos, assembly GCF_900496995.4. Taxonomy (NCBI): domain Eukaryota; kingdom Metazoa; phylum Chordata; class Aves; order Accipitriformes; family Accipitridae; genus Aquila; species Aquila chrysaetos. The sequence continues at coordinate 33,761,584 of NC_044013.1, forward strand.
CACAGCATAAGGCTTAGGCATTAACAGCATGCTGACACTAAAACAGGGGTCCAAATAAGCTTCCTATGTCTGAGCCCCCTTTTTTTTCCTGGATATGAAACTTGCGTGTCAAAGCTTGATAAAGTAGAATATGAACAAGTCAAACAACTACATGCATGTCCAGGATGGTTGTTCCAACAGTACTTCCTCAAGGCTTGGAATCGGAAAACAGAGGGCTGCATGTGCAAAACAACATGTAGCACAACAGGAGGAGAAAACAAATGTCTTGCAAATGTATACACACGTGTCTATATGCAGAACATATCTGTGAAATGCTGACCTTTTCATTCCCCCTACAAAGTACTGGCAGTACTAGCTTCTTCATTTCCTTTTTCTGCTGTTGGCTGCGTGAACTGCAGCAGTGTGGCCTGGCTGCTAGTTCCTAGTTTATGTTCTGAGAGCCAAATATTGGTCCCAGTGAAATTAAGTGAGTTCTGCCCTGCAAAGGAGGGGTAACCTCTCTGAGGAAGATTACAACTTGGCCTTGATAGTACCCAGTAGATTTAGCCAGCAACATAAATATAATGCCAGAGCTCTGTATTTCCTTCTAAACGCAGCTCTCATGAGGATTACTTGGTGGGACATACATTTGGGTTTATGTTTGTTAGATTATGTAATCTTGACAGAGATTGCATTTACAGAGGTCTTGTGTACATCACTTGTAAAGATAGTATTACCCTTTGCAGCCAGCTGAAGTTGAATGCAGAGATAGGGATGTGACCAGGCTGGCTGTTCACTGAGCAGAGTATTTTCCTGTGAACATTGGCTGTGGTCAACATTGGTTTTCTGTTGATAGGACTATGTGGGGGGGTATATGCTTTCTGCAGCAAGGAAAAGGAAGGGTATTTGTTCTTCAGCTTTCCAATTAATTGTGTTTCTTTGGGGTTTTTTTGTTTTGTTTTTTTGGGGGGAGAGGGGTGGTGTGTGTTACCCCCATGGTCTTTTGAACAGTAGAATTCACTCCGTTTGTCTTGATCTAGATTATTGCCCTTCAGTGTTTGATGAAAGGAGCCTCAGGCCCCAGGCAAATGAGAGGAGAGGCAAGATTGGAAGCAATGGAATGAGTGATTAGTAAATGGTCTTGGATTTATTGGGCTCCAATCCTGCCTTATCTTTCTGTGGACTGCTTGCAAGTATTCAGCAGCTCCTGCTGGGCTTGGAGAAAACTGCAGTGACCTTCTGCAGGCAAATGCTGTCATCTGTCTTGGAAGAGAGGTGTTTATGCATAACTATTAATACCAAAAAGACACAAAACCTGTGGTTCTTAGTCTCACCAAAGTCCTCCAATGTTGCTAACATCTATTAGAACAAGGCTGAGTGTTTGCTTTGCACGGCATCTCTGCTGACCCTTCTATGTTCTACTCACATCTTTTCAAAATGGATCTACTTCATGGAGTGTTATATTTGGACCCACAATAGTGATTTGCATTAGCATTAGCAGAAAAAAAACCTGCACAGTTATGCAGGAAAACACATGTTTTTAATTTTTATCAGTATGTTGTAATGTGAGTTTGTAGCAGTAATCACCACAAAATTGGGTTTTGTTTGGTTTTTTTGTTGTCTTTTGCCCAACAAAATTTTTTAAGGGGGAAAAAAAAAAAAAATCTGACCTGGTCCAATTTGAGTGGCGTTAGAAACAGTAATTTCTTTTACTGTGGTTGAAGAAATTAACTAATGCATTTTCCATTGCTTCTTTATAGAAATTATATTGTCTTCAAGACCTGACCCTAAGAAATACTAAACGTATATATATGAGTATATATATGAGTAGGCATGTGACATTTTCTTAATAGTGTATTCCTAATGTGTTTTCTAAGACAAAAGCACATCGTGGAAGCAAATGTATTCCTGTTGTTGTCTGTGGCCTTAGGTGTCTAATCTGTCCATTTCATGCACTTGTGCATACTTTCTTTTCGCCCCTTATGTTTTTAATGAACAGTAACACAGCAGAATACAATATGTAGCCCCTCGTCTGCTCTGAGGTATGGAGCTGAAAAGAATCTTGTTTGCAAGGTATGCTAGCTGTGGAAAAGAGGAGAAAGATGTCTCTTCAGAGATGAATGAAGGTTATAAACACAAGGTATGAAAGGTACCCTTGATGATACTTTTTATCTTAAATATATAGGTGCATCTTTTAAATATGTTCAACTCACTGTCATCTGACTGTACAAACTTCTGTTCAACAATGAACTGCAGAAGTGACCCTTTGGAACCTATATTAATGTTTATCTGGCAAAGTTCTGGAATATCATAATCATGTAGTTGTTACTAACATGTTTTTCTTTCCCGTCTACTCATCTATTAATGTCATCTGTACTCTGTGAATATTTTTCAATATTATTTGCTGCTGCATAATAAGAAATGATAAAAGTCAGCAGCCTGTATAGAGACAGAGAGTTTAAGTCATGTGGAGAGACTTCTATCCACCTGCTTGGAGAAGGAACGTATGTGTGCGGGGCTAAGTAATAAGTCCTACATTTGGGTGCTGGTTGCAGCATTATTTCTTGTGGATTTGAAACTTGCAGGGGTGGGAAGGGAATAAACTAACTGCAGTGCTAACACTTGGAAGTTGCAATTAGGTCTGGCTTATTCTCTTGTACAAAATTTTACAATTTTACAAGTCATTGGCATAAGCATGGAAAATAGACAGCATAATGTATTGTTAAATTAGCTTTAGTGGAAACTTCTCATCATGAAAATGTAATTGAAGCTATCGTTTTCATGGCAGCTTAGTGTTATAATGGCAGCATACTCCACTGATGAGTGGAATCTCAAGACTCAGAACATGCTCCCTGCTCACATCCTTGGGAAGAGAACATAACTTCAGATACAGCCATGCTCTAAAGAATGAATTTAACTTGCTCAGCACATATCATCAATACAGATGCAGAACAGGATAATGTAGAATGGGTAAAGCCACTTAATGCACTCTTCTTGTCTTCCTTGTTGAAGAGCATGCAAAAGGATATTGGAGTGACAAGTGAAAATAAAGCAACCTACTTTGTTCTGGCCTGTTTCATCAAGGGCATGGGGACTGCATTGTTCTGTTGTCATTTTGAGAGGAACACTCTCTGTGCTTCCTTTGAGGTTACCAGAGTGAGTCATGAAGGACAAGTACCCAGGTGGCTTTGAGCACATACCTGTCTCTAGCACTCTTCAGCACACTTGCACAGTAATTCCAGGCTTACAGATAGTAAAAGGATGTTTCTTCTTGAGATGTTATTGAAGGAATTAATCAAGAATTTCTTACTGAATTGTCTGTGTTGTAAAATGATAATTCATTAAAATCAAACCTTTTTTCAGGAAAGGGCTTGTTCTGAAACTATCCTATCAAATTTTGTCTTTTAAAATCATTTTTATAGGAAAGGTTTTGACATTGTTGAAACATCTGCTTTGAAGAATTTCTTTTATAAACTGTACTATTTGAAACACATAAATGGAAGCTTAAATTGAAAAAGATAAGACAAAATGAATAGTTGCAATGAAAAAGGTGAAGTTGAATTTTTCATTCTAATTTAAATGAGGAAAATATTTTTAAAATATCACATTCATATTGGCTGGAAGAGTGTTTCTCATTCTATTCTAAAAAATAAAGGGATGGGAAAATATGTAGTTGAAAATAAGTAAACAGAGCAAAATAACAGTTAATTTCTGCTCTTTGTAGAAAGACTTTAACTCTTGTTATCCTTGCATTAGTGTATGATGTTATAGTTTACCATTCTGAGGACCACGAGAGTCCCTACTACTGTTTGCCTTCACTGTGTTTCTGTTCATGTACAACCTTTAAAAGTTAATTCTGCACACCTCAATCAAAATCCCATGGGAATTCCAACTTTATAAAGATTGCAGGTTCAGTACTAAGGATTGCTTGCTGCTACTCTGCAATAAATCTGTATTTCTCATCCAATTTCAGATGCAGCTGGTGCACAAAGTGATAGATTGGCATAGCAGGAACCAGCCCCTAGATTAGTTATGATACCATGAGGGCAAACCGGGTTAATAAGCAAGTCATCTGTAAATTGGCAAAACATGGTACGAGAAAGCATGGGATAACAACAGAAAGACATAATTCTTTTTCTTATATCTCTTATGATAGTTTCCACACATCATACTGGTAGTGAGACAACAAGCCTGAAAATCAGAGCTGGTGTAAACTAGTGCTATCCCAGGAAAGCCTGGTGGAGTTGTACTATTTCATACTAGCTTCCAAAGAGGGACTTGCACAAAAATGACCGCAATATGGAAGTAACAACAATGTTATCCTGACTACCTAAATTTGTTCCACCTGCTGCTGGAGCAGATAAATTCGGATGTAATATATGGACTATGCTATGTCTGGGAGGCAGCCTGCATTTTGTTTTTTCAACAATGTCATTCTCTCAAGAAAGATTCCCTTTAAAGAAGAAAAGGGGAAAAAAAAGGGGGTAGGGAGGGGAGTTGTACGACAAACTTTTAATAATTTCTTATAATTTACAGCAAAGGCATTTGACCATAAGTTCCTTTTTTCTTTTTTGAGTGACAGAAAGAAAAAATAAAACCACTCTGGCTTTGCAGTAGTGGTCTAAACATGGTGTTTCTCTTCATTATCAAGCCATTTGTGTTCAGAGAATTTGAGTCTCTGGCAAGCCCACATTACTAGCAAGATACCTTTCTGATAAAGAATCTTTGTCTCTGTGTTGGACAACAGATAGTAATATTAATAAAATTAATACAGTAATAGTAATATTCTTCTTGCCTATCAGATGAGGCCTTCTGTGATCAGCTGGTTGATGCATATCTTCTAATTTATCATGGATATTTCTGTGTTTTCAAGGAAATGTTTAGACTGTAATTTGGGAAGAAACAGACTTAAAAGGCTGTAAATATGTGTCAATGATTCTAAATACAGAGATGACAAGTGTGCCAAAATCTGATTTTGAAGTGTGACTGAATCAAGCCTTACCAGGATTATATTATGCATCTTTCTCCTAACGTTAGTCAAAAAGCTATGGCCAAGCCATAACTTCCTACAAAGCTTGTAAGTATTTAGACTGGATTATCTAAGTAAGTGGGACACTTACATTTGCAGGAAAAAATCTTGTGAAACAAAAGAAAAAAAATATAAATCAGTGATTGGCATCAAACAGACATTCAACATCTGCATTTTAGGAACATAATCTTTTTATGGTATTTGTGTGATTGATAGATTTGTTATTCCTTTTCTAGATGTACATTTTTATGTCCACAATAGTATTAAGGGTGGGTGTGTACAGATTGCTAATTGAATCATGGCCACCTTGCTGGTCAGATGCAGCCATGTGGATGCTGGAAGTCAATATCCTAATAGCTGTGACATGGGGGCAACTTTTGGTCACAACAGATTTCCATTGACCCATGCTTTGGCAAATAGCCCTTCCCTCTCACCAAGCAGCTCTTGAATTTTCTTGGCCTTTTCTAGCCTTTGAGTTTTACAGCTCAAAAACCTGATGGGCAAACACAGTCTGGGACCAAAGTGTCTCTGCTAACCTTTCTTTTGATAATTGCTTGGGAAAGTTTGATGGTGCAGCAGCATGCTTTAACTCTTCTCGACCCTCTGTATATGGCTAAGGGTCATTGTTGCTTTCTCCCTGGGCAGTTCTCTCTGGAGTGGCTTATAGTTCAGCAACCCTAAAGTGCAAAGCATTATCACTTGTTGCCACAACAGTGACTGCATATAGCAAATGAGGGACATAAAAATGTCAGTCGTGTGATACTGATCCACAAATAAATCTTGGTTTTGACTAACAAAAGGACTTAAGATGAGATAATGCCATGTTTTTTGAAATGGCTGTGGTTCAGCTTTTAATCCTAACTGCAGACTTGTGACAAGGTGGCTGTGGGGTCACAGCTTGTTTGTGGACTGGTCTTCATTGTTGCTTGGAACCTCAATTAATTTACACTCAACTGTATTCCAGCAAGCAATGTCTGCAAGACCTTGTCTTCATCCTGTTTTCATAGCTTGTGGCTTCCAAAAAAAAAAATCAACCAAAAATATTTTTAAATGGCGTATTTTATAGCTAGACTTATAATACATCCAGAAGGTAATTCTTTCATTTGTTTTTGTCCAAGTTTGATAGTGACTTGAAGCTAGTTGATGATGCTGCCTTGGAAACAGAATCAGGAGGAGTTACAGTTCTCTTTGGACTCAGGACAACTACAGTGAAACATGCATCACCTGCTTTTAGCAGAGACACCACAGAGCAGCACACCAAGCTCCTCAACCCTGAGCACATGCAGCAACAGCCCCCCATACAACTATTAGCATGGACAAACGCACACTCAGGTTGAGCTAACTAAGAATCTGCCAAGTGGCTGAGATGTTTTAAAAGCCCTTGGCATATATGGGGCCTGAGGTGTTTGGGAAGGGGGTTAAACAATGCAGTTGCTCACGGTAGCATGGAATGAGATTCAAGAAGCAGAAAAAGCCTGTTTTCCATCTAGGCTAAAAAAAAAACCAACTTCCTGCAGCTAGATTCTTTCAAACAAAATCTTACTGCAGCCACATCATTTAAACAGAGGATCTGGCATTTTTAGGCAGATTTTTAGGACTCTCAAACATCATCAGAAAATGCTGTTCCCCTAGTCAGGGGGCCCAGCTTGCACCTTGTTCCACTGATTTAGTGAAATGGTGCTGGCAACAAGTATGGAAGTGTGCATGCAAGGAGAGTCAGCCTCCAGCTGAAGGGTAGAGAGCAAGGCAGGATTTCTTTCATTTTAAGTCTTATGCTTAATCTTTCTAAATGTAGCGCTATCACACAGAGTTACAAGGTTTTGTTCTTGTTTGTTTAGTTTTCTTTAGCCAAAATAATTATCAAGTCCCTAGTGTGAGTGCAATGATATCATTTGTGTTAAAACTAGAGAGTGGGAACAGAGTGCTGTTTCATGAAAAGTTTAATGCTTTTGTCTTTCTGTTTGTTCTCTTCTTGAAAAAGAAAACCAAAGCACCTAAGCCTGTCTTTTGAAGAAAGATACTGAGACAGGAACCAGCCCCCTTCTGATATGGTAGTAGCCCAGTGGGAAAGGCCAGGTTCAAACACCTCTTCTAAATCTGGCCTTCCACACTGAAGAGATTGCCCTTTCTGGTTTGTGTTTGTATGTCTGTGCTCATCTGTCCGACCCTGCAGTATATGGACAGTGCAGAAAAAACCCAGAAGGAATGCTGTATCTGCCTGCCCTTGCACTGTGAGCACAAGAACCTCTTCCCAGCTAATATTTCATTGAAGCTGACATTTTTCCACAGAAAGCTTTGGTTTCAACAAATCAGCACTTTCCAACAGAGAAGTCTTTCGCCAAAGAAATTCCCCAAATATTTAGTTGTGGTTGTGGTAGCTCCTCAGTAGGGGGAGTTCTGGTATGCTTAGTTATAGGTTCATGTCCAAGAATTTGGAGAACAACATAAAGTGCTTCCATGAGTGTGGCTGGTATATGAGGAAGGAATAAAAGCCTCTAGGACTTCTGCTCTTCCTTAGGCTTCATTATCTCCTGCTCTTCTTTCTTTTCGCATGTTCCTAAGTTAAACAGATACTGTGTACTAGTTTATTTCATTATCATTTCCCCTTGGGACAAATTATTCCAGTGTAGATACCTACTGGAGCAAAAGCAGTGAAATATTCTGGTGAATATAGTGCCTTACCTTCAACTCATCTATTTGTTCTGCAGACATGTGGACCCATTTAGTGTTATCTCTGCCTCAGAAGTCCATCCCGTTTCTAGTTCTGCCCAAGAACAAAATCACAAAAGCACTGCCTACTTACTCCACTTAAAGAGTAAGAAATGAATTTGAGTTACATGGGAAGAGAGGTAAGGAAGACTCTAGTTAATGCCAAGAACTGAGAAGGCTCAGTCTTCGGGTAACGAGCAGATTAGGAAGGAGGTAACTGTCTGGAGTCTCTGTTCTTGGTGCAACTTTCTTTTTTTTTTTCCTTTTCTGCTTTCTGCTAGTCATGAACAGCAATGCAAAAAAAACTAAGAGCAATTTATTGCAGGGTTCTTTCTCTAGGGCTACATTTCCCCCCTTCTGAATACAGGCCACTACAAAAGAATCAGCTGCCAGTTCAGAAAATAGCTTTCACTGTCCACCCACCTGATTGCCTGATCTTGCTCTCCCCTCTCAGCCAGAGCTGTCCTCCTGTTTGTTTGTCAGGCCTCGTGTATAGTAAGAAGCACTGGTTTTCTGTGTGTGGTATTTATTGCATCTCCACTTCTCCCCACCCATCCCCCTCTGCACTCTCTACCCTCCCTCCTTGTTAGACATGATTACATGTTGTTTGGCCTCATTCCATTTAGGTTACTTTGCTGTATCATCCTGAATTTGTGCATAGCATAACAGCTCCAAAGATCTCCTAGTCTGAACCAAATGACAGAGTAGGCAGAGTTCATTAAAATAAATAACAGCATAGCATGAAACACAGCCCTGAAGTAATCAAAACTGAAATTTGAAAAAGTGACTCTGAGTGTAAAGAAGTCTGTTACATGCTGTCTGATACAGGCAGAAATGGGGTCTTGAAAACAGCGAGTTTTATATGCTCTATTTAAACCTGTCAGCTCTCCAGACAAAGACATAGGTGGTTATAGCAGGAAGAGAGAAAGCAGTTAGGAGGGGGATATGTGTGACCATATTATAGAACCTCATGCCTGAATTTCTCCCTTGATCCCCAAAGCTGGAACGTTATTCATGTTGTTGTTGCTGTTGTTTTTTATTGGGGCCAGTGGCAGAGGAAAGCCATGATTTAAGCCTAGAAGTGGAAATGTTTTATATAAACCAAACTTTCTATGCAGTTAAATGCAGTTGACTCTGCCTCCTTCCACTTGCTCCCCTGTGTGTCTTGCTGTCCCATTTCTTTAGTCTGCTTGTTTTCAGTGTTTGTAATGTTCCATTTTAAAATATCTCAGTGTTTTTTCCCCTGCTGTCTTAAAGACTCTTTGTTCCTCAATTCAGCTTTAGTTCCTCAGGGCACTCAGATCATTACTACTAAAATTTTGCTCTTAAAATAAAGGCTCAAGGTTTACAGAGTGGTTTAGAAGAATGTGAGGTTTTGTACCTGTTAGACAGTAGACAGGATGCAGCAGAAGAGGCTACAAAAATGTCTTACTCTTGCATTCTGCCATCAGCATTTGCTACTCTCTAGAAACAGGATTCAAGGCAAGATGGTCCAGTTCTGCAGCTCGTTATGTTCATTGCTGAATTTGTTTCAGCAACTCCTCACTTGCAACATCTATGAATCTACAGATATGGTGTATAAACCAAGTAAAAAGTATTCCCTGGTCACCATGGTGGAACACACAATCTGAAGATGTGAAAACATACTTCTAGTTCTCTGCAGAGGTACCTCATTGGTAGATACGACATTTCCATGATTTTTGCACTTGGAAAATGGAGCCTGAAGCAACTATACGTGACTCCCAAGTGTTATAGAAGCAGGCCTTGTGTAGGCAAATGTGTGTACATTTCCTAATTGTGCAGTTATTTTTATGTCTCTTTAGTGCATCCTTCGTTTTGGTTTTTGTCTGTCTCTAGTATTAAACTCCATGGAGTGCATGAGAGTAGTTGTGTATGCTGCTGTATCCTGTTTTCAAGGGGTAACAACGGATTAAAACTCTTACCCTGGTGTGAGAGGCAAGACGAGGAGAGTATTTTCAAGTATTTGCTGGAATGTGCTGTCAAGAATCAAAAGGGTTGAGATATTTGAAGGCAGGTCCCATGTTAGAGACTACGGGAACAACTGGGCTTTATCTTCTAAATCACTCCAGGAGGGCTCATTTGTATCAAAGCAATCATGTAAAAAAAGACCCTTCTGAAGAAAATAAACAGGAGGGAATGGATGCTGATAATGTCCTGGAGGAAATGGAGGCTGTTAGAAAGATCAGGCTGCTTCCCTGTTGGAACTCCTGCCAAGAGAGACCTGGACATGCTGGCTCAGGCCCTCCACCTCTTACAAACAAATGACCAACAGGCCCTGCTTTGTCTCAGCAAAGCCGCCTTGCCTAACTGAGATTCCTGCCAGCTTGCCTCAGCTTCTCTTAAAGAGGGCAGGCATTAGAGTGGATTTAAAATACTCACTGTTTCCTCTTCTTTGAATCTCTGACACAGGAGCTCCCTGTCGGTCTTGTAGCCAGACAAAACCTTTGACTAGCACAGCAAATGTGTAGGAATTAGTCCCTTAGGGCAGGTTGCAACTTCTAAAGCCAGCTTCAACAGCAGTAAATGCATTGCCACAGCCAAAACTCCCTCGCAAGGAAAAAGCATGGTGTTCACAGGCCCACAAAGTCAAAAAAGCCCCAGGACTTATCCAGAGGTTATACTGACCAAGAGATTCAAGGGGTCCTCAAGTGGAAATGGCAAAACCATGTGAGCCCAACTTAGCTACACCAGTTACAAGAGAAGCATAGTATGGTCAGAAGTGTACTGCCTTCTATGCACATAGGGTGCATACTCTATAAATACATGGGCAAATAAGGCCTTCTCACCGTTGAGATATATGGGATGTAATTTATTGCGAATGTGAGAGACAATGTGCAGGGAATTTTTCCAAGCGGCATTTCATCCAGAATTAAATCTTGTGAGTACCTGAATCCTGTGGTCCAGCAGAGCATACAGGATTTCAGTCAGAACTTTCCACTGTGTAGAAAACTGTTCTGGAAAATGTTAATAGCTTATACATTGACCTGGTCTTTAGGAGTCCCCACATTGCTGTGTAGTTCTACCTCGTCTACCATATGACTAGGCAGGACTATGTGAGAGATGTGTTATATTCTTCAGTTGGAGGTACAACAAAGGACATTCAACAACATACTGATCTATGCTTTCTCATGAAATCTTGTCCCCACCAACAGGTGCTTTCTTGCAGAAAATGCACTGTCCAGTGCCTCTTGCATTGCCAGGAACAGGCCTCTTTAATTGCACTAGGTTTCTATAGAGCAGTGACAGCGTTTGTTCAATTCAGTGCAAAACGGTGAGGTTAAGGGGGAGCTGTGGATAGATTTCACACAAATTTTAATCCTTAATTTGCAGATCATTAACTTTGCACTGTAACCCTTGGGAGACAAGGTCACCTGCTTCATGGGCTGGGAAGGTGCTTTTGCAAATAAGGGTGTTTGTTCAACATTGCTGATCCCTGCTGATGCGTTATGAAAGCCACATTAGTTATTGTATCCCCACGTTATGTACAGTCATGTGATACCTGAGGCCTGAAATACATTTAGCAAGTCAGAAGAGATAAGGCAGGCTACAATCTGGCTTTCTTCCCTTAGGTTTGCAGAATGTGTTTGCAGATGTGTTGATCTTTAGGAGGCAGGGGTTGGGGGGGGTATGGTATTTTCTTCAATTGCCTATTTCAGTATCAGAAGTAAATGAGAAGATGAGGTTATCTTTAACACCTCCTAGTAGCTGTGAAGACATTCTTCCCACATCCTGAGCCATGCTGTTTCAGTTTTGCGTCAACAATGTTTTTCAGCCTTCATGAAGTGGACATGACTTTAGTCATTTCACCCGGTTTTGCGTAGAGCTAATGGGCTGAACTGGGTCTGTTTCAGTAATGCTTATTGTAGCAAACAGGTTTAAGTAGCTCACCTGATCAGTAAACCAGTGTGACCAGCATCTTGGGTAGGAAACTTTCAGCTTCTCTCTCATGTGATATTTTGGTTCAGCAACATGTGCACTACTTTTCCTTTTTTTGTTAATAATCATTTTACCTCCCAGACTTTGAATGTTTCCAGTAAAGTCGTAGGTGCAACTTAATGCATCTAGGTGTTCCTGAGAATGAGGAATTCATAGGAGTGGCTATAGCCATTGAATCTCCAAGGATGTGGACAAGCTTTGCCAGCCACTAGCTATAAGAACAGGAAATTGGAGCAAAATACCAAGACCAAATATTTATGCTTGGCTCCTCACAGGCCAAAGTTGAGCAAATTTTGCTTGCCTTAGATGGGGACAGTACTAGCCTGCCACTTTGTGGTGTACTGAGTTTTGGCAAGTTACTTGCAGTTGGTTAGTACTGCAGTTGGTAATTGCTGTGTCCAGCTACACATGACAGGCACATGCAATTTCATCTCTTCTATCCAGAAGCTATGTAACATTGATTACAAGTGCCAGAGCTTCCTTTCCCCAGCCCAGTACTGGCAGTCCCATTGGTTTCTGTTCTTCTAGAACAGTAGCTGTTAGGTGTCACAAAAGCATAGAACATAGGTGGGGGAACCAAGATGTGAGGTTTTGTCCTTCCTGACCAAGGTATTTAATTGTACAATCTCCATTTGCAAGCTGGCTTGTGAATGTTTAATTGGAGTTCTTTGCTGTCATTCAGGTTAGGGGTAACGTGGCTTGTACACAGAGTGGGAGCTGCCTCTGCACATCCTTTTACTGGTTTGGCCTCCCACAGCTCTCTTGCACGACTTCTGGGCCTATCTGAGGAGCTGAGGCAACAGCAGAGTCTCATCTGCACCTCTGCTGTCCTGGGAGCATGAAATGTCTGACCTGCTCAGCCCACTTTGTACTTCAACAGTAAATTAAAGGTCTTCATTAGTTTATTTGATAGTTGAATAAAATGCTTTGAAACACTGGCACATTAACTGCAATCAAGTTTTGAAAGGTCTCTGGTTGCTAGAAGGAAATTAGCCTGATAAATCGCTCTCTTCAATTAAACAAATGGGTAATTTTTCACGAGCAAGCCCAGAAGCTATCATTTGGGAAGCTTTTTTTTCCTTTTTTTTTTTTTTAATATTTTACACATGATTGTTCTTAAAGAACTGATTATTTATTTTTTTAGGAGAGACTAATTGTCACTGAAGTATAAGATAGCAGCTTGTAAACCCATCCTGTCTGTCTGCCTCATACAACCTCGTAGAGGTCTCATGTTCAAGCAGTGGCCTATGAATTGTACTTCCAGAATGATAATAACTAATGGTGCGACCTTGGTTCATTGCCTGCCTTTCTGTGCCTTTGTTTATGTGTTTGTCTAAAGAAGCATTACCCTCTCTGAGTCAAAAAGGCCTGTTTAACTTAAGCAAAGAGTTCCAGGATAATTATAGTTACTTAGTAACTTTCATCTCAGAGTAAACTGGTTAACACTGTTAAGAAATGTGATGGCTTCCCTTTTGGTCAAAACCAGTGACTGACCTAAAGATACCTCCAGTCCTCAAAACTTTAAACACAGTCTGCATTCAAAAAGTATTCTCTGAGCTTAGAAGCTGGAACAGATTGCTGTATCCCTTATGTACTGAGTCTGAAAGGGACCCCAGAAATGCACACTGACCCTGGTTTCACACCAGAGCTATAGACGTGCTAAGAACTTCATATGCTCTGTCTACTGCAGAAAAGAAAATGCTAGTACAAACAACAGTGACACTGGATTCATCTTGCCTTGGGCATATTTATCCAGGGTATTGCCATTACATCATTCATATTAGGACTTGTATTATCTGCTATTTTAGATCTTGGATGCTGCTACAAGCCGTAGTCAAAGGTCAAGATGCTGTTGAACTTCAGATGGTTCTGAAAGAGCATAATTCTGCCAAAAGCAAAGGAATGTTAGATTTCCAATAGTGCAATGTCATACAAATCACGTGAGATAATTTAAACTAAATTATTTTTTTTTAAATTAAGTTTTATTGCCAAAAATTTAGATACTGTGTGTTCAAATCCATCTTAAAAGGCTACCACAGCTTTATCTTTGAGAACTAAATAGGGCAATTTGGGGCTTTTTTATGGTATCAGAAGAGACCACAGATGATTTAAGAACTTCCTTTCACCATCTAAATAAAATAATACTGAAATATCCTGCTGTAGTTTGGAGTAACTGCATAAAACATGATGACTCACGTGATTAGAAATTCTCCTTTATTTTTCCTCTGTGTACAGTGCTGATCTTCATGAACTGTTCATCACAATGGATAATTACATTCCTTTCACCTAAACTGTTTCTACATTTTTTAAAATTTCTATTTCCTGAAATACTGATTGTTGTTGAGTGTTTGGTTTGGAAGCAATCTGCATGCAGAGACTTGGGTGTTAGACTGCAGCAGTGTGTTTTATGAGATATCTCGCATTCAGACAAAATTGAAGATTCACAAGAGCTAGAGTCTCCCAAAGGACTGCCAATGACCTGTACCTGGCTGTACCTTGGTTGCTGCCGAGATAAATGTTCAAGGCAAAAATATATACCATCTTCTTGAACTCAAGTTTTTCATAAAATGCTGCATTCCTTCTGAGGACCTCACTTCCAGACAAACAGTGCCCCAGGGGAAACAGGAGATGGCTTTTGCCCTGCTCACCAGTAAGAAGGTCCTTGTGATCATGAGCAGAAGCTGAGTTATCTGAAAAGTTCGCATCAGTCCAAGTACAGTCTTCATTCTTCTACCAGGAAAACCCCACCACCTCTAGACTCAAGGCTTCAAAACCCAAATTTTGCTTAGTGTTATGAGGGGTATCTGACCTAGAGCACTTAGAAATCTCATCTTCTTATGATGGTTTGTAAGTGCTCTGCTCTCCATCCAGGCAGGAGATGACTCATGGTGCCTAGTCCTCATACTGAGATTTGTTTTGCTGCTATCTCATCTTCCTGTTTTCTTGTCCATTCCCCCCGTTTCTTTGTTCTGTCTGCCCAGCATGTGCTGCGGTAACTGACATTGGAAGCTGTGTGGGCAGGGAATGGGTTTTGGTTTTAATAAAAAAGCGTGGTTACATCATCTTGCACAACAGGTCCCTGCTCTGTGGCTGGGCCAAGTGAGTCCTTTTGAGCTGCAAAAATATGGAGAACTTGGAATTGCAATAATCAAAAGATATTATAGCATGTTATATATAATACCAACATATTCTAGGCTGCTCCCTGCATGGAATCTCCCAGGTATACCTGGCAATAAGGGAGGGAGAGATCTGAATACTAATGACAGCTGGAGGAGGGGGCATTTAATAGTATTTTGGCTAATTGCCAGGTTGCCTGCTCTTGAAAAATTTGCCTGTGCTGAGCTAGGCATATTTTTCATGTGTAGAAAATTAGTTTGGGTGTTGGTAGGGCTTTATATTTTCCTAATGCTTCCTACAGTCAATTATGTGAAGGTTCATGTAGCCATGAGGTCTGTGTTTCCAGCTCAAACAGGCCTTCAGGCCTTCTTTGAAAGACTTGGAAAACCATAGCAGCTGAACAGACCCAGGAAAGAAATTGCAATTTTGGAGAGCACCAGATGTAAACTTACAAAATGAAGAAGTATTTTGTGTTTTGTGGGTTTGGGGGGATTTTTTTTTGCTTGTTTGCTTGATTCTTCTTTTTTTAGTAAATCCAGATGACTAACTCAGGGCTTCTTTTCTCCTTCCCTGCAGGCAGAACAAAGTCTCTGATGATTTGCTTGCTTCAAAAGGTCCCCACTGATTTTACCTTTGGGTCTGTTCTACCATCTCTCATTGTTTCATGTAAGCGTTTTCTGTGGTAATTAGACTGGTAATAGCATAATCCCTGGTGGCCTTCCTGGAGTGTCTGGCCTCTCTGGGTTGAGAAAGCTCTGCTTGGGGGCAACATATTTTTTCTCTAAGTGGGAAGGGGAAGAGTTGATGTTGTGAATGTTGTCCTGATTATGATGGAAAATCTTTTAAAAGAGGAAAGTTTTGCAGCATTTCCTAGAAGTGATTCAGGCTACATTTGTCTGATTTCCTCTGGAAGTTCACAGCAACCTTGACGGTGCGTGTTTTGTCCCTGGCTGCCTCCTCCTGGAGTCTGTGGTCTGCATTGTCCCAGAGGAACACAGATATCTCTGTGATTTGTAGATGCAGGTGCAGGCACTTTTTGTAGCTGGGCGCAGGTACATTCAGAGCTTTGAAGACCAAGACCTTGAACTGGCAGTGGAAGCAGATTAAAAATCCTCTTCAGCTTCCTAAAATGCAACGCCTACAGTCATTTCAACTTCTGTGTGAGGCAATGAAGGAAAACAACTCCTCAGTTTTTAAAGGCTTTTAAAAAATGAAGTAGAGATTTGATATTTTATCTTTGTTGCCTTTCCTCTGAATGATTTCAACTAACTATTGATATGAATGTCTCTAATTTCAAGTTTTTCCTTTTGGGATATAACAAAATTAAGACAGCCTTTCAGAAGTATGGCCACAGGCAGAGGAAGAACAGACATGTCCAGGGGAGAAATACAGCCATCCAGTGGGAACTAACAGAATAGAGTTTGGAAATCCTAGTTTCAGAAGCTTGTCTCCAGAGCTGGATTCAAGCGATTTCTGCCAGAAGAATACAGGCCCTAAAAGCTTAATTTACAACTGCAGAAGCTCTTTCTTCTGTATAGGGAAGAGGAATGGCCTGGAGTGGGGCTTGGCTAACTGACCTCTGATCTTGCGCCCTTGGACGCATCCCGTGACTCAGTTTTCCCATGTATAGAGCAGAAGGGCTGCTGCTGGTGGTCTTTATAAAGCCTATTTGAGATCTACTAATGAAAAGTGCCATAGTGATCTAGGTGGTATTACTGTTGTTGTTGTGTTCATGGCAGAATCAGTCAGTGTGATCTGAAGTCAGAGGGAGTCCTGCACAGAAGCTAAAATCCTGTTTATGGCCCAAATCCTGTTTTAAGAATACCCCAAGCCTGAATTTAATTCCTGTTTCAATCTGCGTGGCATCAGTGGGGCTCTGTGCAGAGGAGCTGGTGCTCACAAACAGCGTGGCTGGGGTCGCTGTTTTGGTGCCAGCCCTGTGGCACTCCTGGGGAGAAGAGCAGCCCCCATTTCTGGGGTGCTGGTTTGAAGGTCCATCCATTCCTACCTTCCTTCAGCCTCCTTGTTGAGGAGTGAGTGGGGTGAGGACTGAGACAAATAGGCCATTCGCCCTTCCAACATTACCAACTGTCATACACCCAAGATTGTTTTTACATTCTTAACAACTGCGATTTTACCTCTATAATACTTTGATGCAAATTGAGGGGTTTTTCCACTTTATTTTTGCTGCACAGGGAAATAGACAAGGACTCCCTATCTGCCACATCAAAGAATAAACAGGGTAAGATTTGAGTATTTCCCTATTGGAACTGAAAACTTCTGAAGTTCTCATTTCTGCTGGGTTTTGGGTTGTGAAAGATTTTCCAGATGCCCTGTGTGCCTCCGCTGCCCGAGTCGCACGATAGGTGCAATGAAAATTAAACAAAACAAGCAAAAAAAAAAGACGGGTCGCTTACAAGTATTTCTAATAAATTTCCTTTTTTTTTTTTTTTTTTTAAACAACCAGTCAAAATCGCCCGGGAAGGCAGAGGGGGTGCGGTGCGGGGGGGGGCTGTCCGGGCCCGCTCCCCAAGGCAGGGCAGGGCAGGGCGGACCGTCCCGTCCCGTCCCGTCCCGTCCCGTCCGGCGGCGGCGGCGGCGGCGCGGACTCCAAGCCCCGGCATGCGGCGGGGCAGCGCGCAGGCGCGCTGGGCCGGGGTTGAGTGGCAAGTTGTTTGTTCCAGCGAGCACCAGCTGCTCGGCACTCCGGGCTCCGCTGCCTCCCTGCCCGGCTCCGCTCCGCGCCCCGCCGGCCTCCCCCGCCGGTCCAACTTTTGCACCCTCTGCTCCCTCATCCCCCCCCCCCCCGCCCCCGGAGCCGGGAAGGGGGAGAAGGAGCCGGGGGGGGAGGAAAAAAAAAAAAAAAAAAAAAAAAAGGCACCGACAATAACAGCCCCCCTCCCCCTCCCCATTCAAAAACACAAAATAAACCCCAGGGATAGATGAACTACAAATGAGAAAGAGGAAAAGATGGAACTGCACATCCTAGAGCACAGGCTCAGAGTGGCCAGCATAGCCAAGGAGAGCATCCAGTTGTTTACCTATGGATTAATCAAACTTGCTTTCCTGTCCTCCAAGACGAGGTAGGTGCTGGGGCTGGGGCAGCGCGGGGCTGGGGGCACTTTCCGTGTAAGGGGGGCGGGCGCCCTCCTTGCGAGGGGACGGGGTGTTGGGGGGGGGCGGGGGGGTCCTCCTTGCGAGGGGGCAGGGTGTTGGGGGGGTATCCCCCTTGCTACAAGGGGGCCGGGGGCTGGGAGGGCACCCTCCTTCCTGCAGAGGGGCAGGGTGCTGGAGTGGGGGGCACCCTCCGTCCCTGCGAAGGGGCTGGGGTGGGGGACACTTTCCTTGCAAGGGGGCAGGGTAGCCTCCTTCTTGGGAGGCGGTGGGTTGTTGGGGTGGGGGCTGCCCTCCTTGAAAAAAAGCAGGGTCCTGCGATGGAGGACACCCCTCCTTGCCAGGGGGCAGAGTCCTGGGGTGAGGGGGACCCTTCTTGCAAGGGGGCAGGGCGTTGGGGTGGGGGGCACCCTCCTTGCAAGGGGGCAGGGTGCCCTCGTTCCTGCAAGGGGGCAGGGTCCTGGAGTGGGGGGGCATACCCTCCTTGTAGAACGGCAGGGTGCTGGGGTGGGTGAGGGCACCCTGCCTGCAAGAAGTCAGGGTGCTGAGGTGAGGGGGGACACCCTCCTCGCCAGAGGGCAGGGGTTTTTGGGGGTGAGGGGGGACACCTGGGTCTTCCCTACGCACCCCCACCCCAAGCCTGGGAGATGATGATGGGGGTCCGCGCTGGAGTTCGGGGTCCCCCCGTAACGTTTCAGGGCAGCCCCCAGCGAGGCTCCTGCCTCCTGCTGCCCTTCCCGGGCCACCTCGCCCGGGAGCCCTGCTCTGCGATGAGCGGATGAATGAAAACAGGTGGGGGCCGGGGGGGCCGGCCGGGGCAGGCTGCAGGCACGGGGCGACCGCCGGACAACAAAGGCAACAACAGCAATGAGAGGAGGAGGAGTGGTTTTTTTTTTTTTTGCTCTCGCTCTTTTTTTTTTTTTTTTTTTTTTTCCTGGTTGTTGTTCTTTGCAGCACTTACTGAAAGAGCGAATCGTCCACACGCGTGTTTGTTTTAAGAGGTGCTTTTTCAGTGCTGCCAAATTGGAGGAGGACGATGGGCACTGCCTGCCTTGCTCTTGGTTCTCTTTAAAAATTGTGGTATTGAGTAATATGGATTGTCATAGCTTTCGGGGAAAAAAAAGAAAAACGTAGTGGAAGGCACTGTGAGAATTTTTATTTTTTTTTTTTAGGGGGAGAAAAAAAAAATACTCTGGCCGGTTTATTGAATGCATATAAGCTGCCTAGGCCTTTCACAGCAAAACACCTTGAATTGCAAATGCATATTCTTGTGTCTTCTCTTAGCTTGTTGACTTTATTCAGAAAGAGGAATGGGAATGTAAATAACACAACTCAAACTCTTCTTGTTTTTCCAGCCTGATAATTAGTATTTCAGTTTTCTCCCCAGGTTCATCTTGGATAGCATTCTTGTATGAAGGTGGGACATTTTCTTTGGCAGTAGGAAAATAACAAATAGATAATAAATTTGCTTTTTATTTCTTAAATTGTTTTATTCCAAGCTGTAATTCAATCCTCTCTCTGCGATAATGCTTACAGATGAATAGATCTATTTGTGGTGTAATTTGATCACAGTCCCTTATCTTACAGTTAAACTTCATGCATTGAAATTTCACTCTGATTTGGGGCTCATCCCATTTGGCTCACCACTAACATTGTTTGCAGTGTAAAGTATATCAGCACCTTGTTTACTGCTGTCCCTGAATACTCAACAGGGCATTAAAGGCTCTTCAGTCTTAAATTTCTATTTTTAATGTGTTGTTTCATCATAATAGAAAGCAGTTACTGTTTTTTTGTAGGGGTTGTTGCTCCCTTTCCCGTGCTTAAAATGTCACTGTCAATGTGAACAGTGAAACCTTTAAATCTGTCACTCCTAATGTGTAGACTGGGTTTGGGGGGGGGGGGGGGGTTCTTTTTATTATTTTAAGTTCAGAGATGGTCCTGTCGTCTTTTTGTTTCACACTGCATTTCACATCTTCAACATTAGAGAGCTGTGAAAGGGTTAGGGCAGTAAGATAAGCACTTTGGGGTGTGATACCTTGTCCTGCATTTGGGTGCAGCACTTGACAGTTTGGTATTGCCTCTGGTTGGTGTGGTGTCTGACCCCTTCCATGCACAGGGAGCATCAATAATCTTTCCCTAGCTTTCATGGAATCTCACTGGTCAGGAACAAAAAACTGTTTGTGGAAAGGTTTGTTGACATGGGAAACTTCTATTTATTTCCCTTTTGTTTGTTTTGTTGTTTTTTGCAGACAGTAGAGATGCAGGGGAGAGAAGGGGAAGCTTGTTTGTGTCATTCTTAAGACAACTGACAGTACTGAAATACTGCTTTCTCCTGTGTGCTTTTTACATGCCCTGAGGCAAACAAGGTCCCAGCCCCACAGACCTTCTGCTCTGATGAACACTGTATATGAAGAAGGTGAGGGTCTCTGGGAGATGTAACTCCATACATTTACGATCCCACTGTTTCTTTTTCCTTCTCCTTTAAGAAGTGAATGTGCCCAGGAGACAGCAACTTTTTATGTGGGTGCAAGACAAATCTCCCTTCCCAACCACCCCATCTGAAAAGGACCACTTGGGGGATGAAAGGTGAAGGTGGCCTACATCCCTGCTAATCTTTTCTGATAAGATAGCAAAGGTGCCAGTTACTTATACCACCTACGTTTTTCCCAGTGAGACTTTAAACAGAGTTTTTACCTGTGCTGCAAGGCTGCCAGTAAGAAATATAATGATTTGTGGGACAGATGTGGTCCAAAGAAGTGGCAATGACATCATCAGTATCTTTATGATAGTCATGCAAGAAACTACAATTTTTACAGAGGCTCTTCTGAGAAGTGATCTGGAGGGAGTATTGGAGTCTCTTTCATGTTCTCATACACCAGGGAAAAGGGCTGGAACAATTTTTAAAATCTTATACATTTTCCTTAATCCTCTTGGGAAGGAAAAGTAACAAATCTCCCTCTTTTTATTTGGCCTTTTGCCACTTTCAGTCTGCCCTTGTTCATGACATGAGTCTTTTAATTTAGCTTCTGTTACAATAGCAGTATTTTTTTGAACAAAGAACAGCGATTTTGGAACTGTTCCGATGGCCAGAAGCAAGAAAGCAGTTAACGAGGTGAAGAGGTGAGACCAGGAGTGAATAAAGTGGTGGGCTGAACTGAGCTGAAAGAAAAACACTATTAATCATAACTTTAAGTTAGGCATTCAGGTATTTTATGCAAAGTTGCATTAAGACAGGTAGTCCAGAAATAAATAATAGTGAAACTCCGAAGCAGTTACGCTGAGCAACGTGCTCTTGATGCTCTGCTTGTGTAGGTTAAGTGCAGACCTATTGATTTCAGCTGAGCTCTGCCAGGCACCCTAGTGGAGGATCAGATCTGTGTAATTTTCAGTTGCATGCGGAAGATTTGCATGTGTCTAATCTTTTTGCTGTTGCTGTCATCATCATCCTAGTGTTTTACTGCTTGTGTTGTGTCTGTGTTTGGCTTGAGAGTTCCTTGGTGCCAAGGATCTTCACCTATTCAGAAGGCGTGCCGCATGTTTATATATGTAAATATAACAACTGTGCCTGGTTTTAACATTCCGTCCTTTTTCTTTTGTACGTGCCTCTGTAAATGTTAGTTCTCTGGGGCAGAGAACTGTGCTTAGCTGTAAACTCCCACCTTCAGCTCCCTGTGTGCTGCAAAAAGAACAGCTTTCCTCCCACCAAAATTAAGTGTCTCTGCTTCCTTGGTCAGAGTTAAACCATCACATGCTATTGGGTGATGTGCCACAAGTAACCTGCTTGAGGACTTGATAGACATACTAATGTGCTGCTACATTCCTGTCTTGGGGTTTTTTTTTTCCTAATTACAAAATATTTTTAACTGCATCTCCTATTACTGCATAGGAATTAAATCTGAATGGAGGGGGGAGGAAGGACAGTCTTGGATAATGCTTGCACTGAGCCACCAGTGCATGCAGTAGGGAGAAGGAAGGTGAGCCTGACCTTGTCTTTTGAGTGTATATAAAAATATGTGGAGAGTTTAAGTCCTGGAGAATAAAGTGGGGTCAGGGTTCTTCCGAGCACTGTATCTGTATAATGTAATTAGCCTGATTTCTGGGTAATGCTTTGGTAGAGCCTTGAACATCTGGAGTCAACGAGTTAACAAGTAGCCTTTCCTCTCTCCGTTCCGGTACCTAATATAGAGATTTGGTGGTAAACAGTGAAAAAAAAGTAGCTGAGGGAAAAAGCTATTATTTAAATTATAATGCTATTAAGTTGTAACCAGGATGAAGTTGGGAGATTAGTTTGTTCACAGGGCTGGGCAGTTAAAATAATTGTAGGTCATGTGTTTAGCATCACAAATTTTAAGATCTCCGAGAATTTTCTGATACTGTTTAGTTTGAGATGTTCCTTCTCTTCAGCACACTGAAATAATGACCTACAAGTTCTGCATGTGTAAAGGATGGAACCTTGGTCACAGAAGTGTTTAAGGCAGCCATTTCAAAAGCATCTGTCAGTCTGGTTTGTTTTCCAAGATGCTTAGGTCTTCTTCTAGGGGTGCAGTTTGTGTATATTGGTGACTTGAAGCAGAATTACAGGCACTTTGCAAGCTTGCAGATTTGGCACTAAATACAGAAGGCTGGCCCTGCGTGTGAGGTGCTTCCCAGAGAAGCTGGATAGGGTGGAAGAGCCAGGCTGGGCTCTGCCCCATGTTCAACGCTGCTTGTCATGCAGCCTCTGCCATGGGATGCTCAGAGGCAGGAGGTATTCTTAGAGTGGAGAGGTGCTTAAAAATACTCATTCTAACAAAAATGTAGCAAGAAGTAAACAATGATAAACTGTACAAAATAAGCTGGATTTTCTTTGGTCTTTGAACAAAAAATGAAACTAGATTTGTTATCTTTGCTAAGTTTGTGGTGGTATTTTTGGTAATCTATCCATTTTGCTTAGTAATAATTGACACCTCTGCTTATGAACAGTGTGTTGTTGCTATTAATATAAGTGTTTCTCATTCCCTGATCACTTGTTTACTGCCTAGGTGTCCTGAAATTGGAGATACTGTAATAAAAGGTCTATTTTAGATTTCAGAGCATAATAGGAGAAACAAGTGCTTAAAATGTACCTGTGCATCATTTGAGGACATTCAAGAGATCAGTAGTCTGTTTACTTTAGTATGAACTCAGACAAACAAATGTCATTTATGTCCTTGTATGAAATACAGATTGGTCTGCAACATTGGGTGATCATCTGGCAAAGGCAAGTTACTCCTGTTGTTAAAACCTCCCCCCCGCCCTGAGCTTCTGCCATCCTGTATGTCCTAGGAAGACCACTGAAAAAAGGCTTTTGCAAGTTATAAGACAGTGTTTACTCATGTAAAACAGGTTGCTTGTGTTTTCTTTTGGTGTGGCAAAGACTCCCAAATGTCTTGATTTCTTTTTTTTTCTTTTTTTTCTTTTTTTCTTTTTTTTTTTTTTTTTTTTCCCTGGGGTTGTATTTGTGTGTGATATCTAAGGTTTGGGGACTTCTTTTTTAGTCTGACTTGGTGACCATCTGTTACAGAAGGACCGAGCCCTGATGTCCAGACACCACAGGAGGCTGGAGTGATGGGAAGCCTCATGGCTAAAGCTGCCTGCCTGCCCTTCCCCAGAGCACTTTGCCGCCTTGTTTGCATCACCGTGTGCATGTATGGTGCTGAACTTGCTGGTGGATATTCAGGCTGAGTGAGAGCTAGTGAGAATCAG
Organism: Aquila chrysaetos chrysaetos; assembly: GCF_900496995.4. Taxonomy (NCBI): domain Eukaryota; kingdom Metazoa; phylum Chordata; class Aves; order Accipitriformes; family Accipitridae; genus Aquila; species Aquila chrysaetos. Next base: position 33,785,213 of record NC_044013.1, read on the forward strand.
ATAAATGAGAAGGAGAGAGAATAGAAGTTACTTGTTTGGGTAATGAAGAACATAAGCTCTTTAATTGTGAATGTCATCAATTTGTGTTCAGGGCTGCTGCATGTTTCAGCTGACGCTGGGCTGTGAGAACATTCTGCAGTGTTTTAATACATTAAACCTTGGAAAGAGCAGGTTTCCTTCCTGATGGTCTCTTATTGTTTATCTACAAATGTTGTTATTATTTCCCTTTCTTTTCTGCTTCTGGCACATGGGCCGACCAGTGGGGCACTGCCTTATTTTATGTCTTTCTTTGCCTGGCAGTCTTGTCATGCAGTCCTCAACCTACCATGTGGTCCCATCAGGCTAAGGCTGATGCCAAGTCAGAAGCTGACAGGAGTGCTTAGAAAGTAAACGAGATTCAAAAGGTGGAACAGAAGTACTGGATCAAACCCACAGTGTAATGCTGGGGAGCACTATGTGCTGGAGAAATGGTTTAGATATTGGATGTTTTAACAGGGCTGTTCATTTTTTTAAGATTTTTTTTTTTTTTTCTCCTTATCTGAACTTGGACATTTGCCTTTTAAATAAATAAATACCTGGCTGTAGTTTGTAGTGGCCTGGTTGTTTTTCCTTATTTCCCATGCTAAACTGTTTCTATCCATTGGCAGAGCTGTTGCATAGATGTAATACATCATCTGGGGATAACGTACAATATCAGTGATGTAAAGGAAACAACACTGCTGCCCACTGATGTTGAGCTGAGAAATAAAAAAGAGGAAAAAGTATTTATCTTTTTCCATGTAACTCATTAAAGATCCCTTCAGCTGGATATTTATTACTTCCAGATGTAAGTCAATATTTAAATGAAAAACGTGGCTTTTCATAGTTCCTAGATGGCTTCTCCTGCAAGCTGGGTGCTCTTATGCTTCAGCAGTAGAGCAAATGTATCGCAGGTCTGTTAAGGAAAAGTATGACTATTGTGCATTCGTCATCAAGAAGTAACAGCTGAGTTGTTCACTAACACAATAGTCTGAGTCCACAGGCTGCTCCTTCCACTGGGTTATAACTTAAATTAGGCTCCATTTGATGGCTGGAACTATTTGACAACGCCTTGTTTGTGCTCTATAAATATGTAAATCTTTCCACTTAATTCTTCTCTTTTTTTTTTAATCTGTTGAGCACACTACCTCATTTATCTAATACACAACTCCTTAATCGTCCTGCATGTTTCAGTGTTTTAATGTATTTGGAAAAGGGCTACAATTTCTTTTTTCAGAGGAAACAGTGCAGATTTGTTCTTTTGTTTACTGCCAACTCCAGAGTAAACTCCAGCTCTGATCTGCTGATAGCTGAAGGCTGGTAAAGGAAGAATTATACAACAGGAATGTGAGGAAATAACTCCATTCATTGCAGTTCAGAATCAACAGAGCAAAGCCTGTAAGTTGCAGTTATCATTTCAAAGTAAAAAAGATCTCTCCTCCCCCCAAGCTCAGCTTGGTTTTGTGTAGCCAACTATAAGATATATTTGTTAAGAGAGAAAATAAGAGACAAAAATGTTTTATTATGGCACAAAAGAAATAAAGATTGATTAAGGCTGTTTCATGACTATACAATCCCTTGTTAGTTTCAGACATACTGCACAAAGTTTTACTGTGCTGACCGTGGAAACAGAGAATCTGATCTCATTTTTGTGGTCTGGTGTATAATAAACATTTTGTACTGGTTGATAAAGTTTTATTTTCACATCCAAAGAAAAGCAGTGAATGCCTAAGCTTCCTCACCAACTAGAACTGACTTCCTTACTTTGGTCTGTTAAATGTGCTTTACTAGAGATTAAAATAAAAAGCCTCCTTCTGAACTGCAACCTGCTTTAGAAGGCTCACAGCAGTAATGCTGAGATATCAGAGTTGCTATTTAGCACAAAGTTGGCACATGGAAAAGAGAAGTGGTGAGTTTGCTTGGTGGCAGCAAACCATTTGTTAATCTTTTTGGGCACTTCTGAGGTACGCTTTTGTGGGGACATCTCAGTAGGCAAAATGATTTTTTTCAGACCTTTGCAGTCCAATTAAGTTTTGTTAATGTTGTGGAGTACACGTTTTTAAGATACTTGTGCTACATATTGGCCAGTAATTGTAGGGAGATGTAGGCTGTTATTGGTGGTAGGCTGTCCTCGACCCAAATTCTTTCAATACAAGTTGTTTATAAAGTAGGAACTCAACCCTCTTGTAATTGTGAATGTGTGTTTGATCAAGATATAACTTTAAAGGAAAAGTTTATTTTCTTTGTCTGCAAAGTTTTAGTGTCCTCGTTACAAAGGATACCAGGGACGTCAGAAGGTGTTGCAAGCTATACCACTTGAGTTTAGAGTAAAATACAACCTTTAAGTCTTATATAAAGTATTCAAATAGGTGAATTAAAAATATTGTGATACTGGGGGAATCTCTAAAGCTGGGAGGGGAAAATTTACAAGTTTTGACATGGATAGAACAGGTAAAACAGAGGTGTGATTCTCCCTGTCTTTTTCTGTTCACACTTTTTGGAAATGGTGTTTGTCAGAGAATCTGGGTAATGATATGCACTGGTTTTAGTGATACCTGAATATTTATCCTAGTTCTGTGGTTAAAAGATGAGTATTCAACTCCTTTATTATGCCACACATGTATCCTGTTTTACAGGGTGAGTTGGTTGTAGTAGACAAGTCAGAGACCTTGATTGAAATGGCCCATGTTAATCTTGTTTAACATTTGTAGCTTTTATTTCTTCTCCTAAAGAAAGATTGACTCTTCTCTTTTGATAACCTCCAAGGCACTCTCTTGCAAATAAATGTAGTCTTGGCAAAAAGTAAAAAAGGTTGTTCTTAATAATGAGAAGGATATACTCTGTATGCATCTAAGCAACTGTATACATTTACATAGATTTACTTATTCTTTATTTTCATGCTTTTTTGAAAATGATGGATGGCTTATTACATGATTAATCTTTCAGTTGTGATCTTTTTCAAGCTGCTTTTGGGTGGAAATTGGAGTTTGATTGTAACATGGAAAACAAACATTTTCATTTGCTGTTTTTAAACTAATAAGCAATATTAAATGTGCTGAGTATTTAGGAAAAAAATCTCAGCCTATTTTGTGTTTATAACTAAGCAGTGTAATGTGACCTGTGCTAAACAAACGAAAGTGATGGTGACTTGAGACTATGCTTGTCAAGGCATTAGAGCTAGCCTCCCACACCTACTTCTTGTTTGCATACTGGCAGAAAAAAACCAAATTTACTTGCTTTTTCAGTTCCTAATTTGTTTCTCAACCTAGTATGAACTAGTGATTGTTCTGAACTAAACCGAGTAATTTGAAATGAGGAAAATATTCTCCCTTCTTGCAGAAGATGCTGTTGCTGTCAAAATCTGGCTTATTGCGTAAATGGACTGGTTCCAGTTGCTTTGCCACCAATTTCTCCTCAGCTGACTTATTTAATTTGCTTTGGAGTTTCAGCAGCAAACACACTTCTTTTGATAATTGTTGTTTAAATTATCTTATTTACACCTAAGATGCCATCACTCCAAAAATGATTTTGGGTATCTTTAAATCAGATTAGCTAACGTTAAAATAAAATTATGCTTTTAATTGTTTTCACGTTTGAACGACATGGTTGCAAAAGGGAAATGTTAGAATTAACCTGTGTTTCACCGCTCTGGGGATAAATTTAGGACAGTTTATGATATACTGAGATGATGTGTTTTGAGTTGCATGTTATTACCCATTTGGCATTTTCATAAGCCAAGCAGAGCTTTAATGTGTGTGGCTTGTTTGCATCTGCTGAGCTAGCAAGGTGTGAAACCATACGCATGTGGCTCTTTCTCCCCTGAGCTTACTTCAGGTTTTAGACTATTTAGTGAATGATTTTCTGCGGTGAGTGGTGGGACTGTGTGTTTTGCAATATTTCCATTTTATGGACTAAGGAAACACGAATTGGATAGATTATTGTTTTTGTTAAGAGGTCTTTTTTGAGGCAAAACTCAGCAGTGTAGACAGTCTATAGCAATTTCTGTGGAAATGAAATTAATACATTATTCTGAAAATTAAATGGATTTGAGTTACCTGCATTGCAGGCAAGGTAATGGTAGGTACAAATGTACAGAACAACTGGAATCCTAAAGAACAGAGAATCATTTTTGACCCAGAGTTGTTTTTTAAATGGTTAGTTTCTTTTCAGTATTTCTGGTATACAGGTGTAACAGTATTTTGATGACTGCCAGGAACCACTTTGCTAGACGAGTATAATTTTGGCTAAGCACAGAAGAAGTTAGCAAGAATTCAGCTTGACCAAAGCAGGGTTTATGGTTTTCTGGAGGGGAGCGGGGGGGGGGGGGGGGGCGGGGAAGAGGATCAGAAGATCACAAAGCACAGAGTTGGCTTGGTGAATGAGCATGAATGTCTCATAACGACCTGGGAGCATCACACAGGACTTGGACAGTTAATGCCATAGTGGAGCCTTAACCTTTTTGTGTTGTTTTCAGTCTAAGCCTGGGACCATGCTGTTGTCACAAAATTAGAAAATAGCACATTTTCACAGAATGGTTGAGGTTGAGAAGGATCTCTGAAGATCATCTAGCCCAACCCCCCAGCTCAAGGCAGAGTCAACTAGGGCAGGTTGCTCAGGATTTTGTCCAGTTGGATCTTGTACTTAAAGCCGTGCATGCAGGTTTGCTCTTTTCTGTGTTAACATGTTGTTGACCTTGTTGACATTGTAATGCTTTGCTCCATTTGGTGTTACTTTCTGCATAGCATTATAATGTGTAATTTAATATCTCATTTAAACAGGACAAAGTGTTTTTTGAACTTGAGTGAGATTGTACAACCTCTCAGTGTTGGAGAAAACTGTTGGTCTGGAGGAGAAACTGTCTACTGCAGTAATTTATTGGTCCTTTATGTTTCTTTGCGAGCGTTTCAGGTGAAACTGCTTATTGGCTGTAAACTGTGAAAAATTAGCTGAAGTTAGAGCAGCCTCAAGGCTGCTCTCACTTAAACAAACTAGAAGCCAAAAAATTCAATAGCTGGGTAAGAGCAAAGCTTGCCTTGGGAAAGGGCATGTACTCACTTCTGTACCAGTGCAGAGAGCTGAATTACAATTTGTAATGGTCTTAGATGGATGTACAAGGCTAATGAAGCTGCTTCTACCCAAGTCCTCTACACAGGAGTTTTATTTATGTCCCTGACGTAAGTAAGGGAAAGTATTAGAATGGCATGAAGTCCAAATGTTAACTTGGCTTGACTTTAATGTACAGTATTGTGTGGTGGATGCCCTGCGGTAAAAGTTGTGCTTTGGTTATTGTACAGTTTCTGAAATCTTACTGTAATAGTGGTCATGCGATGAAACCACACTATATGAAAGAGTTTTCTCTGTAGTCTTCATGTTGGTATCAAGTTACTCCAAGGCCCTGCATTTCTGAGTGGTCCTCATAATTCCTATACGTACAGTCATTTTGTTGGCTTCATGCCTTGTCACATTACCCATTGCGGCGCTGTAATCCGGGGGCTGCTGAGGCCTGACCCCAGGACAAGCGCTCTGTGTTTGTATGTAGGGAAAGCCTTGTCTCGAAGGAAGGATAAAAGTCTCTAAGGGAAGGGTTTGCGCCGAATCACTGAGCTATCCCCTGGTAGCTCTTATGCTGTGACAGGCCAGAAATACTTTTCGTTTGCACAGGAGTGTGAAATCAGCCTGGAATGACTAATGTAAAAGGACTTTGTGTGTCCTGTACCCATTTGAATGGCTTTGTTCATTCAGATGGTGGTTGAATTGTAATCTTAGGCAATGATTTAAATATGAAACAGTCCCAAAACAATATGGTTATCTATTAGCTTTTAATGATCTTGTGAAGCAGTGTATTTTGAATGGATATCTCATTGTAAAGGTGATAATGACCTAATTATTGGTGGAAAAAAAACCAGGAAAAATATCAGCAATTATAAATAGTATATGCGTGTATGTGTAAAATGCTTCGTGTAAGATTTGTGTCCTTTTGAAATGTACATGAGCATATGCTTTAAATTCATTTTCTTCTATGTTTATAGTGTATCACTGAGGCTTTAAACTGATGCATCCTTGGCTGTTAATCCATGTTTGATAGCCTTCCATGGCATGTTATTGCTGTTTATCTCCTTTGGAGTTCCCACTGACTGGAACGTAACCATGCATTTTTCTTACGGATTTGTAGATGGCCACAGTACTTAGAGCAGTTAATGGCCCTATCTTTAGGTGCAGTCTCTGTTGGCTGGATAACTGAGGGTGTAGTTGGAGGATCATAGCAAAGCAGTTGATGAAATTCCTGGCCCCCAGACAATAGTTCCTACCTCCAGTGTTGTGGAAGTTGCTGTTAACTTGCTGAGTGTGATCCAAGTTCAGGGGGAAAAAAAACCCAAACAACAAAACAAAACCAAACAAACAAAACCCCCCAAACCCCACACCTCTGAAGCCAAATCATTTTGGTTATGTTTATGGCACAGGCTCACAGACAGTTGCAGTATTGCAGCTATGGGATGGTTAATTTCAGAGCTGGAGTAGAGATGATTGACTTCTTAACCTTTATTTACTGCCCAGGAGAATGGTCAGATGATTAGATCTTGTTGTAGGGATAGAAATAATTTATTTGTAAAGGTACAAGGTGTGTGAATAGCAATGGTGTTAAGCTTTTTTCAAAACTATAGGGCATGCTTGTCCTATATGTATTACTAGTATCATGTTTTGAATATTACATTTGCTTATTTTGTGTTTTTAATGCCAACAGAAACGTTTTTTTCCCTTTTACGTGGGTTTGAAAAAACTCATTGACAGGAATAGAACAGTTCCTGGATTCAAAGTAGTGGTAGTTCTTCCTTGGCTTGTTTAAACATATTACTGATTATATATTCCTTGCAGGATCAGCACAAAGAAAAGGACAATGAAAGAATTTCATGGTGCTCCTTAAATGAGTCTTACATAAAACAAAGTTTAAAATGAATTAGGACCTACCTTTTAAGCACTTGTCAAATGTTCTCAGTGTCAGGTTTTCTTCCCACTTAATGTTCACTTTATATCAAATCTAATGTGAGGTACATGATAATATTTTCAGAATCACCTAAGTCCCATTTAAAAAAAAAACGACTTAAGCACTTGGCACCCCAAGGCTCATTGGAAGCCAATGGGGCTTACACTCTGAAATGTCTGTTGCTGTTGGAGTGGAAGACACTTAGGGCTTTTAAAAATTTTGCCTCCTGGACAGACTAGCTGACAACATTCAGGACAAGAGCGTGGTAAAAATGCACCAAAGGGAGAGGAGGTTAGTGTGACTCTTCATGCAGACAAGAGTGAAGATCCATTTCTGAGAATTATTTTAGGGAATCAAAATGGGAGTCTCTCTTCTTCTCTCTCCACATAACGACGTGGGTTAGGGACTTGCTTTACTCTGTTTCTCCAGCAGTGCAGCGTCAGTGCACTGTCCCACTGTGCAGCAGTAATCCCTGCAGTCATCTTCCCAGCAGAGGAAGAAACTGAGGCACATGGGAGGGCAAGTGGCTTATCCAGCTCACAAAGCAGGTCTGCAGTAGGACCTGACTGTGTTTTTTCCAGGTCCTGCATCATCTCCACCACTAGAATTGCCTCTTTTTGGTAGGACAGATGAAGGGCATGTTTTCAGTCCATGTTTGTATTAGCCACTTGAAATCCTTGTCATCCAGCTGCTGCCTTTTTTTTTTTCTTTTGCTTTTTCTGTTTGCAGTTTTTGTAGGTTCGTTCGTGGAGGTGTGTGCTCTGTCATCTTTTCTTATACCTTGAGAGAGAAATGTGAGTTGAAAGATGTCCATTTGAGCTTCCAGTAATAACAGCAGCCTTCCTGAGACTCATAAAGAAAACAACCAGGAATGTACTTGTATGTATGTGTGGCTTTTTAATACACATAAACGCACATATGTATATATGTGTATAATATACATGTAGGTATATATGTGTCATTCCAAAGTTAGAGCACTGTTGAAATGGAAGTTGCCTCTGCTAGAAATGAGAGGTAGCTTGTGCTGACAAACAAAACCACATGTTTTTAGGGGCTCTAATAGCTGTGCTTCAGGACAGACAATGTGTCTCTTCCCAGTATCCTTCAGATGACAGCTGCCACAACGAAGGCTGAATATGAAGAATACGTTTTCATGCGGCTGTATCCTGGGCACTGGGAAGACTCTAGAGCTCAGAACAATAGCAGAGTTCGGAGCTGCCAGCAGGGAGTCTGAGTGGACAAGTATAATCATGCACCGCTCAGCTTTCAAGGAAATTACAGTTAGTGCGCTGACTCGCTCATAATAGTGATGCATTGTTTAGCTTAATAACTTATCAGCTCTCCAGGAACCAGCTAGTGATCACTGTCATCATACACTGCTAATCATTCTGTTCTCAAATTGTCCCAAGATGAACTAAGGACCTGTCACATCACCTATTAAACTGGCAAACTGAGTGCACTGTAATTTTTTTTTTTTTTTTAAGCTAGAAGGAACTATATTGCCCACCTTTTTTGTTCACTTGTCATTATCATGTGTATATGTGCATGTAGTTTTTTTAAATGTCAGGTTGAAAGGACATTGTCAAATTGTGTTGGGATTTTTTTTACATTTGTAGAGTTTTTGTTAAATTGCTGCTCTTTGTGATAACTACTAGGGAACTGAATCTGAAACCTGTTTTTTAAGGAACATTTGTTTTTCATAAAGCATTTGGGGCAGAGGGGTGATTTTTTTTTGGTGCTTGTCTGTAGGACCTAGGCTTCTGTCAATCACTAGTAAATGTAGCCTGGCAATGGCCCTCTGTAGTAGTGAAGAGTTATTATCCCTCCTATACAAATGTGGAATTTAGGCACGGGAAGATTGAGTGATTTACCCACAGGCATGCAGGGAGCTGTGGAAGAACAAGAAGGAGAAGCAAGCTGGTTTGAGTCCTGATCCTGGTAGGCCATATATCCTTGCTGAATGCACACTGGCTTCTGGTCAAAGGGTTATTTGTGAACTCTGAACTGCTAGAACTGAAGGAGCCTTGGAGCATTTCTTCTAAAGGAAAAGTGGCCACTGATACACAAGTAGATTTTACTAGATAATATGTCTGAATCTGTTCTTTAAGAGAACTCTTCTGACTTTTACTGCTGCCACTGCTTGATTTTTTTCTTATTAGCTGGAGAACCTGAGGACCAGTCATTGGGATCTTATTTTGCACTCTGTAGGTGCCTAATCTTGTGGCTGTGGATGGAAAGCTAAAACTTCTTACCTCAAGACCAATCCACACAGCAGTAACATATCTATAGCTTTAAACTAGGTAGCTTGGATAAATCTGGTGCTGTAACCAGTAAAACATAGAACTTGGCATGGACAAAGTGACCAAGTGTTTACTCTGGGTTTAGATGGATTTTTTTGTAGTTCATGCTGGTCTGTGCTGCTACATACATGAAAACCCTTTCTTCATGCCCTGACAGCAGCAATGGTCACATGCCAGATAAAAACCATTATTGTGGAGTGCTGCAAAGCAGCTTTGTTTGCTAACATTTAGATGAAAGATCCTAGAATAGAGCAGAGTACCAAAGCTGTGGGGACACCTTTTCATGGTCAGTAGTGCACAGATATGTGAGTCACAGTGGGGGAGATCTCCAACCTGTTCCATACTTGGGGCTGAAATGATGCATCTATTAAAAGGGGAGGGGGAGGCAGATGGATATGCCCAACTGAAACAAGCCTCCTTGCTGTTCTGAATAGTGCAGGCAGCTGCAGGATAGGATCTACTGATCTCAGGAATTGTGCAAACAGTGGGGTGGGCTATTTTTGTTAGACTAGGACAAGTACACCAGGTTTTAAATGAAACCCTGAGCATTTCTGTGTTTTTTCAGTTACTTGAGGTGTTTGCTTTGGTTTCACCTCTCCTGTGTCTGTCTTGAGAAAGACAATTGTATCTCTCGATTGGTGACGACTAGAATTAAAATAGGAAGGAGCCTTCTGCTGCAGGATTTATTGCCTGGCACATCTACGTTGTCTGATGAAGTGTCATCTTTCGTTATGTTTTGAGAAGATGTTGCCTGACTGTGATATCTCTGAACCGCATGAGAAGACATTTGGCCGCACCTATTCTTGTCAATTATGGCAGTATTCTTCTAGCTCAAATTATATAGGTCTGTGTATATAGTATTGAAAAATTTAGGTCCAGCCTCTGCTAATAAACAGAAAAGATCAGGTTGTTGCGAAATGGTGGTCTCGACAGAGAGTTAACTTTGCGTATGCTTCAAATAAATCACCTATTTCTGGCAGCAAGAAGTGAGAAAAATGCTGAGTAAGTATGTCTTGTGTCCCCAAGATCAAGTTTCATAATAAGGAAATACCTGAAGCTTACAGGTGTGGCTTTCTCTTTTCTGTGGGATTGTTTCCCACTTCTCCAGGAGTTCACCATCTTCCTTTGAGAACAGTTGTTCAGGTAGTTTCCTGCTGCAAATAAGCCCTGTTTTATTGGCTCCAGTTGCTGTAGGGCCAACAAATGGCATTCAGCCCAAACCCCAAGGTTGTACCAGTTCACTATATTTTGCATTGTACTAAGTTGAAAAGCATTGCCAGGTAAAAAAAAAAAAATAGAATTGAATAGAATTGGAAAGCCTAAAACCTGGTATGAAATAATGCCAATGTGTACTTTAATACAATATAACCACTGCATAATGATTTACCTTACTGTTTGTATTGAAATATAGCTGACTTGGTAGTTATGCTTGACCAGAGCTTTTTCTTGCAAGAAGTATTTCTTTCTTTACCATGCCTAAAGATAGAAGAGTGGAAATGTCAATATTCAAGCCAATGATTTTGTTACAAATCTGCTTGGGATGCCCTGATAACCCAGTTCTACGCCTGGCAAAGTCAACAAGTTTTTCTCCATTGATGTCAGCAAGTTGGAGCCCAGGCTGAAAAATTCATGTGAGAAGGAATGTTTCTGCAAAATCCTGTTCATGCAAATTGGAAATCAGTATGCTTGAGGTTTCTGCGAAAATGACCCTTTTTGCTGGATGTAGCATGCATTAGGATCCTTGGATTAATTAATGTTATATTAAAGCCCGCTCTTGATTATCTCTGGATGAATTGTGTAAACAGTGAAGCTTCTGTACGAAGGGGACAAAACATCCCGTCTGAATCTAGATGAGCAGACTGAAAGCAGCGTGGCATTTTGTTGTTGATTTTCCAGCTCGGGAAACTCAGCAGGTGACAGAATTGCTGACGATTCTTTCCCCAACATCCCATTCCAGACTCATTTGTATGATTTCTGCTACTTAAAGTTTTATTTTGCCAAGGCTCTCCCATCCCTTTGTTCTGCTGGATAACTGATGTTTACAGTGCTCCCATCCGGTTGCTCAGCTGCTCCACCGCGGTTTGAAGCCATTGTGTGTTGTGGTGAGTGTGAGGATGCTGATACTATGTGTGATGGTTGCCTAAGCCTTGCTCTTTTACCTCTTCCCCTTTTACTGCTGCCTTTTTGGCTGTGAGATTCTGTTCAATGCGTTGAGGGAAAAAAACCCATGGTGGCTCTGCGCCATCATTTCGAAGAATGGCTGTTTACCAGGCTCTTGATGGAGAGGTTTAAGAAGAAATTATTTTGCTCCTTGGGCATGAAAATGCTGGTGAAGAGTGTAACTGGCGCAGGACTACCTTTGCCTGGGAGTCTGGCCAGATAGAAATTTTTTAATTTCCATTTAAGACATGGGTCTGCACCCTCAGTAGTCTTTTTCGTAGATGTTTTGTTTACAGCTGTCAGTGCTGCTCAGAAGCAAGATTTGATGCCTCAGAGCATCTCTCAAACTGCTAGGCAATAGTGGGCTGCCATGCTGGGAGAGGGAGTTAAACTTAATCAGGGGTCTAGGAAAATGTGCATGTAAATTTTGGGGTTTTGTGTTGAGCTTTGTTTTTGAAATTGAGGGCAACATCTTCTCTACATATCTGTTGTGTAAGCTTAGGCAGAGAGATTAATCTGTTGGGTACAGGTCACAGTAGTGCTAACCTCTTTACACCACCTTTGTTTAGAGCAGGAAAGATTGAAGTTTGCTAGTGCTCAAATAATGGCAGTAAAACCATCCATTTTATCTTTGCCAAGTCTTTGTCTTTATAATTTTGGAGCCTCATTGCGTCCTTTTTTCAGGTACCTTGTATGGTTGTGTTACAGCTGGCAGTGATACATGCTCATTTCGATCAGGGCAGTACTCTCATTCGAGGAAGAAGTTAGCAGGAGCATAGCTCAACATTGAATGGGTTTTGGTAGACAATGAGCAAGCTAAGCCTGTGTAACAGGAGAAATCTTTATTCAGTCGAAAGCAGTGGCCGTATTGACATTCATGTGATTGGGACAGACTTTTTCCCTATCTGGTGATAGATTCAAGTGTTTCTTTTTCCAGCACACTTACATTCAGTTCTCTATGGTTCTTTAAGTAGGAGATGCTGCCCACTGCTCACACAGCTCTAGAATGAAGTGTTATGCACCAACTAAAACTCCACAGCAGTTGTAGCTTTGCAGCCGCAGATGAAACTGAAGCTTATTTCACAGAAATCCAGTAAATTACGCTTCAGCTTTTCTTTGGACAGGTCAGTGGTGGCTATCTTGGAAACCTTGCTAAGCTGTTGGATTTCTGTTGTGGAGGAAGCTTGTCTGTGATTTAATCCAAAAGATTTACACCCCCCCCCCCCCCCCCCCCCCCCCCCCCATTTATTCATCTGAGCACAAAATTACTACTTGGACATTGTGTGAGCTGATTTCCATGAAGATAGCTCCCTTCCCTGCAGAGAGAGTGGCCTGGCATGTAGCTTCACAGGAAATCTATCAAAACTGCTTCACCTTGGCCTGTGTACCTTCACTACGTGTAACATTGCTATTAAACTAGTAGTAGACTTCCGTACAGGCCACCATACTGACAGATTCGAAGCAACAAGCTCTGTAAAGCCATTTTTAGTTTTTTTTACCCATGCATTTGTATGGCCACATGGAGCCTCCTTCTGAAATGTTTGCATCTGTGGAGCAGCCTTCCCATTCTGCAGATGACAGGCTGTGAGCATGTTTCCTTCTCGATGCCATGTAGAAAATCAGTGTCGTATAGTTAACGCATCACCAAACTAGTGAAAGTCATGGCTGCATCCAGAATTGGGAAGTATCATTGTGGGAGACTGGCTTCAGTGGAATTATCTCTTGTTCTGGTTAGCTGATTCATTGCTGGCTTTCTCAAAACCCCATTATGTCCCCTGGTCGTTTTCTTCCATAATTCACCTGTTTTTCTTGGTCTGTATTGTTGGTCCTTAAATAATGACATCCTTCATGAAAACAGTTTCTTTAGCTTAGAAAAGATGCACAGACTCTTCTTCTCTGTGGGCTCTTATCAGGATTTGTTCTCTTGGATCGTGCTTGTGTCTTAATAAGAGTCCAGAGTGCTTGGGGATTCAGGGATTGTATTTATTCATTTTCAGAAAAAGATTTTGGTCCCTTCACTGACAGTTTGTCTTCAGCTTGCTGCCTTTTGAAATCGTCTGCAAGTTCTGCACTGACAATCCGTCAATCTGTTGTACAAGACAAAGAATGAGTGACAATACTTGTTTCAACATATCATAACTGTTATGCTTGCTCCCTCAAGCCCTGTAAAGTCTTGTTATGTCAGGGTGTATGGGAGAGGGTTGTATATATTTTCATTGTTGGGGGATCTCCTTTTGAGTCCTTTATCTTTTACATCTCAGGACTTGGAAGTATTTGGTTCTTCCCAAAATGTGCTGTTTCAAAGAAATGCCACTTGTGCTCAGCTGGCTAAAGCCTTTGCTGCTGAAGCAGTGGGATTTGTCTGATGCAGCTAAGCAAGCTTCTTGGGGCAGAGACTGTATGTGCGAGAGGCCTGAAAGCAGGCTGGAAGCTGTTGCAATACAGATGGTAGAATAGTGGGCAGGATGAATGCCATACAGAAGACTTGGACAGAAGTTATAGGCTTGATACAGGAATTACTAAATCATTTTTTTTCAGCCTATGTTTTGCAGAAGGTTAAACTATATAATTGCAAAGCCTTTCATCTTCTCTCTGTCTTTCTTTCTCCATTTCTCATACACACACACACACACACACACACAGGCGCGCGCACACAAAATCATCTCTTCCCTTCTATCTTTTTCATTCTTCTTTCTCTTTAGTCTGCAGAAGGCAAATTCCTGCAGAATTCCTGGCGTAAAGATGGAGACTGATAATACTAGCTTGTAATACTGAAGTAGGAGTTGAAGCTACAGCTGTTTCATAGTTTCCAGCACAGGGCTCTTGCAATATAGCTGTTGGAAGATTCCCGAGTGAAGCCTCGCAAGGGCAATGTGTCCTCTTGCTACATGAAAGTCCGATTGTGTGCCTGAGTGCCCAGTATGGGAGAAGGCAGTGGTTATTGAGGCTGAGCAGGCAGCACTTGTGTGGTGAGTACAGAACTAGGAACCAGGATTCCCGGCTCCTATTCTTAGCTCAGTAACCAATTCATTGCAAAGCCTTTTGCAAATCATTCACGCCTAATCCTGCACTTATAGCAAGCCCAAATAAGGTCCTTTCAGTTTTTCATTGGAGACTAGGATGAGCTTCTTAACTGCTGTTTTTTCTCTCACACAGTGGGGCTGGGGGAATGAAAATCAACATCTTTATGCAGAAAGTGTGATAATTTATTAATGTTTTTGAAACAGTAATGTGGGCATCACTGTGTGACATGTGTGACCTGGCATCCATAAAGGGGGATTGATGGATTGCTGTTATCAGCTGGATCTTTGGAGCATGGGATTTTTGGACTCTCTCATCAGAATACAATTTTACATGATTATAGAGGATAATGCTGGAAATGCCTCTGCACTGGGCTTGCCACGTGTCCAGATGGCAAGGTCAATGTAGCGTGGACCTTGCTCAATTGCTCTGTATGCCAGGGTAAGTGCTGGTGCTTCTTTATCTCTTTATGCTACTGACTCAGCTAGAAATTGAGGAGTTCTATGGCTGTCAATAAATTCAGAGAGTTGGAAATTAATACCTACAGTGAACTCTGCTTTAATTGGCCTTCTATTAATTTCCCACCCGTTTGCAAAGGTGAATGGGAATGCTTGGTTTTGTATGGTGCTTTTGCTTTAAGATAATCTGAACTGCAATCTTAAAATGAAATGGAGTTAAAAACATTCTGGGCTAGGCATTAATTTCTGGAGTATCTTGTAAAATAAAAGGGCACAACAAAAAGGATACTATAATGTGCAAACCCCTTACCTTTACATATGGCTGTGCTGTATTTTGTAGCATGTGCAGTTCTGGTATCTGCCAAGTGCAGTATCTTCCTCTCCTGGTTTGTGTGAGGCTTTATTTTCCTGGTGCAGGGACAGAGGTGGATTAATCTACAGAGCTGTTGGCAAAAATCTGTTAGCAGCCTTTTCAGTGGGAGATCAGCTTGAAAAAAACACAGCTTGATTTTTGTGTCAGTTGAGTTTTTGATGAGTATTAGAGAAAGTATGGTCTCTTTGTAAACTTAGTTCTGAAAACACAGAGCCTGGTAGTGTGTGGGTTGTTTTTTTTTTTTTTTTTTTTTTTTTATGAAATGTTTGTGAGTGTAGTGGCACTTCATGCTCTTGCCTTTGAAGGGGCAGGTCTGTCCCAGTGCTTACATATGTTTGACTAACAGAGCTTTAAAGTGGGCAGGCCTTGCTGAGTAAATTATTTCGGGAAAGTAAGAGGCAGAGGAGTAGAATTATTACCTCCCGTGCCCCTCAGGCTGGGACAGCGCCCTCCCTTCCTCTCTCCCCAGTGAATGAAAACATCGTCCTGACTTGTAAAGCAAGCCATTTCTGGGAGCCTGGCGGGGGGGCAAGGATGCAAAGAGCACTGGCAGCCCATAGTCAGAAGCTTGAAGATGACTTTTAGTTTGTTGGGAGCTACATGCTACCTTTAAATACACATATAAATATATTGGTGTCTCTCCGGCTTTATTGTTTATCTAATTGTGTCTGACTGCATATAAACCAACAGACTGGAGCTGCCACCAGTGCTGGTGACTCCTGGTCCTCATGGTGCATGCCTGAGTGGAGCTCTTGCTATTGCCCATGTCCCATTTCAGTGCTGGGAAAGCAGTCCATATCCACAGAGAGCCTCTGCGATTGATGCACTAGGGCTGGGTCTGTCCCATCATCATCATAATAATAGTAATAATACATGTCATTTTGCTCCTGGCAGTCACCTTGCGTTTGTGCTTTGGAGCCCTTGTGTGTGCAGCAGGCTCCTGTTCTTTAATGAGGTTCCCCTTCCCCTCATTTTGTTCTAATGCTTATCCAAACATATTTTCTCATCCTCAAGGTATAGGAGTCTCTTGCTTTCCTGTCTGCTGCTCTCTCTCCCTCTATCAGTTGCTAGATCCCTCCTGCCTTGAAGGGGAAGGCTCTCAGAAGGAGCCTGTTTGCTGCTGTTCTGCCTGAGGGCACCAGTAGCCCTTGCAGGTAAAGCATGGCACATTTTGGGGTAAGTTGGCTGGTTTGCTTGTCTCGAGGACTTGGAAATAGATGTGAACTTCCAGTTTTCTTCCCCCCTCCTTTGTAGAGAGGGTGGCAGCCCTGAGTGCTTCTCACCCCAGAAGGGCAGGAGGGCTCGTCCCCAACAAGATGGGCATCAGAAAAAGGGCCAGGAAAAAAAGCCTTTGCTCTGCTTCTCCGAGTGCTGCACTAGACAAGCACCTTAAGATGCACTTAAATGTAGCCCAGTGTTGACTAATTTGTGCACTTGATGCTTTTAGTATTTTAACTAAAGCCTGCCCAAAAACTAACAAAGGCTCTTGGGCTCCTTTGTACACTGGTAATTTTTTTCCATTAGTTTTACTGTGTTTTCAGCCATAAAGCAATTTTTTTTTTTTTCCATTTTATGTTCATTTCCTTTTGCTGACACTAGAGCATCATATGATTTAGGGCTTTGTTTTCAAGCTTGATATGAAGGCTAATTACTTCCTTCTTGCATCCTCTCAGTAAGAAAACATGGGACTTAATCTTTCACAAAAGAGAAAAGCGAGGAAAAAATTTTAAGTGCATGGAAGTCTTTGGTAAGTCCCTAGATTTGAATTGGTTTTTCATAGTGTAATGAAAACAAAACATCAGGAGCTAAGCTCCGAACTCCATAGCTCTATGTGGACCCAGTTTTCTCTTTGGTTTTTTGTCCTCACTGAGTCTAATTATGCAGTTACAATTCAGCCTGTGGCTGAGTACTTTTTAGTAATTAGGGGTATGCTGTGGATATTTATTGTTTATATAGAAGTCAGTATGTATTTGTCCTGTTTCAGCCCTGTGACTTACTTTGATTAACCATAGTCTTCTAGGTAATTAAGCTGTATATTTTGTCCCTGTCTCTTTCTTCATATTCTCTCTTGCCTTAATTTGATAAGAGAAGGAGAAACTACATCAGGAAACTTGGGAGCATTAGTAAATTGTTTCAGTGGGAAAGTGTGACTGTTTTACAGAGATGCCAACATAAGCACAGCCTGCTGTCTGGGCAGTTTGGGAAGAAAAAAGGTTATTGCTTCCTCATCAAGTGTTACTTTAATACAACCAAGGAGACATCAACTCTTGGGATTGCTCATGTAACACGAGACTGACAAAGCTGAATGGAATTGTATTTCACTTCTGATCAAAGTAGTTGTTGTTAAACTTTTATCTAAAATTTCTGTTAATGGGCTAGTCAGTAATGACTGAAGGCATGCATTAGAAAATGCAGTACTCCACAGTACAGCGTAAATACCAGATAGTTTGGGGATGTCTCTCTGATAGCAATGGCTTTTAATAGGAAGGTGTGCTTTTATAAAAACTTGGTTTATATTAGATGGCTTGTTTTTTCTCCAGGGTCAGCATGCATGATTCCCAATATCCCTGGTTCATCAGGCTGCCTTAGGGCATGTCTAACTTCAAGCGCATGAGTCACTCCTTTTAAAATTTATTAGCTAGGTATGTGATTAAGTAACTTGATAGATTGGGAATGCAAGTTTTAAGTAGGGTTTGGGGGACTGTTCCCCAACTCTCTTGTCTGGCCGTAATGCCTTCTGTGGTGGTGTAATTACAAGACTTGTTTGCTTCCAAGATTTACTAATGAACTTTTTCAAAGTTTGGCAGAAGAAAAGTTAAGTGATTCTTTTGAAGACAGGCTTGTGGGATTCCAGGGTGATACAACCAGAAAACTTATTTTAAAAGCAACTAAGTTCTGTAGAGTATCCTTAAGAATAACTTTTTGTCCATGGCTGTCTGAACCATTTTAAGCATTTGATACAGAGGGATTACAATTGCTTAAATGCTTTACAGAGATATTAACTGTCTGTAAGTGCTTATGATATTCCTCAAGACATTTTCAACAAGATACATAAAGGATATATTCAAAAATAATAAAATCAGTAATACTGTCTGCCCACAAGCTTTGTAGCAAGGGAGTTTTTACAACCTGCTCATGCCTGTGGCTATTTTCATTGTTGGATTCTAGAGCTTAAAAAAATGCAAGATAGATGGTTTTAAACATTTTTCACTCAGATCAAGTACACATGCGTCGTCAAAACAATGGAATTAGTTTTAAAATCTGGATTTATTTTTTTAAATAAAAATAGAGCTGCTATTATTTATGTTCCAGTCTGAGCCTCTTTAGTTACACATGCATCATGTTTACCTTTCTTTTTCTGTTCAGGTGCCTAAAATACATATCCTTGAGCTTCATATGATTTATTTTTATAAGGTGGAGTTTTAAGAAAAGCTGGTATCAAGGAATCAGTGACATTAAAACAGATGCGCAATGCTGAATTTTATTCCAAGTGGAATCCCAAATAGTGTCATATATGCTTGGTAGTTGAAAGTTGGAAAGCTAAAGAAAAGATACAGAAATTACTTTTCTTTTGTTAAAGCTTGATGAGTGTCTAACTGTATCTTCAGCTGAAGAATAGGCTCAGATATGACTTAGTGATTGAGCCTGTTTTGAGCCTGTATAGGGCTTCTCAGATGACTCTCAGCCAAGGTTTTGGGTTTGGGTTGTACTTTGGAAGAGCAAGTCTGTACACACGTTACCAGTAAAGGGCAACTTCGTTCAACATCACCTCCTAGCACTGTTCTAACAGCTGATACTGACTTCGCAAATATAATTGTATAGGGTCAGTTGTGTTGGAGACAACATTTAAATGTAGACTTGTGCTTAGGGATCTGGATGGGAAACTGTTCTGGTTTAACGTTTAGCCATCTTTTGCCGTCAGGTGAACATTCAGGTTGTAAAAGCTGTTTTTTTCTTTTAAGCAGAAGGGTGGAGTAAGTAGAAAAAAACAGCACAGCACAACGTGGACAAGTGCTGATGGCATCTGTTCAAACAGGCAGAGACTTGCCAGAGGCCAAATGGAAAGAATGTGATGTAGTGGGCTTGTTGGAGTTGATTCTCCAGGTTGCTACGGTAAAGGATCTTTTTTTGATTATTGCTGTGTGGAATATGAGCATAAAAGATGTGCAGAAAGCTAACTCTGCTGGCTGGGCTCTGCTGGCTTCTGCTTGGTCGCTTCTAGCTTGGGTGTGCAAGGTGAGTGCTGCACAGTAGCCAGACAGAATCAGAGAAAACACTGCTTGGAGATGTCTTGTAGCTGGCCAGCTATTTTAGGAGTGGTGTTACCACAAACTCTGAATAGAAATAGCTGTCAAAGGACCAGCAGCATTTCATTAAGAGTGGTTAAGCTGCAGAACACCAGCGTGAGGTAGGTGTGGGCCGGACATTCCATTTTCAGCATCGACATACCCGGATATCCAAAAACCCCAGGAAGTCGGGCCCCAAGAAGTAGGAAGACTGGCTTTAAAAGGTGAGTTTTATTTAAAAGTATTCAATGTGTGTTTCTTTCTCTGATTAGTATCCAGGCTTTCAGTTTAGATTTGTCTGCAAACGAGCCTGAACCTATTTATTTATCTCTTTTATATTTGGTCTTGCATAATCATGTTATTCTAGGTAGAGATTTGGAGAAAAGATACCTGCTTTTTTAAAAATGTTGCAATGAATGATGGCCCAGTATTATGCAGGAGGCTAAAAGAGGGAAGTGGTTTGCTCCAAAGCTGCAGTACCTCAGCAGTTCCTGACCTCTCTAGGTTTATGGAGATCATTCATCAGAATGTAATCCCATGCCTTTGCAGAAGACAGTTTTCCCTTGTCTCAAGCTGCATCCTACTGCCTTCCCCATTGCCCAGAAGACCTTCATGTAAACTCTGGGTGTGAATATGTTTTTAAAGAAAATTGATATGGAGGCTTTGGTTGCCAGATGAGGATTGATTAATTGACTTTGAGATAGGAATAATGAACCTGTGGCTCTCACGTGATAGAGGTTTAAACTAAAATACTCATGGCTGTATAAATGATAGTGCTTGGAAGACTTATGTGACGTCTGAACATGAAGAGCTTTTATTTCTTGTCTCAAGCCAAGTTTTGATAAAGCCTAGAATTTCCTGCATGGGAGACGGCAGGGATGTGGCTTCTTGGTATGGGATCAACGTGTCGAGCAATAATTAGATTCAGTAATGAAGGGCATCAGCCAGTGCCAGACCCTTGTTGATGAGCAGAAGGAACTAAAACAATGAAGTAAATGATGGAGAAAGGAGGTTCCTTTTTCCTCTTTTGCCTTTGAAATAGCCATCTTCGCAAGTTTTGAGCCTGTGCAGTTGAAGGATAATAACTGCTCCTGTTGTATTGGCTGGTGCTTGAATGGGTAAATGGCTGTGCACCCTTGGATTATGAAAGATCAACAGTGCTCTCAGCAAGTAACTTCCGTGAAATCACTGTTTGAAGAGCTCCCAACTGAGCCTTGCAAATAAACTTGTAAGCGTGGTGGACAGGGCTGCCCAGTGCTCAGCTTCTGTAAGTGCCATGTGCTGGGTTGGCTCCTCTGCTCTTTTGACCAACACCAGGATCTTGGCCAGCCACTGGGCACATGCAGGTGTGATAAATGTGCGGTTTTTTTCAGGGGGCCTTTGGAGCTGCTGGGGGAACCTTCTGCCTTCTGTTACACTTACTTTCTTGTTCCTGACCTTGATCTTCACATTTCTTTCTTCCAGGAGGTTTCGTACTGCAGTCACAGGAGGCTTGTCCTGCTTCAGCATAGGGAGAGTCATAATTTGCATCTCTTTGTAGCAGAGTGACTGATCTTTTCACCATGTCTTCCTTTGAGCTGTGGTGCTGCTGTGTTACAGTGCTACGACGCTTGTGTTCACTCACTGTTTGCCAGGGGGTGTGTGAGGAAATAGTGAACAGGGGAAAAAATAGAACCAAAGAGCTGCAGGAGTCAGGGTAGTACTGCAATAAAATAAGCCATGTTATCTAACTTAATACTTGGGGGGGTGTGGGGAGAGGGGGAATGTGGGCCATGGTTGTGTGCCTGTAGTGTTTGATCATTCATGAGGCTTTACTTCATGGCCAAGTATTACTTGAACGGACCCCCTGTGGCCAGCTAAAGCACAGAGTGTATCTCAGCATGAAGGCAGCTGATGGATGGCTGCGTGGCCAGGGCAGGCAGGATGGTTGGTTGATGAAGGCATTTTGTTTTGCAGTTGTTTTCCTTGTGACAGGCATTTATTTTAAAGTTACACTCAATCCTTCTGGCAGCTTCTGTGTCACATCACAGACTTGTGGGTAGCCAGAGCATAGGACTCGAGTCCTCTCCCTTGTACCTCAGGCTTGCTTGGTTCCTGCTACAGGTGGGAAGCTCAAGACGCTGACCCAGTATGAGTATAGGTCCCACGCTTTCCTTGTGAGGCACCTAGCAGAAACGCAGTTCAGATATCAGAATGGCACCTTGCCACAATTTCATACCCTGTAGGAGAGATTTAAAATGCATTTGAATTTTTATTATGTTATTTGCGAGCATATAAGCCAAATATTTCTTCTTTCCCACATCCTGCAGTATACAAACTTCTTGTTGGCCTGTCTGAGGCAGCTTTGTGGTGATGCCAGGGACTGAAAGTCCTTGTTTTCTGACATCAGATATTTAAAAAATTCTACATAGGTACAGAGAGCAGCTCCCTTTTCTCAAAAATGGACTGTAGTGTATATGCCCTCTTAGCAGTCAAACCCTACACAGTGAAACGGTAGCCCTGTAGCAAAGAACCAGGCTGTTTACTGAATTGTTACAGTGTTTAATCAGCTTTCTATTTTGATGATTATCTCATTGGCTCATAAGATATCTTCTTTCCAGACACTTGCACTTGTGGTTTTTTTTGTTGTACTGCCCTCAAATGTGATAAGGAACTTCACAGACCTGCATTGGGAGAGATGGTCCCAGCCCTAAGATGCTTACACAGATCACAGAGACCTGTCTTACCATGCAATTTTGACAAGGGGATAAATGTAATTTGGAAAGGCAGTTTCCAAGAAAGTCGTATTGCCCAGAAAGTGTATTTGGAATACTTTTATGACATGGTGTGCTGGTTTTGACTGCGATAGAGTTAATTTTCTTCATAGTAGCTAGTATGGGGCTATGTTTTGGATTTGTGCTGAAAACAGTGCTGATAGCACAGGGATGTTTTCATTATTGCTGAGCAGTGCTTACACAGAGTCAAGGCCTTTTCTGTTCCTCACCCCACCCCACCAGTGAGGAGGCGGGGGGGGGGACGGGACGACAAGAATTTGGGAGGGGACACAGCTGGGACAGGTGACCCCAACTGACCAAAGGGATATTCCAGACCATATGGCATCATGCTGATATGCTTCAAAGCTGGGAGAAGAAGGAGGAGGAAGGGGGGGACACTTAGAGGGATGGTGTTTTGTCTTCCCAAGTCACCATTATGCATGGTGGAGCCCTGCTTTCCTGGAGATGGCTGAACACCTGCCTGCACAGGGGAGGTGCTGAATGAATGCCTTGTTTTGCTTTGCTTGCATGCGGCTTTTGCTTTACCTATTAAACTGTCTTTATCTCAAGCCACGAGTTTTCTCACTTTTACTCTTCTTATTCTCTCCCCCATCTCACCCGGGTGGGGAGTGAGTGAGTGGCTGTGTGGGGCTTAGTTGCCGGCGGGGGGGTTGAACCATGGCACGTGGGCAGATTTTGAGGAAAAATTATTATTCCTCAAGCTTGTTCTGAGTTTTCACTTGTTAGCTTATGCAAACAGGCCAGTTCAGACAGAGGAATAAAATCATCATTGCCCTTTACCTTGCTGAACTGAGCTACAAAAAGGAGCTTAAAGAGCATTTTCATGTGCAATAATTTTCTTGCTGTTAATGTCTTAGGTACATTAAGCCCTCGGTTCCTGACACAGGCACTTTGGACTTCCTGCGTTTGTTTGAAAGGCTCCGCTTTGGGCCCAGGCACTGCTGTGGGTGCAGGCAGGTACATGCACCCAGTGAGTCAGGGCAGCAGAGCTGCATTCTGCTCTTCGGTGGCTTCCCAGGGGCTGTGTCTGCTCCTTCAGCAGCACAAATTTGCAGTTGGAGAAAAAAAAAATGCAGATAAACAGCTAGCAGTGGTTAAATCCAGCAAAACTGCAGGAAATACACTGGCAAGGGAACTTAAACAGAGCCTACCTTCTGTTTTGTTCTTGCTGCAAAAGCTATACAGTTTCCTACCAAAGCACTTCCCAGGGCATGTGGCATATGCAGATGCATCGAGCAAATCCCCTAAGTTTTCTGCATTTTCAGAGTCATGGAAGTCTGTTTTCAGCTTTCAGCAAGCTTTCTTGCAGCAGGATAGTGGCTTGGATGAGGAGTGAGGTTAACACAGGAACGTCCTTCCCCAGCCTGCGGCCCTGTGGTGATCACTCTGTACTTGCAGCACGCTCCTCTGCTGCCTGGCTCCATCCCAAGTTGGGGGTGTTACTCTCATGAGCTTACACTTGGGGACGAGGATGGACTTTACAAGCAGAAGGCCTGAGAAGTTCCCTCAAGCATCACTGCAGCAGAAGAGGGCTGGGGAAGGGTGGCTGGCCCCCATCCCTGCCTTGAGTGGGTCTTGGTCTCTGCTGCCAGGTGATCTGGCCTGAGGCTCCACCGCTGGGTCTGGGAATCTGCGTGTTCAGCCTTTACTGCGATGCCTGTGCTGGTTTTTGGGGGGTGGGGTGGGAAATTTGTCAGTTCTTTTCTTTTTTTCCCCATTGTCAAATCAGAAGAGCTTTGACACCTGCAAACCTTTCACAAAAGGACAATTTTTAATCAATAAACTTAACCATCTCTCCTCTCCAAAATAATTCTTGGCCAAGGAGTTTCTTGCCTACTGTAGTTTCATTGAAAGGGCTTTAAAAGGCCTGATGTCAGTGTGAGCCCTTACTTGTGGAGTCTGCAGTCAGGCAGCCTGTCTTCCCTGTCCGCTGAAACTGGAGAACCAGGCGGGAAACTCTCGATTACCCAGTAGAGCTAATCGATTAATTAGCAGGGGACGAAGTGCACCAAACAATCTGTTATGCCAGATGGATGCTTCAGTGTTAATTTATGTTCTCAAAATAACTGGACATAGATGTGCTTAGCACTGCGGCCTAGATCCTGCTTTCGTTGCATTCAGCGGTGAAAATGATGTTGGCTTTAGTGATCCAACTGCATAATTCTTCAGAAAAAAATGTATTTTGGTATCAAATGGTAACAGTAAAAATGAAATTAATAAAAGCTGTCCAGAGCAACGGACTTTACCTTCTTAAACAGGCATATATTAGTGCAAAACCTGAAGTTTTGCTTTTGTCTCCTTAGAGCATTCCTATTATCTGAATGCCAAGAAATGAGTAATTGGGTTTTTTTTCTTTTTTGTTCTTAAAAATAACTTTTGATGTATTTTCCTAAGGAAGGCTGAACTAAAGCATAGTGCTAGAAAAGTTAAGATGTACGTTGCTTTCTCTTTGAAGGCACCGTGAAGGAGACTGAAAGAAAAAAGCAATTAAGTTAAAAAAGTCATGGTGGTGGCTATTCTACCACACTTAATTTTAAATGAATGAGGCTTTCTGCAAATTTCCTTCTGTGTTTTTCTTCCATTCTCTCTTTTGTTTGGTTTTTTTTGGGGGTTTTTTTTTTCCCCTCCAGCTTTTCATAGCCAAAAGTTGGTGTGCCAGACAGATCCATTTCTTATGAACTGCCTGTTGGAGAACCACAGAAATTACTGACAATCTGCGGTCAGACTTCACGCGGGAACTGAAGGCTGTTACTGCTCGCTGGAGGGAAAACGTGGCCCACCACCTCTGTGACACTGGGGGAGGTTGCAAGTTAGAGTTTAGGGGAGCTCTGTGTCATATCAGTAGTTCATCCGTGTTTTGTAAAAGGCAGGGGATTTGTTCTTTCATGGTCATGCAAGGAGCCAGGTATCTACTTAGGGTATTATTTGTAAAGCTGGAGAAAAGACAGGCCCTAGAGGATGGAAGAAGTTTGAATTTTTCTGGTTTTGTTTTTTTCATTGACATTCAAAATATTGATGATGTGTCTTACCAGTTTTTAACACTGCAAAAAAAAAATATCTTTCTATACTGGCCTTTACCTGCGTCCAGATGCTTTTTGATAGTTATTTACAGGATAAACGGTGTGATTAAAAAGCCAATTCAAATCACTTTTCATTTTGCTCCATTTGTATGCTTTAAAAATAAAACACTATTTGGTATGCACAGAGTCATTTCACAGACTTCGGTTGTGTTTTCAGTGTTTAACCAACACATTGAATTACTTTTACCTTTGTGATACTGTTAGGATTATTTTTAATTAAGTGAAGTGTTTTAACATGCTCTAATTTGTTTTCCAGCAAATGTGTCTAACACTTGATAGAGAGGGGCTGGTTCTGGGAACAAGACGTGCTCTGTCTTGCCTCATTTACCTGAGAGTTGGGTAAATACTCCTTGAGGACCTAGGAAGGAGAGGTTATTGATGAATTACCTGCTATTATAGCCATGTACAGATCCCAGAATACTTGTGTGTGGACTGCAGGGAGGAGACGACGTGTACAGGTTAAATGCTCTGATACTGAGTTGTGCTGTAGGAGCAGCTTATTCCCTCAATAAACAGTGCAGAAAGCAGAGGCTGAATCTGAGCAAGTCATTAGCTCAACTCATTCTTACTCCCTGATGTACTCTCAGCCTACTTTTAAGGTTATACTCAAGCCTGAATATGTATTTCCCTGATAAAACATGCCATAAATAATAAACTATTTCTTCACCAAAACAACATTGCACAAGAAGTTCTGTACTTTTTGAAACAAGGCAGCAGATGAACTTGTCAGGGGACAAACCCACTGCAGAACAACCTGTACCTGGCTCTTCCGTGCCATGCCAGACCTTACAAGCGTGGCAGAAAGACTAGCATGGGCCATACGGTGACCGAGTACCCTAAATGGGGTGATGTTCCAATGTGAGGATATCGGACCAGAGAAACAGTAGTTGGCCCTTTCATTACCAATCATTTTATGAAGAATGCATGTGGCCCCATAGTGCGGTGAGGAGTCATAAGTTTTCTTAGCAAAATGCAGCTTTAGGGAACTTCAGGAGAGGATCCATGGCTCTCTACATGGCCTGAGTCTAGAAGACAGGGTAAAACTGTCTGCAGAGAGGCTTAATCCAAGGAGGTTTGAAGGTGCTGGAAAAAAGAGGCTACACAGCAATGGGCAGAAGTGTGACAAAATCCGGGAAACTGCAACTGGACAGGTTAGCCTAATCTGTGCTGTTGCAATGGGATTTCCTTCCCCTTCACAGTGAGTGTTAAGATTTGCAGAGAGCATGAAGGTCTGGGGCAGAGCTGAGCCATAGCAAGGCACTTTGGTACTGAGACTTTACTCCTTCATTACTCCCCCAAATCAGAGTTGGCTTTAGGTTAATCCTACCCCCCTCTCCCCTGCTTGCTGCAGGGTTTTCCTTTTCTTCTGTCCTTGTTCTCTTGGCTTTTACTCTATCTCCCTGTCTGACAGCAGTAAGGTATAGGGCTGAGATGTGCCTACCATTCTTGCATCCCATATGTCACTACAGACCAACTGAGAATTGCTAAAATGGAGGCAGTGTGTGATGATGGGGTTTCTAAAATGGATGCCCTCAATTGTCTAGTTGACAAGCAACATTTCAGGGTAGGGGGAAAAGGGGTAGGGATCTGTCTGTGAACAAGAATTTGCCATGTTGATCTGCTCCCATTTTGGTTGCAAGTAGGAAGCTTATCCTTATTTACTTAAGCTGCAGGTATGCCTGAATATGACTCCTCTCCCTCCATGTCAGCCAAAGGTATTTAAGCAGAGTACACAACTAGGTGGCATCTTAATTTTATGCTTGATAGCTTCCAAAAACTCAAAAGGGGCTAAAGAAAGTTTGTGTTTGTTGTTTGTTTTGGAGGGCAGGGTGAAGGGTAGGTGAGAGATGTTGACCTTGTAAGTAATATTTAGAGAGGTAGGGTTAGAATTCATGTTTATAGCTACTCAATGCCAACTTGCTCAATAAAAACCCTGTTAGGTTTCCAAGAGTATCAGGAAACCCAAGGTAGTGTTGGGAGAGGGAAGGGAAGCCAGCTGCTTTTTATAGATCAGGTTGCAAGAAAACTTGGGTTACTGTGCAGTTGTATTTATTACCGAGGGGCAGTGGGGTGGTATTAAGTGTAAGCAGACAGATGCATCGCAGATGATAGCTGGAAGTCTCTTTTAGTATGTGGAATAAATGAATGAGTGGCAGCTAGATCATTTTAAGAAATGATCGCTTCCCTTTGCTATGGTATTATGTTCTCCATCTTCCAGCCCAAGCAGTCTATGGCAGCAGGCACTTACTTCTAGTAATGCTTAATGCGCAAACGTTCAAAACAGCGTGTAGCCATCTGATCAGCTACAATGCAAGACCTGCGGGCTGTTCAGGGAGGAAAGCTGTCTGTGTCCAAAGGATTGCACAATAGTTCATAGTGTCCCTATCAGGGTATATTAGAGTGCAGCTTTTGGAAGTGCACCAATAAATACAAACACTGTATTTGAGCTATAATCACTGCACTGTAGCAACACTGCTTAAATGTGTAACAACACATCTATGGGGGGGATTGTAGAATTACACAGTTCATTCACTACACAGGTAGGAAAAATTGCTCTCCTTGTGTGTCTCCTCTATGGCTCAGCTGGGATTTATTGTCATAACTAAATAATTTTGTACCAACAAATAGCCATTTTCTCCCATTGTAACTTTAAATACTGATTTAGAGGTGGAAAGGCAGCCCTGAGATCCCTGCGGCTGGGTCTTGCCTGTGTTTCCTTCCAGCACGGCAGGCAGAGTCCCCAGCATAGTCTGGAGTGCTGCATCCCCTCTGCTCCCAGCAGCAGCCCAGGGGGTGGTGGCAGCCTCCATGGCTGCTCTCCAAGACCTGTCCACCAGCAGAAAGTGAGAAACTTCTAGTTTTCCCTGGGATGGGAAATTTGTCTCCTGCTTTCTCCGTGTTTTCTTCATTTTTCCTTCCACAGTAGTAGATGTCCTTAGTGGAAACAGATCTATCAGGGATTGGAGGTATCTCTGCAGCCTTCCTGGAGGGAGCAGCCTTCTTGGCCCAAGGAGCATGTCAGACCTGAATGGAGACATAGTTGGTGCTGCAGGAGCTCGGCTTTGTCCTGGGGCTACAAACAGGGACTTGCAAGTACTTCTGTAGGCTGTAAAGGGAGGGCTTGGTTAGTCTTTGAGCTGGGGCTTGGGCTCTGCTGTTCAGTTTTGGTACTGCCACTGCAGCTGCTTCACAGGTTTCAAGAGCAACAGCCTGTCTTTGGGCAGCAAAAACCTTCTTGAAGCCAAGTACTGGCAATTCTGGCCTTAATTTCTCTGTCTCCTTTCTGTATCTGCAAAGCAGGATAAATGTCTTTCTACCTTCACCTTTTCCTGCTGTGTCTGTTTAGATAAGGAGATTGCTAGTGGTACAGTTATAGTTTTGTATAGGGAACATGTGGGACACATCTCCCATTTTGCCAGGTTGACATCCTCCAGCGCAGCCTTAGGGCATCGACAGCAAGCCGAGAATGCAGCTGACTTCAGGATGGGGTTCTCGCAGTGCTGCTGTTGTTGCCTGGTTGGTTAGATTTGTTTGTGTGTTTTCCCCTTCTTTGTAATTATGCTGATATTTACTACTCAACAGCTGTAGTCTGGGAAGGAAAGTGGTGAGCGACGGCTCTGCAGCTGACAACCGCCTTGTGCCTTGGCTGCTTGTCAGCAAAGGGCCATTGCTGGCTGGGGTAGAGCTGTATAGCCATTGCCTTCAGTTGGCCAAAAGGTTGTTTGGAGTTACCCACTAGGTAGCCCCCTAAAAGTACTCCTGAAAAAAAAAAAAAAAAAATTCCTGGTTTCTGTGGCAGGAACTACTTGGCAAATGACTGAGAATTTGTGAGAAGGGCTTATCTGAGGAATGGGATCTGCCGTAGTGAAAAGCTCCCCCAAAATGAACGCTTGGGCAGTTATGGGGTAGGTGATAGTATCCTGACTCCTGGTCCTGGATTGCTTGTTGTGTGTCAGTCTTGTGTGTTTCATTGTTTTCCCGCATCTGTTTCTGAGGATTTCTAGATGGCTGGTTTCACAGCACCCTTCCTGCTATGTGCCCAGTCTGGGAGAGCATCAGAAAATGGTCCTGGAAGCTCTTCTTGTCTGGAGTCCTTCATCCTCTGTCCCCTGAAGCCCAGCTCCAGTGTGAATCCACTAAAAGGGGCCTGGATTGAGTGATGAAACGGTCTTTTTGGCCTTAAACTATAAATTTCAGAGTTTGCTTAATGATTTGCCACTCTTCTGATTCTGCAGTAAAGCCTGTTTTATCTTTTAAAGCAGATTCATGCTCTCATGATTCTGATTTCAGGGGTCAGTGTCCTAATTCAGGAGCTCTTAAACTTGCTTGATAGCTGATTCCGATTTCCATTTCCAGTAGTGGGGGAGCAGAGGCATGACAGGAGCATTGCAGTCTCTGTGGAGCAGATATGGGAGTGGAGGGGTGGGATGTCTGAGCTGAGCTCAGATTGGCATCTAGATTAATGTTAAACTTGGCTCTGATCTGGGCTCTGGAAGTTGGTTTTACCCCTGCCTCCATGTGTGAAGATGAAAGTGATGAAGTTAATGACAATATACACCTGTTTGCTTCAGGGAGATGTGAAGATCTATTTGTAAAATATGTTTGCAGACGATGCATGTCCTGAATTGCTAAGTATCGGGCAGTAATGTGAAATAGGCTGTTGAAAAGCCTGGTGAGTGATGCTGGATGCTGCATTGCTCCTGGGTGGGTGTTTGAGGTGTTGGCCTTCAGAGCCTCATTTTTCCCTGGCAGCATTAGACACAAATTAATCCCTGCTCTGGTGATTGCAGGCTATTTGCCAGCATAGAGCTTTGTACCGAAATCTTTGGGCCAGCATACAGTAATTGGTTGGTTTTTAATTTCTTCCCTTTCTTTAAACAGGACTTCAAATGCTACAGCTTTGTCACAGTGGTATAATTACATATAGAAATGTACTTCAGTGACCAAACAACTTTGGTTTTGCCAGTAGTTTAAGCTTGCCATTTATTAAGCTGTTGAAGGAATATAATTGTAATTCATTGGGGAGTTTAATTTTATCAAGCCCTCTATAACTGCATGCTTTTGCTGTATGTCTGTATGCGTTTGGGTTGCCTATAAATGGCTTGTTTGCTTTCATAAAGGATTTAGCACAAAAGTGCAGCTGTGTAAGGAGCCAACCGCTGATCCCTGGCCCATGCTGGTTAGGGTGCAAAGGTATTGACATAAACATGTGCAGAAGTGGCCTCTAAGTATTTCAGTTGGTAGAAAAGTTTTATATTTTTATTAATTTTGCTGGAGTCCTTTGCCTTACTCTATTTTTGAGCATAAAAAGACACCACATGTCTAATATAGTCAAGAAGGTTTTAATGGCTACTCTGAGGATGCTCCTGCAGCACTGGCTGCTGCTGAGAGGTGTCTGCTGCCCTGCAGCGCTGTGCTACAGCCCTGTCAGGCCTTACGGTCAACAAGAAGCTTTCTTGCTTTGTCTCCCTTTAGGGCTTTTGAGCTCTGTGTTGCACAGTTCCCAAATGGGGAGCTTGCCTGCTGGCCATGCAGGTGTCAGCTTGATCTGGGGTCTGCCCACAGCTTGGTGCATGGGGCTCAGCAGAAAAACAGTGCTTTGTGCTGCAGGGAGTCCTCTGCAAACAGTGCTTCGTCCCCTGCCATATCCCACTTTCCTGCACCATCCTGTGTGTTTGTCTGTGTCTGCCACAAGACCCTACGCTGTGTGTCCCCAGTCAGCCCCTGTGTTTTGCTTGTTCTTCGTGAGGTCTGATGGTGCTTTCCGGCACTCCAAAATTAGGAGGGAGGAGTTGTGGGACTTGCACTTCTTTAGATGTGGCAGGCCTCCTCCGCTGGGAGTTCTATAACAAGCAAATCCGGGGAGGAGTTAAGGCATCACTTGTCTGATCTCTAAGACGTGAAATAGCAGGAACCTTCTTCACTAGCTCCTTCTTTGCGGAAAATACTGCCTCGACATTAAAGCCTGAATGGAAATCTGCTGTCTGTCATTTTGTGGCTGTCCCGGCTTTTAGGTGTTGTGGCTGTTCTGCTGTCCAGGAAATTGGTGTGCTGATCATGCATGCTGCCTTATCTTACCGCTGCTAAATATGTAATCACTGCTATCCCCATGGAAACGCATGAACTTTTTTTTTCTGTGCATGTTAGTGCCTGGTCTGGATTTTGATGCCTTGGCAGTGTTATTCCTTAAACCAGTGACTTTAGCTGTGAGAGGTGAGCATGTGTGCAAGTGCCTTGTTACAGAGATCTGGGCAGTAGCTCTTGCTTTGGCTTCTTTCGCTAATGGGGTTCAGGTATTCAGTTTTCACTCTGTTCCCTTGCAAGCGGGGAGGGCAGAAGGATGATTACTGTGGATGGGGTTGAGTTCTGCTCCACGGTCTGAGTCGCAGGCTGGGGGAAGGGCTGCTGTATTGCCACGCTAGGTTTTTGCTTAAGTTGGACTTTTGAGCGATTATAAAGATTTTTCTCTGGTCTGACTGAATTGGTTCTTGCTGCTGTCCTCGTTTGTCTGGCATTCCTGCAATTCTTCACTTTAAAAAAACAGGCTGATAGGGACTGTTAACGTGGGCTGAGCCCAGCAGTACATATGTGCCTCTCTGTAGTGTGGTTTCCCTGCCTTTTCTTTTAATCAAACTTCAGTGTCTTCTAATTGCTTTCTAACGATTGTGCTCCACTCTGACTCTATCCTTGAAAGCGCTCAGCCTACTCAGTTTGCACCAGGGCTTCTGGGCTCTTTGGCAAAGTGTTGTAATGCCAGTCCTTCTCAAACTTTTTTTCTGAGGTAGATGTGAAAGGCAGTTCACAGATCAGAAACTGGCCTAAGATCACACAAGAAACCTAGAATGATAGTGCAGGCAGCTTTGAATTCTCAAATTTGATCTGTAAAACATGGGGGGAAAAAATTGCCTTCCTTCAGTCTAAGTGCATCAAGGACTGTTCAGAAAATAAGATATGCCGTTCTGATGACCATATAAATACATTGTATTTCAGGCTTGGGCTTGCTACTGTAATACTGACAGACTCCCTGGATTCTTGTCACCTCAAAAGATGCAAATGTTGTGTGTCAACTGTAGCTGCAGTTACAGAGAATAAAATCGGGTTTTATGAATGCATTTTGTTTGAGGATACTGCCGTAAGCACACTGACAAAACTGTCTTCTGAGTCTGTGCAGAGCAGAGAGAAAATTTGGGGGGAATTATGCTATACCTTGAAGTTTTCTGCTTACTTTGTAAGTATAGCGTGATTTCCATATCTGAGATGTTGAAAAAGACTGAATGAAATACTCGGGAGTAATTGGGGGTCGAGGGGAGGGCTTGTTAAGCAGCCTTTTTCTCTGTAAAGTAAGAGCATCAGTTATGGGGCACCTATTGCACTGTTTAGAACAGCGCTACAACTAAATCATGCTTATATTGAGCCTTGGGAGGCCAGGAGCGTGAACACAGTGAAATTGTTAATCTGTTCTGTTCTATGTACAGGGTTATTTGGGAACATTGATAACCAAGGGGATCCCTGGCCACCCATGGCTCATTTTACAATGGCCGTGTGCTGTTCACCTTTACTTACTGGAATGTTTAAAATCAGGAACAAAATTTTCACGGGGAAGCGTTCAAATTGCCACATCTGCACTGAAACACTGAGTAGGTTGTTCCCTACAGACATGCTGAGCCACTGCAGCTCCAACTGATGGCAACAGGAATTACCAGTAGCTCAGCACTTCGGAAGCTGCTGAAGGACTTGCAAGCAGGTGTAGGTGCCTGCCTCTAGGCAGTGAAGTTGAAAACGCTGGCCTGAGTTTGCGTGGCAGAGGAACGTGAATAAATAGCAAGAAATTAAGCAGGGCACAGAGAGGAAGAAGTTCTTGATAGCTTCCTGATAGACATAAATATTATGGGAAATGAACTTTTTCTCCATAGCTGTTCTTAGGGTAGCAAGTCAGCAGGTGTGAACTTCAGTGGCATTAAACCAGTAATGGTGATTTGGTGCTTGGGAGTTAAGAGTGTGGCTGGCTCATAGCTGGGTATTGCATTGATCTTATTTGATAGAATTGTTCTAGCCCAGTGAATCACAAGCTTTTGCTTCCGATTTACCCCCACTTCCACAATGGCCTAATCTTCCTCTTGTTAAAGTTGGTGACAAAGTTCTTGGTTCTCCATGTGCACAATAAAGTTACTAAAAATGTACCCTTTCCTACCATTGTGTTATCCTGTCAGAACTGTTCTGATTGAGTTCGCGATAGAGGACAGGGAGAGACTCCAACTTTTGGTTCCTTGTGTCAGACAGGACTGTCCCTGTTGAATTCACCTGGAGCACAAATCTGCAGGAAAACTGTTGTTAACCAGGAATGGGGCAGTTACGGTCTTGCAGGAGAGTGAACCTTTCTCACTGTTGCATCAAACAAAATGTATACGTTAAAAGGAGCAAAGCTCCTTATACTGAGACTGCCTTGATATTGCCCTGCTGGAACTGTGATGTGTGCCAGCACAATATCAAATACTAGCAAGATGGGGCTACCAGGAAACCTTGAGTTTTAGAGCGTGCTGTCTGCACGTAGCACGTCTGTCTTATCTGATAGCAGGAGGGAGCTCTGAGAGAGAAAGCGTATAGGTGGGCACTTGATAGTGTAATAGGCTTTGTACTGAACCAGCAGTATCCTCGGAAATGCCCTAGTATATGCCTTAATTATTTTTCTCCTCCTTTGTAAGCGAAGAGGTGAACAGTTGGATGTATTGGGAGCTCAAGTCATTGATGCATAGTGTGGAGGGTAAGTCTGGCATGACACTGAAGTGTAATAGAGCATTATTTTTTCTATGCAAAAATATGCAATAGTGAAATTTTAAAGCCATAAGTGAATGTACTTGGAAACCCTTATTCCGTCTATTGCCTCTTTCTCTTCTCCCCTTCTTGTTTGTTTTTTGTCAGTTGCTCTCCTTTATGCACACAAGTGCTTAATTCTCTCTGCAGGCTTTTTTTCAGCAGATGCAGCTGTGTGTCAGTCTGGACATCAAACTTCTCTTACCTAGAGAAATACTTTGTCTCATGTAGATCTGTTGCTTCCATCAATATAGTCTCCCTCTTCAAAGATCTGTAGATCGTTTAAAAGGAAGAGATATCTTCAAGCACTTTTCCAAATCTCCACTGCTAATTGAATACTCACTCAAGGAATTATTTGGTAAACGATAAAAGCAGCGCTGTGGACATGGCAGTGTTCATGTGTGGTCAGGTGCAGGGAATGGGTTAGTTGTTCTGTGGGGACATGTTAGTGTTTGCTTTCTCCCTTCCTTGCTCTTCGGTGTGAGATGAGAATTAGGGCTGTTCAGCTACAGACTTGATTCTTGTTGGAAGATAAACAAGAAGCAATTTCTGACGGAAGACGAGCATTTCAGGGATACCAATGATTGTTCCTCTGTAGCTGACCTCTAACTCCAGTTTGTAGTTTTGGATGTTCCCTGGATATTGGTCCAGTTACATGCCTTTTTATAAAAAAAAAAAAAAAATAATTGTGGGATTTTTGGGTGGTTTTTATTTTTTTTTGCTGGCTGATACCTGATTTCTACATGGGAATCTGTGAATTTATGCTAATGTCAACCTGCAGCACTCAAGGTACATCAGATCTCCACATACGCACATAATTTGGCATCCTGTTTTTGAGTTGTGGGTTAATGCTTAAGGAACTTTCTCCATACCTGTGAAGTCTAGCATAGTTGCTTCATTTAAAAGGGCTTTTTTTTTAAATGTCATGTGATTACACGAAAACTTCATCTGTTTCTAGCTATATCAGCAACAAGGCAGTCATAAGATTTGACAGTCAATATACCATGCAAATTTGGTAGCATGGTGCAACAACAAATTGGTGCAGTTTGGTAAAAGTGTTGTGGGGAGCATTGCTTTCTCTGATACTACCTCATTTTTATGCCAGCATGTCAGCAATTTCTGAGTTGTTGGTACAAGATGCAGACTGTCTGGACACACAGGGACAATAAGGTGCCAGCAGTCTCTGTGATTAACTGGATTTCTTTGTACTTGGTTCTTGTTTAATAATACACCAAGGCTTTGCTTCTCTTGCCTCCATGCTTGTTGAAATTGTCTGATGCCTAAAATATGACCCTTTATGTGTAATCTTGCCTTTGGTTTTGTAACAAAAGGAGTTAACTTGGTGACAGTACTTGGTTCAAACTCTGGGCTTCTGACCTGTGTCTCACCTTTTATTTCTTTTTCTAGCAGCAAAGGCAGCTGATATTATTTAGTTGGTAATAATATCTGAAGCATGCCTGGAAATATCTGATAAGTTGCTTCATTCTTTTGATAAGGGAGCGAGGCAGAGAAAAACAGAGCTTAGTGTAAAGTTTATTAAATGGCAGAGCACGTTTAATCTTCCCACCCCACACATTCAAGCCAGAATTCAGCATTTGTCATCAACAGTGTCTCCAGCA
Organism: Aquila chrysaetos chrysaetos; assembly: GCF_900496995.4. NCBI lineage: Eukaryota > Metazoa > Chordata > Aves > Accipitriformes > Accipitridae > Aquila > Aquila chrysaetos. The sequence goes on from NC_044013.1 coordinate 33,821,095, forward strand.
GCATTACTAAAAACCGATTTGTCTTCGCCACAGCAGGTTGGTTTTTTTCTTTCTCAGATGGACACAATGGGTTGTTTGTTCTTTCTCCTTGGGCAGCTGAGTAATATGTGCACAAACCCACCTACCTCTGTGCTTCAAAATCATGAAAATCAGCAAGTTGCACAGCTACACATTTTGACAGTACGGTCGCATGCTGTCAGCACTAATATTCATTAATACACATTGGCAACTGCTTGTGTTTTGAAATGAAGTGTTCTACAATTCCCAATAAAATGACAGATGAATGTAAAGAAGTTGCATCTTGAGGGACAGGTATATGAACACTTAGAGCATGTACATAAGTTCGTATATGCCCACTGTTGAATACTTCTCCTTATCTCTTCTCCATGTCTTGGCACTTCAGTGCACTTCATTTTAATGAATTTTAAGGATGATTGCAGACTTCATGAGAGCTGAATTAAAGTCCTGAATAGATAGGTTGTCATAAACTGCTACCCAAGTTGTAGCAGTAGTAGCAGAAGCCATAATGTGTTACCCCCCCAATTGCATACATTTTATATTCTCTGGCTTTTCTCCATTATTTTAGTGTTTTACCACATCTACTCAACTATCACATGAAAAATAAAATAAATTGGCTCCTTTACTGATGCTGGGTGACAAGACTTGCCTATGAGCTATAGTGTTTCACCACAGCTGGTAAGTTCAGAGGATACCTGAGAGGTTGATGTGCTCTTTTTCTACTCTGATTTTCACTGGAAAAAATACGTGGAAGAGGATTTTCAGCAGCCAGCCCAAAATACTGCAGTGAATTCATGTTGAAGCCATGAGCTGCACCTAAGAGCCCCGAGTCCCAGTGCTGCCACTTCCATTAGATTTCTTCCCTGTTACTTGCAGGTAAAGATCGAGGCTCGTCCTGGCAGTTCCAACAACCATGTGCACTCCCATACGCATTTCTACACATGTGGCTGTTTCAGTTTTCATTCTAGCTTTCTTGGACATGTTCTTTTTATCTAGGCAGGAATTGAAGGTAGTAATTTGCCCGCTCCTGCTTGAGAGAAAAAAAGCCTTTTCAATCATAGACATAAAGCCGGGGAAGAATGCAGGAGCGAGCGCTGCATTCTTATTTTGCAGGGACGTTTTCTTAGAGTAGAGGAGCTGGCCTTTTCCCAAGGGAATGGGGCTGCCATTCGCATTCGCCTCTTGAGAACAAGAGCTCTCACACACACTAAAGCATCTTAAAATGGAAAAGTATCTTTTCTGACTTTCTTTTCTTCACTAAAACCACAGGACGTTCCAGAGAACTCAGCACCTGTATGTGCAGTTGTTTTCCCACACTTGATGTTCTGCTTTATATGCAAGTTTTGGACTTGATGTCAAAATCTGTGATGTGTGCTAGGACGAAGATGAGTCGGGACAATGTCTCCTTTTGGCCCTCAAACCCCATCTTTGGAGAGCTGGCATTCGTGAAACTGTGTTGTGAGACTGTTTTTGTCTTTGAGGTACGTAGCTTGAAAGATAAAGCCACTCTAAGTGAAACCCAAAATAAATCTGCTTCGTTGTATCAGGTAGCAGAAGTAGATGCTGGACTGTGTTGACAAAGCAGATTAGTCTTGTAGCACCCGTGTGATACATGGGGTGAAGCATGTCCCTTACTAAGCGAAAATATTTTCTGTTGTTCCTTTGAGTTTCCTTGTCTCTGGTCAGCACTCCTTTTATTGTGGTGTTTTTCTATAAAAATGGCTTAGAAAGGTGTCTTTGTATGCCATTAGCTGAGTTAGTTCTGTCTTCCCTGAATCCAGTGGAGTGACAAGATAAACTAGCAAGACTGATTTGGCTGATTGCTCATGACCAATTGCACAAGTAATTCCTATAGGCTCGAATTTGCAATACTGTCCATGAGTGGTTCAGAGGAGAGTGCACTTTCTTGGGAATGGGGTTTTCTGGGTTTTACTAAAGGGCTGATTGGATACAAAGTTTGATAGACTAGTAAAAACAGAGGAAGATTATAAATTGTTTCTATATGCATTAGTAGGACTGGTACATTTATGTGTAGTGATGGAGATGTGAATGTATATAGGAGGATGTAAACGGTGTTTATCTAAGATAGAAGTAACTTCTTTTTGTAGGAAGATGAGTGAAATTTCTGTTACCTCTCTTACCTGCTATGGAGTGGAATTTCTCATGACGAACATGAGTGCCGAGAGAAAACTAGCAATACTAGATTCAGTCAAGTCTTTAAATAAAAGACAAAAATAAAACTGTCATTCAGCTCCATAGCTTATATTTAGCATGTCCATTTAAAGATCTGCAGCTTGAGTATATCTGAAACCAATGCAGAGGAATGAATAAGAAGCCATAGGACAAATTAGTGCAGGATGACATTCTGTTCCATGTGTAGCATGAAAGCGTTTGGCACCATGAGCTCATTTTGATCTCACTTGTTGTGTCTTCTGCCTCCTACCAGCCTGGAAGAGAGCTGGAGCTGTGCCTTAGTCAGATTAACTCAACATGAATGATCTCTGGTTTACTGAGAGTTTATCTAACTTACTTAACTTTTGTGACAGCAAGGATTGCTTAGATGGGGTTTCCCCCAGCCTACTGCCAGTGCTCAGTGATTCACTGGGTCTAGAAATGATAAGAGCTCCTAGTGAAGTCCCTTCTCATCTGACTGGGAAAGAGACCCTATGGTACAGCAGCACCTTGGGTGGGAAGCAGAAGTTCCCCACACTTACAGGGTGAGACTAGGTGCAGCATGTGCAAAGGGATTTAGTTCATTTTGAGATGTGCTTACTCGTGGCTTTTCAGAGGTATTGAAGTGCCTGACTCCTTTTCCATTTCTCTTGAAGGGACAGATGCTTTGGAAACCTCACAGTCTGCACTGTTAGCAATCCTGCCTACCTTTGAAAGTCTGGCTGCTGGGTTTTAGTTTGGAGGTTGGCTGGCTGGCAAGTAACTCTGGAAAAGTGCTGCTGTCAGTGAGGCAGAAGCAGCTCTAACTTGATTTTCCCCTTGTATCAATGACTAAAACCTACCTTTCCCCAGTCTAATTTCTGGGAGGTTCTCCTCAAAGCCTTGCTTGCTCGGTGGCTTATAGCTAACATGCAATGCTGAAATCTGAAATTAACTCAACCATGTCAGGGTAAACAGATGGCCATTTCCAAGGAGAAGATACTAAGCACTCTGTACAGGTTTTGCAGTGTGGTGAAAATCCAGGTAACGGAAACAGCCAAAAGTAAAGGCTGAATTATATTGGATTCCTGAGTCATCAGCTATTGATGCAGAAGATCCTGCTACCTACGCTTTTGTGGTGATGCTGCTAAGTAGCATTTCCAGCCCTCTGGCCAATGACATCAAAGGATAGCAAAGATAAAACCAGCCCACTGTTGACTTTGAGAGAAATGTTACATTTATACAGGCAGATGTTGAGGTAACTGAAAACTTTAAGACTGCTTTAATGAAAGTTTGCCAGTCCTCAACCTTCAAACTCATACTCAGACTTGCCTTCTCTCCTCCAAAATCACAGAGCTGGCTTTGGGTACCCCTCCTTCTTAGCAGAGGAGACCTTCTTCCAGAATGAACGAAGAGCTCCAGGAGGGAAGCAAGGCCTGCTGTGACCTGGCAGGTCGGGAAGGTTGGCTGAGCCCTGTCCTTTGCCAGAGATGCCCCTCAGTCATGACAGTCTTCCCAGAGCAAGCACAGGGACAGACCCTATTTCTTATGTGGACATCTGGGTGCCTGTGTATAGGCTGCTGGGTTTGGGTCAGGTCTAGTTCCCATCTGGGGTGGTGGCATTAATGTATTTCTGTCCCCAGCTCAGGCACTGGAACAGCTCTCTCCCACCAGCGCAGCAGTCCATGTGCTCCTCCCTCGGCTGGAGACAGTCACTACTGGGTTTTCCAGCCCCTTCAGGCATTTGATATAAGGAAACACCACAGCTTTCTGTGGGCTTTCTAAAACAGCTAGGACTCTGCCTCGCAAAGCACGCCTGGGCTGCACTTCTCTGATGAAAACGAGCAGCCAAACTAGTAAAGCTGGTTTCCTCCCGCTTTCTCTTGCAGCGAGACTCTCTGGAGTCTAGCATGGTGTGAGCTCTGAGGTTTCCTGTGGTCGGGACATGCCCCTTGTGGATTCTTTGCTGTCTAATAAGGTTTGTGCTTGCATTATGGCCTTGCCCTCAGCGCTGCTGCAGACAGGCTTTCCTCCTCTACCTAGCACCCATTTTAATGAACCTTGTATGAACTTAGTACCTTTGAAATCTCCAACTCTGACATTTACCAGAAATTAGCCAATAGGTCAAAAACTTATATGGAAGGGATAAGTGGCATAGTGTGTTTGCATTAAAACTGCTTTTCTCTTTAAAACTAGGCCCAAAATAGGGGATCTATCAGTACTTCTTTCCCAAATCTTCCCTGCCCTGTCTTTGGGAAGAGAGTGATCATCTCTTCCATGCTCCACTTGTTGCTGAGCAACTGAGCAGCAAGAAAGAAAAGCAGAACTCCTCATCTTAATAAGATCTTAGTTCCTTCAGTAGGTCACAGCTCCTTTTCCATGCCAGGCAGCTTCAGTGACTCATGGCTTGGCCCCATCTACCTGCAAGGCAGCTCCCTGGCTCACAGCCAGTTCACTGCTCTCGGCGGCTACCACGTAACTGGAGGAACATCTAGGTGTGTGACCCTGGATCACGCTTCATCAGCTAGAATGCATGCACAATTTCTCCAAACGCCTCCTGGGCATCTCAACCCTCTATCGAGGTTAAACACTGAAATGTAGTTACAGGGAAGACAGCAATTAAAAATTCGCATTCCAAAAACATTCATGTTGCTGTGCCAGATCTGCAGGAGGCAGTGCATAGACATTCCTACCAGCCTTCTCACAGCTCCATCACGGACCAAACTCTTGATCCCACACTCACAGTGAATAGCACCTAAATCCATGGGTGAAATTGCTGTTTATGGTACAAACATGATAGGAATTGACTGCTTTCTATGTCAGAGGATCATTCTGCAATTCAAGTACTCATTTTAGCAGAGGAGCAAAAGGCAAAATGGCAAAGAACTTACTGGCAAATAAATGAATGGTAACTTCCCTCTGTTGGATTTATCCAGTTCTTTGAGATATAAATGTATTCTTGATGGCCAGAGAGATCAGTAATTCTGCATTAGGAAGCTTGATTGATGTCTTCAGCAGGCCTTTATGAAGGGCTGTGTAAGTGGATCTGGAAATAACCTATAGGGAAAAATACAATGTGGTCTAATTCATTTAATACACAAGTACTCAATTATGTTTTTGTTTTGCTTTTGTTGTTACTTGAGGAAATCTTAATTGTGCAGGTATATGAAAATAAGTTACTTCTTCCCTCCAAAACACCCCTTGTGTGACATTCATTACCCCCAGACTACTGTGATTTGCACCACATCTGACTTTTAATCATTGCATTGTTATGTTTCAAGTTGCTATCTCTCTTACTGTGACAAGATCAGGTGCGTTTAATTATGGAACAGGGTCCTGCTGAGGTTTCCAGATAGTGCTTGCCCCAAGGACGTTGCATCTGAAGTGTGTGGTTGCTCATCTTCCTTAGCAGCCTCCATAGTCTGTGCAACTTCCCATCCCCACAGTGAAGGTGGTGGGGCTGCTTGGCAGAGCTTAAGCAGTGGGAGAAGGTACGTCTGGGTGGGGCAGAATTGACCAGAATTGTGTATTGACATATTCTGGATTGAGAATAATAGCAAATGCTCTAGATTTGGACTAAGATGGACATAGTGGAGTCCGAGGTCCTGTCTATGATAATGTAGGTACATTAATGCAGTATCTTGAACTGTCTTGAACTGGAATAACAAAGACGACTCTCGGCTTTGCAACTGGGCATGCTGTCATAGCTGTGGAGAAGGCTGTTTTGTTCCTAACCTTCCAGTGGGATTTGAATCTTGGCACTGAGTGAAGAAAAGCTTGTGCAATAACCAGTGGGTTTCCTAGCACCTTCTCTGTTGCTCCCCCTCTTGATTTATAACAGTCTCTAAGATCAGAGGTTCATTTATGATTGTTTTCTGTTCTTTGAGCGGCTTCCACCCCCTCACTCTTTGTCTGATCAAAAACCCCATGTTGTTTACTTACTGACATAGGTCAACGACAGCAGAAAAAAAATGGTGACTAAGCCAATTAATTGCTGCCAGAACAAAGCCTGCAGACTGTATCTCAACACGTGAGCTTGACAGTAAAGCCTTGGGCTCAGCAAAACAGAAGTTGTCCATATCGAAAGAGAGATCTACCTTTTCCAGACTGTCCTGCACCCTCTGTTTCCCCCAGCAGTGAAGTCCTGGTTCCAGACAGTTTTCTTATAAATCCTCCAAATGCTCTGTGGGATGGGAGCACAGGCAGTGTGTGTTCTCGGAAACCTCCTGAAACTGCTGCTGGAGACATCTGGTTGCTGGAGGCCAGATCCTGCTGGAGACCTGTGCTCCATGTCAGACCAAATTAAGTGTAGGATCCCTAGCCATGCTTAAAAAATCTTATTCATATTCATCCTCTGTACGGGACTGAATTTTATTTTTCAGGTTATTACTTCCTTTTCCAGCTTTTATGCTATCGCTTGGATTGATCTGTCATGACGATGTCAGGGTGCTGGTGGTTTGGGTCAGACCCTGCTGTCCTGTGGGACCATGCTGTTTTCTCATCTCCTCACTGCTTGCTTACTGTGTAGAGCGTGCAGACACCAATACCTGGTGGTTTTGTTCCTGTTTCTTTCTGCTGTGCAAAAAGCAAAGTCTTGGCTTGAAAGCAAAGTCTTGTATATTGCCAAAGGCTGTGCTCCCTTTATCCTCAGGATGGGTTAAAAATATTCTTTAATTGTTATGAACTGTTTATTCTACTAGAGGACTTGCTGGAAGAGCACTAAATGTTCAGACCTGTCTGGGCTGTGTGAGGCCAGAGAGAATTACTACTTTTGTGCTTTGTCCTGTGAAGCTGAGATGCAATAAAACCTGATATTGATACTGACTTTCTTTAGAAAGTGCTTTGAGGTCTACTTGTGAAAAGCAACAAATAGGAGCCAGGTGGAATTGTGCCTTTCAAAGAGTCTCTTCTTTTGTTCCTCGACAACAGTAATTCAGCAATGCCTTATCAGGTCCACTCACAGCCTAGCAGCAACCTGAGTTGTCTAGTTCTTATTCCAGTTGTGATTGTCTTAGTTCAACTTTGTACTTAGTTTTGTATCTTCTTCGAGGATATTCAAGTGTTTTCCGTGACCTAAATATATTTTTAAGAGAGAGCTTTCTGATAATACTGATCACAGGTATTTGCTGGCTCTGGAGAAGGGAGAATTGTATTATGTGAGTCAGGCTATAAGCTTTCATTGATATCTTTGCATCTTGTGTTATACTACCCAAAGTCCAGGGCTGCATCTCGCCTGAAGTTTTTGTCATTTATCCTGATTGTGATTCCTCAGTAGAATGAACTTTTCATTGGACTCTTCAGGAAGCATTAAGCAAAATTTAGGTTATTCACTCAGATGAACCAATAAGCTTCTGTCTTATGATCGTGCTTGGAAGCGTTTTGAAATACCATTGGCAGGAAGGACTCGTGCAGGCAGTGAATGAGAATCCTCATCTTTATCTGTAAAGTGTGTTTTTAAATCCTGATTCGAGTGGAAATGGATTGTTAACATACCTCAAGTACATCCCTCAGTTCACAGGACCGTGCTTTCCCTTAGATCTATAGATATGTACGTTCTACACAGGTCTGTTATCCTGGAATCTTATATTGCTGAAGCACTTAAGTTAAAAAGTAAGTACAGAACTGAGGTGACAGAAGAGCCTTTATATTAAAGGCTCAGCTTACTGAGATTTTGACTTGTTTCCTTTCTGAGTTGGACGCTGTTGAAATTGCAGACGTGAGCTCTTGGGCACCTGAGCTGGTTGCATTTTTCCACAGCAGGGGAACTTTCCCTTTGGAGCTTTTCAGCCCAACCAGTGTAGTGTGAGCACACACGTGTCACAGGTGCTTGAGGTGTCTCAGGACCTCTCTGGAGGTGTGTCATCTTCCCTTTTTGAGTCATCTGATGGTTTAAACTTCTTTACTGATGAAAATTAAAAGCAACATCTGACAGCGTATTTTCTGTTGTGTCCACTTGACCACTTACTGGTTGGAAGGAAGGATGAAGTCAGGAGTACTCCCAGGCAGCTGCCTAGGATGGAGGGGATATTGATATTGCCCAGCCTTACCCTTGTTCATTTTTGGTGGGCCTCAACACAACCGCACACAGAGGAAGATCCAAGACTATTACTCATTAAGTTCTCAGACTTTGGAGGTGTCTTTTGATGATGCAGCCTTGTATTGTTCTGAGAGTATTTGTTCTTCCCCAAACCCTTACAAGGGGAAGATTGTGTAGTTCTGTTATTTTTTTTTTTTAATCCCAGCTAGTGATTTCACAATTTTAATTTTCTGTAAATCTTTGACAGCTGTTATTTTGTTGCTTTAATTTTTTCAACCTATTTTAACACTTATCCTGCATAGCACTTGGTGAGGACAGGACACAAATAGATGATTCCAGCCTGTTGGGTCTTCATAAGGCCTGGCCATTTTGCAGTCTTTGGCTGTTTCCAGAGAACATGTTTATGGACTCTATCATTACTGAAACATCTCCTTTTCCATTTTCTCTTCCTCTCCTTCTCTGTGGGGAAGCAGGGAATGAACAATGCAGTAAAACATAAACTGAAATGGTGATTAGAATTTCATGCAAAGTGGTATTTTAAATGGTTCTGCACTTGATTCATCTACATTTTAAAGCAAAGAGGGTAGGGCACCGGAAACTCTGTTAGTTGAAGTATTAAACCTGCTGGGGGCACAGCATTTCCTTTCACTTCCAAAGTGCCTATCCAGTCCGAGACAATTGGAAATGGAAAGATGTTGTCTGTGCCCTCAGGCTCCCACTTAGAACTACCTTAACTTCTTGCTACCTCTGCTTGTGGAAAGGTTTTCCCAACATGTTAAATGCATTGTATTTGTTCCCATAGACTTTAAATGCCTCTTTAAAACACAGACAGACCACTGCCATTAAGATACTTTTTAATTTGACTAAGATGACAGCTAACATTGATCTCTGGTAGCTGAAACTAAACAATTACTGAAACGCTGACTTTTTTCCTGATACGGTTCTGTCCTATCCCCCTTCCCCATCACAGTTCATCTCGTCTAAAAAAAACTTTACAAATTTAGTAACCGTGAGAGCTATGCCAGAAGAGGACACGTCCTGATAACAGACTTTACCTGGCTTTTGACTCACACTCCCCTTTCACCCAGCCTGACACAGGGGCTCGGAAGTATGAATTTGAGAATCAGGATTTGAAACATGGAATTCTCTGTGATTATATCCGAGGCAGTGGGCTCTGATTTACCGTAGCCAGACAACCAACTCAGCTTAGTGCTGGTAATTCTCTCTTCCTCGCCCTGGGAAAGGGCTGATAAATTTCTCCCAAAGTGGCAACTCAGCATGAAGAGTCCCTCCAGGATACACACCGAGAAAGACCAAGAGGGTGCAATGACACAGAGAGGGCGTTCCTCTGCGACTATGTGTGTTTGGGGCTGTTTGACCCTCAGGCCAATTACCTGAAGGGTCGTAGGTGTCAGAGATAGCCAGAATTGCACAAGTACTTCCTAAAGCAAAAAAAAAAAAAGGGGGGGGGGGGGGGGATTGAGACCCACAGGTTTTTATTTCATGCTATATCTTCCTGTCTTACCCTTGCTTTGAGCTGTGCTATCCTTTGGAATACAAGGTTGGTCAAAGCAAAGAGCCATCTCACCCAGTGCTGTGTCTTCCATAGCACTGGTTGTGCTGCTCAGGGAAGTGAAATGGGGCCTGTGTGTGTACCCTGGCGCATCCCCCCAGAGCCAGAAGTGTAAGACATGTCTTAAAGGGAAGATTTCATCAGGGGCACCATGTTCACCAGTGAACTCTTCTTCCTTTAACCCATCTCTTCCCTGCTCATATTGGCTTTTGTGTTATTATCTGGCCATCCCTTTCTCATTCATATATGTACACAGTCATGCAGGTTTTTAAATGGAAAACTTTGTCCTGTCAGATCAATTCATTGCATGCCCCACTTTCACACATTGTGAGACAGTGAATTATTCTTCTTTAATTACCTTGGGAATAATAACTTCTTCCATAATCCCACACTGAGCCATTGCTTCTTGCAGTTGGACGGTTCTCATCTGTTCAGTTTTCCACACCTTGGATCACCTTTGGCCCCTTCTCTGTGTTTCTTCCAACTGAATTCCAACCCATTTGGTAGCCTTGGGATGGTTTGATCATGAAGTACTTGGCAGCTGGGTATGTGCTGGATTTGTGCTTTGGGGTAATGGGATGTTCTCGCCTCTCTGCCTGGTTACTCCTGTTCTCTCAGCTTCTTTGAAAGCCTTGACCCTTTCCGAGAACAGCCCGTGGTGACTCCAGAATCTCTTTCCTGAGTGGTAATAGCTCATTTAGAGCCTGTCATTCTTCATTCAGTATTTAAATTTTTTTCCCCCAGTATGCATTAATTTCCATTTATTGACTTTGTATTTCACCTGCCATCTTATTACTAGGTCACCAGGCATTATAAGATGTTTAGGTGGAAATTGAGTTTATGAATCCTTGGCTCTAAGCAGCTGTCTTCTCATCACCCAGCAAACTGAACAGCCTTACAAAACAGTATTCATAATGCACAGTTTTGTGTCACTCTCTAGAAATGTCTGAGCCTCATTGTGCTAGGTGCTGTACAGAGAGCACAAGAGAGTTCTTGTACTGAAACTTTGAAAGGATCAAAAGCCAAATACGAAGGCACTGCAGGTACAGTGCAGCCAGTTAAAGTAGCCAGCAAACATATCCGAAGCCCGAGAACACAGCGAGGGAATAAGTAACCCCATTAATTTCTGTAGACTTTTGGAGCATTGATTTGAGGCCCTGAATTGAGCTGGTTTTGAGCTTGTTTGACACCTTTCACACTGGTGGTCCCGCAGGGATCTGAGACAGACCCAGCAAGGCTAAGCCCTATGGAGTGGCTATAATGTTCCTTCAGAGTGACCGAGCATCAAGAAATGTCTATGGGGTGGCGCTGACCGTGATGCTGGTTTTGACCCAAACAGTGACCCACTCTGCATTATCAGTGGACTTGACTTCTCCAGGAGCTCTGGCTTTTGTTTTGGGTGTTGATCTGGCAGCTGGATTTCAGGAGCAATATTCAGAAACTACAGAATTCAATCTGAGCTATGTAATGCTCACTTGCTGAATAATTTCTCATGTTTTTCTTGGATCTGGTAGGCCTGGGAAGAAGTTTGATGCTTCTACCTTTACCGTGGGCTCTTCCTTTGCAGCCTGAAGAGACTGATTTAGAAAGAACGTTTTGGAAGAGCATTGTTAAAAATAATACTGGCTGGCATTTTCAAGGCTGAAACTTTGTGGGTTGTCAGTATTGACTTACTTTAAAAAAAATAAAATTCTTGAAATGCATTTTCCCCTTCGCTTATGTGTATAGGGAACTTTATCCAAAAAACTAGACAGAATTGGCACGAGAGCAACTTCCTTTTGCTTCATTAGCAAAGGAAGCAAATGAAGCTTCCTTTCAGTCCAAGTCTGGTAGATTTGGTAAACACCTTAACTACAGGTTTATGGAAAGCTGGCCACAGGCACATCTACAACGCTACTTTGCACATAATGTCAGCTAGAATATGCAGAAATACTGCTTTTCTTGTTCATCGCTGGGCTAGTTAATACCCATGTTGGGTAGGACCCAAAAGCAGAGCCTGAGGGAATGAGAGGAGTCAAGGGTAGCTTTTCCTGTAAATGTGTCCTTAATTCATATAAGAAACTAAACCCACTCTCTGTGCTTAAGGGAAAGTTGATGAAACTATTTTATTTTTTATTCAGGCTCAACAATGGCTCTTAAACTGTTAATGTACATTAAATTTGGGGTTGATGTGCAGGCTCACAGACAGCATTCCCCCTCGGATGGAGTTATAACACGGGGTTTTGGACCCACTTGCAAATGGAAGGTCTTTGAAAATGATGAGGACTGAAATGTCTTTCTCCCGCTGCTCAGTTTCGATGGAGTATGGCTTGCTCTCTCTCCTCCTCCCCCTTCAATCCCCCTGCCACACATGTTCTCAATTACTGCCTGCATTGAAGCTGCAAACATTTCTTGTGCATCTAGCTTTCTATATTGAGCACTGGAAATATTTTAGTAATTTGTGGGAGAACTATTATGTCCCATGCTGGGAAAATTGTGTTTATGGTTCCTGCAGGGAAACAAGTTCATCAGTTCCAGTCCACAACAGTTTTGCTGTTTCTTCCTCCTCCTTTTCTATCTTGGAGCAATATCGTAAGAACCTCTTGCCCCCATTCGGCTGAGCCTGGGTTTCTCCCATCTTTGAAATAAAAAGCATATGCTCTGCAGTCTGTGTTTTTCATTGCTGTCCACAAAATAATCATTGGGTTTTGGCTCAACACAGTCATAGCTACTACGTACCCCAAATATTTGGGTTTGGATGTGCAGCAGCACTGCACTTACGAAAACTCAATTGTATTTTATTGTTGGTAGGATTTCAAAGTCAATATTCTGCAGCAGAGGGCATTAAAGGAGTAATAGAGAATCAAACTTGCCAGTACTGATGTTTAGTGCCTGATGTGGAAGGGGGACGGAAACAGGGCTTACTCTTTTTCTCAGCATTTGCATTGTCCTCATAGGATAATCCTTCTGGGTCCAGTTGGTAAAATGTATTCACAAGCCTTTGTTGTACATTAAATCATGCTTTGTTTTCAACTGTAAGCCTTAGGTCCCACACCCACATCTGTAACGTGTTTCTCAGTTCAGTTTCTGATTTGTAGAAGATAATTTTGTGGTTAAGGAAAATTCTGTGTTGTACTCCACCTCTCTTTCTTGTGCTGAAAGTAAGTTCAGCTCTGACAGTGATCGGGGATACTGTTACTGCTGTAAAGAAAAAGTTTTTAAAGCATAGTTACCTTCTGCTTAAATAAATGATGAGCTATTTCAAATGGAAAGAATTGCTTTTGCATCCCTTGTGTGGATAAGTTGGCTCGCAATAGATGGGCTTTTAAGAGTGCTGGCAGGCTGGGATAGCAAAGAGAGAAGAGGAAAAGGTGTGTCTGGATCAATTAGTTAATTGTTAGATAATAAATGAATCCTCTTCCAATGCACACAAACTAAGCTTCCTTTTCATTTACTGTTCCAACTTCCCCTTCAGAGATTTGATTACAGCATTCTCTCCCAAAGCAAAGAGCTCTTGCCATTTTGATGTAAACATTCATTGACCCTCTATGGAGATTTGAAAAATTACTTTCCTGTCATAAACAATGATAAAACTGTAAACAATATTGTTAAAAATGCTGGGGGGGGGGGGGGGGGGGCTGGGGAGCGTCAAACCAAAAGGAACAAATTAAAGGATTTGAATAAAAAGTGATGTGCACTTTTACCATAGTCCTTGGAGAAGGAAACTAGTACAGGGAGCACTGCACTATGCATCAGTAGTTTCATCTTTGCAAATAATTTTATGATTTTTGCAAGTTTGGGGATTCAAACATTTTTGCTATTGCTCTATTGCTTTGTTTCTGATATGTTGGTTCAAAAAAAACCCAACTGGAGTAAGAACAGCAATAAAACATGAGCAAAGTGATGCCCAAGATGCTCATTTAGTTCCCATTAGCACAATAAATGAGAATATGATGAGGTTTGGTTTGGTTTTATATCCCCATACTTCTCAACAGGGGTGGTTTTAGACCTGTATCACAAATGGAAGCCAAGTCATAGGCCCATAGGACCAGTATGGAGCAAGGTGTTAGATTAGATTCTCTGCAGCTAGTAACATAACTATGGCAGTTTTGGTGTGGGTTGGTTTTTGTTGGGTTTTGTTGGGTTTTTTTAAGTGGATAAGAGTCTTGTTTTATTTTCCTATTTGTAAATCTAAAGACATTGCAATCTAAATTAGCAGATTAAAATAATTCCTGATGTAATTCATGGGTTTGCCTAAAGGGAAGAAAGCTTTCCTTGCTGCTGTGTAGGCTTAGGTCAGTAGCAATGGCCACAACATCCCCTGCTCACCTCCTCACAGACGGAAATGCGCCTGCAGCCTTTGGGACTGGATCCTGTAACCCAGGAGGTGTGTTACCACCTGCCTTTACAGTGGGAAAGAGCTTCTCCCATCCCACCAGGCACAGAGGCTGGAAATGTAACCAGTCTCGGGGTGCTTTCACTTCTAAAACAGAATCTGGCTTAGTGATTACAGCCTGTTTTGTGACTGTCCTCACGTAGTTGGCTGTAATGACTAGAGGAACGTGTTATCTAAGGCTACATTATCTTTTGAATATTTCTGTTATCGGCTGCTGTCATGTCTCTTGGCTCTGAGGACTGTGACACCACTCACGCTGCTAGGGTCTTAGTCTCTTCTTGCAGTTGTTCCTGATCAAATTTTTTGGGAGGGGCAGGAGGGGGGAAAATCTGTTTAAATGCAGGTTTTAGGTTAACAGAGGAGAATGCGCAAGAGGCCCTGCGGGCAGTTTTCTGTTCTCCCTAAAGTGCTCTGGGCTGAGAGGAGGTGTCCTTGCTCTTCCTGCATGTTAATGGTTATTCTGATTCCTGCTAATGGTTATAGGAGGTCAGCATAGCACAGACAGCACCTCAGCGGTGCTTAGTACGGCCATGGCCGGTCCATATTCAAGGCTTTCGAGATCACTGATGCTGGCAGTGCTGTGCTACTTTGGCTCCTGGAGAGACCTGCTTCCTGCTGCGGACAGAAGGTGTAGGTCTGGCGTTTTCATTTGTGCTATGGCTCACCTTCTGCCTTAGCTTGACTTCCGTTCATTTTATTTAGTGCCAAGCCTCCAAGTATTTCACTTTGATGTGAAGAGCGGCAAGTAATTTTTTTTTACGAGTCTCCTGGCTTTGTGGGAGTGCACAACTCCCTGGTAGTCCTCTGCGGCTCTGCACCACCCTGGCAGGAGCTACAGAAACATGCCCAGAGCCCACAGCGAAAAGCTGAATACAGAGTGAGACAATCCTAATTGGAGTCTTGTGTGATACAGAGACACACTACTGCTGTTCTTTCAGGTACTAGTGTTAAAGGCAGATTTCTATAAAGAAAAATATCCTCTGCTTTTGCCCTTTGCCTGTTTTGTATTGAGTGAAGCTAGTGTTGGGTTTGATGAAAGTCAGAAGAGTTGGGAAGAGAGTAGGTGCAAACCACTAACTGGGTTAAGTTCAGTGAATTGCATGGACAAAAAAGATGTTTCTATAGCTTCTTTTTAACTCAGAAAACCATGCTAATAAATCCTGGGCTCTTTTTGGTTATATTTCTGTGAACATTGCACATTTGTTTTTGGGTTTTTGTTTTGTTTTGTTTTCCTCCCAAATTCAAATTTCTATTAGAAGGTGCTCCCTGAAAGTGCACTTTTTCAAGCTGAGGTTCTATAATATGATACAGGTCAATCAACAGTGACGGCTGGCGGAAGAAGATTTACTCATCCATGTTTTCAGTGTTCAGAACAAAAATCTGCTTTCTTGACACACTTTGCCTTTTGGGAAATGTAGAGTCTTTAGTAACCCAAAACCAACTCTATGCAAGACCCATTCCTACAACTGGGTTTTGCTTGTATATCCCAATAACCAGAAAGCCACGAACTCATGAAGACAGGATTCGCTAAACTTCTTGGCTTAAATTCACTTAATTTCCTCTTATATTGCAAGTAGAACTCCTTAAGTTGCAAGCAGGGCTGTAGTCAATCCAAGGGAGGCTCCTAGTGAAAGCCTAGCATCAGCCCTGACTTGCATTTTAACAGCTGGGTGGGGGGAAGCAGATCCTGGGAGCACTTCTGAGCTGGCAGGATAGCTTGCTAGATCAGGGATAGCACTGACGCGTTGTACCTGCCTCTGTTGCAAACATGCTTCAGTGCTTCTCCTGTAATGCAAACAGATTGTCACCCTATCAGTGTTTACTCAGAGCTATGTAAGACCACCTAAATCAGTAGAAATTTATGCACCATTTGGTAAAAAGGGGCAGCACAGGATGAATGCTGACTTGGGAAGAGTTGAGTATCTGAGCTTGTCTCACACCTTGTGACTCCTGCAATGTGCGCTTGGTATGCATGGCATTGCTCCATGCCTGGCCCATGTCGTGGGGCTCCTCAGCCAGGGTGGCTCTCTGGGCATGTCGGCTCCAATGACTCTGCAAGGCCTGTTTCTTAAATACTCCTCAGAGGCTTGATGGCAAGCCCCTTAAAGCTGGTTTTAATGTCAAGAAATAGAGCTGTGCTCAGTTTGCCTTGAGCTCCGTAGAACCAGAGCTGCAAAAAGACTTTTACCATAATAACCCATACTGACCCCAGGCAGGTGTCCAGTGCTCACCACCCAGATGCCCAACAGCTCTGAATGCACACCGGGATGTTCCTGGGGTGAATAGCAGGCATCCCACCGAAGACCCTGCAAAGTTACCGACTACAGTTGTAGCTGCGCACCCAGTTGCCACTGCCTTGTGCTGTGCACTGAGAAATCCCAAGGTGCAAGGGAAGCTGTGGCTTTAGCTTTGCCGGCTGCCTGCCCTTATCAGAGCAGCCTAGTGATTTTGACTTCCAGACAGGTAGGCAAAATCAGCTAATAATTATTATTCTCACAGAACTTGAAGTTGCCAAATTTGTATTATAAGAAAAATAGGAAATCATTTTGAGTGAGAAGGAGCGCCTGTTATTGACTTTATGGCTGTGTTTCCCTACAAACAAGCATGCTGATATTTTCCATACAGGCAAGGGACAAAGATACATAGTCCACTCTGCTCATGTTCATCCATATGTTGATGAATTTGGGTTCAGAATTACTGTGCGATGACAGGAAAGCAAACTAGTACCTCTCGGGCGGGCAGTATTAAGCAACAACTCTCAAAGTTCGGTAGTTCATCTTCTGTTATTCTCCTCTCTTTTCTGTCTCCAAAGGTTAGAGCATGGAGACATGTCTGCCTTCAAGCAGAAGACCAGCTAGTTCCATCAGCAGTCTGACACCTGAATTTTTTGCCCATAATGAATCTAGAAATTCAAATAGTATTTCGGAAAGTAAAACCTAACCAAATATATTTCTTTCCTCTTATTCCTCCCCTCCTCCAGCCTCTCTCCTGCCTTACTGTGTTGCCTACTTAAGCAGATGATAAAAATGAGTTTTCCAAGATGGAAAAAGGCCAGCACTGTGCTGTGCAACTCATCTGTGGCCGCAGAAGAGGAAGGTGGGGTCTGTTGTGGCTCGCTTCATGCGATGGGATTGTTAAACCTGCTCCAATGGCAGCATTTGTAGTGCATGCAACATGTGCAAGCCAGAGAGATAACCCTGTGGTTCCAGGGTAAGCCTAAGTGAGGTGTATGTGGCAGTCATATGTGCTGTGAAACACAGTACACTTTCAAAGGCCCGAGAAGAGAGTGTAGGAGTGGAAGCATGAGCATATACCTATCTAAATGCTGTTTTGTTCTAATATTTTTTTACCTTTAATATTAGTGGAGGATCTTGTTCCTGTCTGCAACTCTGAATTATGACTGCTGGATTCTTCCATCCCCCTTGTCATTTGCTGCACCAAGATAAACAAAAATTTCCCAAGCAGAAGGTATTAACCAGTGAAGATTCTTTATGGAATTAAGATTTGAGGGGCTCAGTTATGTCAAAATGGAATAGTGTCTTCCGTGAAATGTTTGTTGCTGGCCTGAAATTTTTTATTAAAACTAAAAGGAAGTGTTTCAACTTGAAACTACAAGAAGTGATTTCCTAGTTTTGATTTATCAAGAACTTGTTCCCTCAACTTCTGTTGCCCCTTTTTGGGAAGTAAGATGGCAGAGAAGAGAAAAGAAAATGATGAATGAGACGTAGAGGTGAGGTAATTCCTTTTACATTTAAAAAAAAATTTTTTTTTTGTAGGTTACTTGAGGAAAATTGAAATTATGTTGCTATAACTGATGTTTTTTTAGACCAAGAGCTGCTGTTTCAGATGCATTGTATCCACCAAACCCTTATGAGCACCAGTATCTAGTACCACTAAATATGCAGTACGAATGCTAAAACCTGAAGAATGACACCCTGTGGTTGTGCGAAGTGAGGTGCAGCATGGGTGCAGATCTGCTGCAGGCTCCTGTCCTTGTGCTTTGCACCCTTGAGCACCCTTATCATTGAGGATGCTTACATGGTGCCTTGCATACTGGAGTCCCAAAGTGCAAGTCAGCCATTTGGAGGTAACTGGGTGACTTTTCTCAGTGTGTGGATGGAAGGACTCCTGCCAAGCACCTGGCACTTGCATCATCTGGGCACCGGCCAGAGCAGTAAAGTTCAGATCCAGGTTTTTGGTTCAGCCCCATTCACTAATGTAGGTGGTGAGTGGTGACGTTCCAAGTAAAAATTGCACAGCAGGGCTCACTTGAAATAATTTATGACCCGGGAAGAAAAATCTGTGCTAAGAATAACTTTTTAATTACATCAGGTCAGTAAATTATTCTGCAGATGCATGCTCGGGACAAGTCTTGGGTATAGAAGATGTGTTAACTTCAGTATATCCACACCTAAAGTCGTTGGTTTGTGTATTGTTCTCACTGAGTTCACCAAAAAAATCTCTGTATTTAGCTCCTTCAATGGACAAATAACAGATGAGCGCAGTAACACTTGCGTGGTCTTAAGCTGCATTTATATTTCCTGCAGTACATCTCTACTAAGCACCACAGACTCTTTGTCGGTTGGCAGTTGTGCTACGATTGGGAAACCAGCGTCGTTCACATTGATCAGATGGAGTGGCTTCAGGAGGGGGCTGCACTTGGGTGGACTCGGACCTTTTCATCTCCCTTATGTGGTTTCCTTCAGTAAGCTGAGCTTTCCACTCCATTCCAGCATGTAGCATGCCTTAGTTTCTTCACGTGGTGTATTTTCTTACTACTACTTCAGTGTAGTTTTGGCTTCTCTTTTCACGTTTGGCAAGAATTTATTTCTACACATAAGTCAAGATAAAACAGATTTTCTTACAGCGTCTTCCTAAATACGCTGGTAGAAGTCTGTTGAAGGGGGAAAAATAAACCAGCCAAGTTGCATGTTGCTTTCTAATTGTTTTTTTAGGAAGTATTAAAAAAATGCTGTCATGACAAATGAAGGAAAGATATGTTTTAGTATCCCAAGTAACAGTTTTAGAAAGAATACTGCAACCGCTGTGCTTTGACTAGTGAAAGCATCGTGACTTGGGCTTTGCTAGTCATAAAAAATAAACTCCCAAGTGTGTGTTTATAGAACCAAAAAAATATCTCTTGTGGTTATGTTGGAGGATAACTCTTGAATATTGTAGATTTGTTTAATCTGCAGTTTGGGAAGTCTGGACTGATGAAGTCTGACTCCAGAAAAATGGAAATCATATCAGAATTACTAGTTGGTATTGTTTCAAGCTACTGCTAATCTTTAATTTGCAGCAGTAATTTGATTTGCATGGGCTCTTGAGTCCAGACCACATGGAACTGTTCTGATAAAGACATGAACCACAGTTTGATATCAGTTTAATGAACGCCAATATGGTAGACACCCAGTTGACTTTTTTTTTTAATAATCCTTGTTTATTTTTGCCATGTGTCCTGGCTTCATCCAGTAAGCTGTATTTAAGATCAGTGTCTTCTTCAGCACATCCACATTTGTTTGTTTGTTTGTTTTCTGTATTGCAGGTCATGCTTTTTGTGTTTTGTCTTGATTTCAGTTCCTTCAGGGTGCCAATCATTTTTCTATTATTCTGTTCCCAGTTGTCTCAAAGTCTACATAAAGGCTTAGATAACTTCCCCAGCTACGCAAAAGTAGCAAGGAGAGGGGTTGACTGAAGGCCCCCCCTTTTAACTTTACACAATGTAATCTGTCGCTTGAACTGGCATTATTATTATTATGGATTAGACAAGACCATCATGGTTATCATGCTGGAAGTTTTGGCATAGCACAGGCTGTAGGACTTCCCTGAATTTATGTCTCTTCATGAGTACTTGCTTTCCTTGGGCACAAATCTGTTAGTTTTGTTCTGTGTTGTTTTTGAAAATGATTAACTTTCTGTAATGAACCGAACTCTGCTATCACAGTGACTCTGTAGGCAGTCCCTGATTGTATTTGCTAATGTCTCCATCCCAGATCTGAGCACAGCTAATGACTGGAAGGAATGTTGCTGTTGTCCTTTGACCGTTTCTAACAGTGCTGCAACATCTTTAGTGTTTCCTTTGGTAGGGACGGTAGTGCGGAGTTTGTTTAAACATCTCATACGAACAATAATGCTCCCTTTAATGGGGTAGCAGACTTCTAGTATCAGGCTGCAGAATTAAGTTACTGTAAGAAAGCTGAACACCCCGCTTTCTGATCTGAGCGTTGAGTGGAAAGTCAACTGACACCTATTGCAAGGGGCTTTTTTTTGTCTTTGGAGTTCAGCTAAGCTGTGTTTTATCAGTCTCACCAAAAAGATGGCAAAGTGTTTTGGCTAACAAACAAATATGCTGTTTAGAAAACATCAACCATTTCACTGTTTGTAATTTTCAGCATCATTTGACTGTATAGTCTTGTAATTAGATGGTGTAAAGTACATAACATGTTACACAAATATGTCAAAACGCATTAACAGCACAAGTGTTCTTTACTGCTTTCCTAAATACATTTCACAATATGTCGTACTAGAATCCACCTCTTGTCATTATTTATAAACTGCAAAGAAGTTAAGATCACCAAGAATTAGATGATTAGCATGAGACTGTCTTTCTGTACTAAGAATATAGATTATCATGATAATGTACAGAGTGAAGCATACAAATCTCTTCTCATCTAAAATGAGAAGACAGCCTGGAATAAAACCCAACAAATTATGTTTTTCATATTCACTCAGATCAACTTGCTGCTGCTGCTTAATTCCCATTCAGTTCAACTGCTTCTTTGCAAACTTTTGGGTTACCTCCAGACTTTGCATTTGAATGCCTTTTAGGCATTATGTTGCTTTTGAATGGCATTTGGCCATGGTTTCTGACATGTGGGGAGGCCAGCTGCCCACCTGCTTCTGGGAAAGATCTTTTCCATAGAACAAACAGCTCTGCAACACTACCCTGCCGAGGCAACAATTAACTAAGTAGTTTCCTTATAAATGAGAAGATAGGACTTGTGGCTTCCTTAAAGACCATCGTCTGTGCTGAACTTTCAAATGACCCATAGCAGTATTCCCACAAACGTGTGCTTTGTGTGTGACCCAGAACCAATGGAAGTGGCATTCGTTCCAGTATTATCGCCCTCGTGATCTAGGCAGGCCTGGGGACCACATGTTTTAAGGAGACACTTCTGGTGCGGACCTGTAAGTGAGGCCAACCAGTACGCTTTCCTGCCCGCTTGCTTCTCCCGTGGAGACTTGAGTGCTGTTTGCAAACTGAAGTGATGCTGTTGCTGCATCCTACACACGCTTTCCTGCTCTGTGCAAGCTTGGGTATTACTTCCATACACAGTGTAAGCTTTGCAGTTTCAAAGATCTAATCTAATAATAGATTGGTCTACATTTGCTGCGTTGCCAGAAAAAGACATATGTTGTCAGGCAGTCGAAGTCAGCAACAGTGCTGAAGTGGAAATGTGCTGAAACATGAAGAAGGCAGAAATCCAGAAGAATCTATCCAAGGCTTGGCTATTAGAAAAACTAAAAATATTGTCTTCTTACGTATATGCTTTCCACATGTACTTAGAGAAATACTGTTTGCCTGATGTCTCAAAGTGATTAAAGGGTAATTCTTTTCCTTTCTTGGCTTTGGTGTGATAATAGAAGACGTTGTTGGCATTCAGCTTATCGAGAAGTGGTGTAAGAGGAAAGAAATTATTGGAATAACTTGAATGGAAGAGGCATGTGTAGTATAGTGCAGGAGAGAAACATGACATTGGGTTCCTTCTGTCATTGATGATTCAAGACACAATTTTTGAGTTACACTCACAGTGGAAGTAGATCTTTACATATCTATGCTGAGGCACAGGTTTTAGGGTGAGGACTTGAGTTTTGGCAGCATGCAGTGGTACGAAAATTTTCCATGCTGTATTTTATCACAAAATGTTTGCGATTCCAATTTTTCGCTTTTAGATTTTCCTTGGGAAAAAGAATGCATCACTAGCCTAAACAAAGTGAATGTATACCACAAGAACCACTGGTCGTCTCTGTGCTGGTGAAAAGACTTTGCTTTTAAATTCAGACAGCTCTATCCTGCTGACCTTTTACAGAATTGCAGTGAGGTGGGAATTAGGCTTTGAGATGGTATATGAAGATGTGAGGTTTTGACATGCGTTCTGAGCCAGCAATTACGGGATTTCATCTGTACATATCCCTTAAATATCATCACTTTTAGATGTGTGCTAAGAAAATGGCATCTGTCACAATCACTTTTTCTGCTGGGGTCAGTGTGTGCGCACAGACGTGTATTACTGTTCTGGAACAAAATTCCTCCATAAATGCCATCGCAGATCAGCAAAGATTTTTTTTTTTTTTTTTTTTTTTTTTTTATATTAACGTTTCCTCCTTTAAGACCACTAGCTTCTCCCTAGTCAGCATGCATGTGGCTCGGTCGGGTAGTAGTAGCAAAGAATTTTATTTCAGTAACTTCTCCAGGGAATTCATCCACTAAAAAATAAGTACTTATACCTCCTGGGACCCACCTGGAGCAGCATCCCAGCAGTCCTTTTTACTCAGTTTGGATCATCCCTCACACAGGTAGCATCCTTGTGCGGTTAAGAAGTGAGTGAAAAATTTGGGCTGCTACTGTTTTCTGCTTCTTTGGCACTATTCCTGGAAAGAGTCGAGTTAGCTACTGTGACAGCCACATTTACTATTACCAATGACACAAAATAATTAAGTTGTGGTTTCTGTTGTGGTGGGGCCACTTCCGTATTTTATAGTGATATGTCTGTGCTAGGAGGGAGAGTGTCATGCTTGATTGTTGTGACGGATGCTTCCAGGAAAACAGGACGAGCCTCTAAAGGCAGGTTGTCTAATACTTTCCATTTACATGAAATCCTGTTGGTTACATGGCAGATCACTAACAGAGCTGCATGTTGTTTCTTCTAGTTTTTCGGATGAGGTGAGGGGGAGGGCAGCAGCCATCTCATTTTTCTCCCTGTTGTTTTTGGAGGGGATAGCTGCAATCTTTGTTCTTTTCAGTCAGTCAAAAGAATGCTCAAGCCAGTTTTTAGTCTGATTCTCTAATCAAGAGAATGCTTCCATTTTTTGATGTCTTGAGCCACCAGCGTGGCGTTCCTGGCTTTCAGAAGTCGTGAAGACTTTGGGACACAGATGCGCAGCAGTGCTGAGAAGCCCTGGTAGTCCCTGGTTGCCAAGTCCTGCTGAACTGTGCTCCATGCGGGAATTATACTGTGAACACGCTGTGAAATTTGGGGGCCTTAAGAACAATCTTTCTTTTTCCAGTATTTAAAATATTTTCTGTAGGTTGCCTCAGATAAATCTGAGAGTATTACAGTGTAACTGCGAAATCCTGCTCTTTGGTCCTTATAGACACAGGCTCTTCCTGTTGCACCCAGTTTAGTTTCCTAGAGGGAAAAATTTCTCTTGTGGCTTGGGCAGCAAACACAGTCCATGTGCTCTGGCATGCTCCTGGAAAGGCTGGGAGCCCTCGTGGGTCAGGGATGCCAGCCAGCACTGTGCTGATGCTCCTCAAGTGCCTGCTCTGCTGAAGGTGAACATGAGCTTGCAAAATGTTGTGCAAACCTTTCTGCCATTGCTGGGGGACCAACTGGATAGAAGCTGGAGAAAGTTTATGGGGTTGTTTGTGGGGTTTTTTAGTAGATGTTACTGTACATACATTGGTGTGTCAGGGGAAAAAAAAATCCAGCTGTATGCGGTGTTAAACCTTAAGGCTGATGCCTTTTTTTGTTTGTGTGTCTAAAGTGGTAGAATCCCATGTCACATTTGGTTTGTATCTCATGCTAGAGGTGACATTGTGCTCGGTGCTGAATGAGATGGCGAGGCTGTGCCGCATGTGGCCTGCGGTGTCAAAAGATGAGCACAGAGCAGAACAGAGGCAATAGGAGATTGAGGAGGAGGGAGGCTCGACCTTGTGTTCATGTGCTCGATGGCCACTACCACTTGTCTCTTCACCTGGAGCTCCCCAGGGAACGGAGGCATCTACTGAGGGAAGGGGCAAGGACCAGCAAAGGGAACTGGGATGCTGTCTGCTGGTGGGAAAAGGGTCTGAAGCATCAAGAAGAGATGCTGGGGCTTGGTTGAGAGATTGGATGTCAAAACTTGACAAGGCAAGAAACTTCAGTGGGCAAGTAGGGAAGATGGGTGCATGTGTGAACCATGGGAGGCTTTTGCAGGGCATTGCAGTGACCAGTTGGCGAGCAAAGCTTTTTGCTCTGTGTCAGTGCAATACAACAGGTCCTGGGCTGTGATGGGAAGCCTTAAGGGATATGGTAATTAAGAAAAGTAACTAAGAACTAAGTCATAAAAATAATAAGTGTTTTACCAGCTCCGTTGTGCACAGGCAGGCAGCAGGGAATGTGGGTCACGTTGTGTGAGTGGCTGAGGCAGGGATAAAATCCAGGTCTGTTAATGCCTCAGGCCTTTCCATAAACACCAGACCGTGCCTCTCCTCCAACACAGCTTGGGTGGGAAAGGACCTCTGTTTTAGGTGGAAGACCAGGCTTTGCTCAGTCCCGTGGCTAATCATGTTCTCCTGCTGTTTGCCTTTCCCAGGTGCAAGTTCTTCAGCCTCACTGAAACCCCAGAGGACTACACCATCATTGTGGATGAAGAGGGCTTCCTAGGTAAGTGTCAACGTGTGCCACTTCAGTATCCAACCTGGGGGTGGAGGAGGAAAACGTGTCATCTCTCGCTGAGATTACAAACCAAACTGTTTGTAAAACAGGTGTGTTTGTCAGTGCTAGTAGTACAGCTATGAAAGGTGCTTTGATCACTTAAGCACGCTGTCTCTGCTGCTGAGCTGTACAAGGCGTTTCACACATGGAATATGAATATATTTTAATGCTGGGAAAAGAGCACACACAAGTCTTAAAGAGCAGCTTAAGTGTATTTGAAAAAGCAAAACCATCTGCATATCGTTGTATTAAAATGAGCTGGCCTTTGTCCCCAAGCCTCCACAAGCACACCACATCTTGCGTCTCCAGCTGGTTCATCCAACCTCTCTCTTTAAAAGGAGCACTTGAAGATGAGTAGTTTGTATCATCCCCACAACCATCACAATTCTGTGGAGTTGTGAATCAGCTCCTTTGGCTCATCACTGAAAGCTGTGATTTATCCTCCTTTCTCACACCCAGCTCTCTCCGTACTAAATGTGCCATCTTTGCACGTGGTGGCTGAAGGTCTCTCTCAGCCTGTGTCAAAGGTGGAGTCGGCTGCATGTCAAAGAAGGTGGTTGGCATGTGCTTGGGAGCTGCAGGCGCTTGGTGTTGGGTGAGTGCTGATGGAGAGAATGGTTTGGCTTTGTGGATGGAAATAGTTTGTAATAACATTTATCATGTGGGGAGGTTTTGTTTGTAGCAGTGTTATTGAGGTAGTAGAATGAGGAAGTGTTGTGCAGCTATTATTATTTTTGTTCAGTCACTGCTTTCTGTGGTTGGAATTAAAAGTCTACACATTTTACCGATTTGGAGAAAATTCATTAAAATATGAAAAAAAGAGGATTTCATTCCTGAATAGGAATTAACTGTTGAGTAACTACCTGTGACACTGTAATATTAAATGGGTTTGTAATATCCAAACCCTAAGGAGAAAATTAGAAACTATACCATCTTTATTTAGTACAGAGTCAAAGTCTTATAATCAGTAGCATTGCTGAATTATTCCCCTTTCTGTTTCAGGAGTACTCATAAACATATAATAGAATAAATTATTACATTTTAGAACACTACAATGGTGGCTAAACATTTTCATAAAATAATCACTAGGTTGAGAATAGGTGAATGAATCTTTACAGCTATTGCTGTTTGTAATTTGGGAGTTGTAGGGTCACGTGTTCTGCTTTGGCTCCTAAAAGAGGAGGTGACATAACAGTTCTGCTGCCAGAATGTCCCTTGTTGCATTTGTTCAGGGGGAGTACGCACAAAAATTTCATTACTACTATCGGTAGTATCAGCCTTTTTATTATTGGTGGCAGCTGGGGGAAATCGATTCAAATTTGGTTTCGTCGTAATGGTAGGATGCAAAGCCTCCCTCTAAGAGCTTCATTTTAAGAGAGAAGTCACCAAAGGAGGAGGAAAGGGTTGGGTTTTTTTCCCAAAGGCCACAGCACGCGGCAGAGCAAGAAACTTGGAGAGTCCCATTCTCAGGAGGGAGTCTGCCTCACTGAACTGTGCTGTCCCTGCAGATTTGCCATGCTAGGGGCATGCTCATCTCCAGCATCACATCTGTGTCTGTAACATCCATGGCACTCATTTCTTTGCCTAGTTGGCACAAGGCATATTCCTCAGTTCAATCACTGGTGGCAAGTTTGGATTGCAACCACCCCTGTACAGCCTCTAGCAGCCACGCTATTTGTCTCTCTGGAAATTATTCCAGCTTGAAACAAAGGTAAGCTCAAGCAGTGGTTTTGCTCATCAGAAGCGGGGGATTGTGTTGCACTGTGTGCACCACCGGTTGTACTTGGAGCAAATCCCACGTCTAGCCAGACCAGTGTCCTCGAGGAGCTGCATGTCCCACTGCTGCCCCAGGTTATCTCTGTGAACCAAACAGTGCTACTGCACTTCAAAGCGGCAGACCTCTCTGCTTGGACCCTTTTGACTTTGTTACCTTGGCTCTCGTAGGCACATGAATTTACTGCTGATAGTTACAGTACCCATGTAGCTTCCGTTGGGCTATGGTATTGGCAGCATATAACGTCCCTTTTTTTCAAATACGCCGCGTGCAGTTGGGTTGTTAAAGCAGGGCTTTGCAGGAGAAAAGATCACCTTCCAGACAGCACAGGGGAAGGAAGGAGCACGCTAAGGCCATCCTCTACTACGGTTTGGTGTGGAAGCCAGGCGCATAACCCAGCATGGGTAGTAGTGTCACAGAGCTGGCAGCTTCATCACCTTTTCTTTGCTTTTTGCTAGTAAGTGATGATCTGCTGGCAAGACTTGTATACTTTGCATCCTGCTAATTCTCCTAACACAACACCCATGCCCTTTGGGGTTGTGTCCAGCCCATGCTCTTCTTTCTGAATTGTCACCACCACATCCAAAGCTTCCTCTCAGGGTTAACCCTGACCACAGTCTCCACTGTTGCTCCATCCCTGTTCCTCGTTTCCATATACCATAAGGTTTTCATGATCTGGAGGAATTCAGGATCTAGGATGCCTTGTAACCGCAAAAGGGCTCTGCTTCACTCCTGGCTTCCCCTCACAGTCTGGCTATAAATGTCTCAGGAGGAGGAGTCTCACTTGGCCTTTTTATAGCGTGTAATCAGCCCAGGGGCTTGAACAGGATCAAAATCTATAAGAATTGCAGCATCTCACCTTCTTGCAAAACAGCACCAATCACGTCTCCCTCAAGTGCATCTTGACCTGACTAGCAAAGTGCCGGGTTCAGCTCAAGAATTACAGGGTAAATCTTCACCTTTGATGAGCAGTTTAGGTAGCAAGTCCAGCAGCAAGTGACTTCCCCCCCCCAGGTAACTTTTGTTCTTGTAGTGCTTAACAAACTCGATGTAAGTCTCTGAAGGACAGGCTTTTGTGTGTGGAAAATTAAGACCTTTCTTGCTCAGGCACCTGTATGAATTTTTGCTGCTGCAGCAGTGAGAAGATTGTCCTGTTAGCTGGCATCTCTCATGTTAGCAAGGCCCCTTCTCCTGCATATCACAAACAGCACTGAAGGGAAAAGAACAAGCTGGAGAAATACTTTCAGCAGTTCTTGGGGTTAACACTTCAAACATACTGACACGCAGTAATCATTCTTAACTGTTTTGTCAAAAAATAATCCTCAGGCTTGTTTCCCTGAGAGTAGCAAGTGAGTCGGGCTGGTAAAGAAGTCATTATTTCTTCTCCCCAGAAAACGTCTGCAGTGCAAAGCCATAACCTGCTTAAGCATTCATCGTGCTGGAAGGGAACGGCTACAGCCTAATTCTTTGCTTTAATTCCCCAGCGGTGAGGTGGGGATTATATCTGCACAGAACCTTGTTTGTTCCAGTGGCTGTTTCTTGGGCTTTGGCCTGTTAATGAGGAAGAATTTTATTCAGCAAATAACACGGGGGGACAGTGCACAGAAAGCTCTTTTCCTGGCTGATACTGAGATGAATTAGCAGAAGGGTTTGGCCATGGGCCCTCCTGTGTGAAGACAAGTGTCTCAGCTACTGGGGTGCTTGGACAGCCATGTAAAATCCTTGCATTTATCACCTGCTGTGCAGCCAGCGCGTGGCAGAAAAGTCAAGTGGCTGCTGCTCCCTGAAATATAGGAATACTTGTTTGAGTTTGGTTTGCTTTTTTCCCAAGGTTTGGCTGAAAGCAGGAGCTGCCTGTGCGTGGAAGCAGTTGCTGACATTGCAGTCCTGTCCTGGAGATGCCATCTGAATAAAATAATGGGGTTTGGGGGTAGCAACGTTCCTCCAGTGGCACTCCCAACAGCTGTCGCATCGCAGTTTCTGTACCATATATCCAGAGAGCCCTTTATTGGAGGTAAACGGGCAGTTTGGGTGTTTGTCTTGTTTTGATTGTCCCTTTTCTGTTCCTGGTTTCTTCAGCTGGTTTGTCTGCAGTCCTATTCATCCTTTTTTCTCTTGGAAGTCCACTACTAGGTTTAGTGATAGCTCTGCTTGGGTAGCTTTCAATGAAATGCCATCCATCTAGCCTCCCATTTTATAGCACTTCTCTAACTGAACAGCACAGTGTGAAATGGAGAACTAATGCCCTCCCTCAACCACCTTTATTCTCTACAAGCTTAATGAAGGAAGAGCCCATCCAGTGTCATCTATATAAGTTGGTCCAATTGCATGGAGGTGAGAGATGGCTACAGTTTACCCTCAGGTATTTCTTTGTTTCAGTATCTCTTGCATCCACTTGAAATGATCCCAAACTGTTTGATAAGGACCTTCCCAGAATCACCACCACTGGGACCTGGCTATGTGCTAAGGGAAGAGGAGCTCCTCTGTACTATCTTTCCTATGGCAAGGTAGTCTCTTTGCACCTAGAAGGCAACAAGTTCTACTTTTTGAGTTTCTGCCCTATTTATGATGGAAAGAGGAGTCTCCCTTTTTGAGACCTCTTACAGGGCAGTGAATGGAGTTTGAAGGCTTCTTTCTCCATTGGGGAGAAAACCCCTAGCCTGTTGCTGCCCCGACCTAGCTGCCTCTGTGACCTTGGCAGCTGTTGAGTTGCTCCATGAACATCTGCATAAATAGGGACTGTGACAGTCTGTCACCCAGGTGAATCCATCCTGAAGATGGAAGATTGTAAAGCAACATGTTGCTACCATTTTCAAGGTGAGATCACTGCCTTCCCAGCCTTGGCACTTGGTTGGTGTCCCTTGCATGTAATCTTTCTCTGTAGGCAATGAACTTAAAAGGTATCAGAGAATGGGGAAAGAAATCAAATGCTGGGGTCAAGTGAGGAGTGAATCCTTGCGATTTCCAAGTTGGTAAACATGCATATTCTAGTTGCAGGGAAATTGGGGGTGGGTAAGGGGAATACATCACATTCCTGTACTCTGGTCTTCTTTCTCCTAGAACTGGCAAGCCCGTTTCATGTAGGCCCCTGCAGTCAGCAGACCTTAGGTCCTGACTGATCTCTTCTGGATTGGAAACAGAGTGGAAAGGCAATTTGATTTCAGTACTGAAGCAGTGGTGGGAAACATCTCCTTCTCTGGTGCAGATCCCCTGTATGAACATAGAGCAAGACTCTGTCTCCCCACACTGAGGTTAATCTACAAGATGGAGGTGACAGTCCTCCTTTTAACCTTCTTTGGCTGCTTAGTATGGCTAGTAACTTCTCTAAGGCCAGAAATCCATGCATTTACAGTTTCCAGAATGAGGCAGCTCCTAATCTTAGTTCATACCTTACAATAAATTGCCCAGTACATTAAGAATAATGGAACTATTTGAAAAATCTCAACTAGGCAGAGAGATTTTGTCAGAATTCATAAAATGTTGACCTCATTCTAATAAAAAGAAAGGATAGAAAGAAAAAAAGCCCTCTTGCTGGCAGTGCTTTGTTTTGATAACCATCATTCTCAGACAACCTGTTCCCTATCTGACCTTGGATTCAGGACCATCATATGCTTTAGTACCACATTGAGTCCCTTTTTCAATAACATCAAAATGGTAAATTGCTTTCAGTGTCCTCTCTCTCATCCTGTATATAAAATGGGCAAGAAATCAGCTTATAAATAAGTGCAAGAACAGAACCCATCTAGCTGGGAGCAATCTGTAACTTTATTTAAAGATACAGAGGGAAGCAAGCTAATAGAGGCATCTGGGTTTTTTGAATATTTCTTCTATAACTATTTCTCCTTTAATTTTTTATTGCCCAGTGACTAGGCCTTTGTATCTCAGGCACAGTGGCTTAATTTGCTTGCTGACATTTATAGCGCTGAATTCCTTCCCCGGGACCGCCAGGAGAGCCTGCTGGTTGCTAGGCAGAAGATGTTTTTCTCTATTAAACACGTGCACAATCGCTCTCTTTTGGATCTGTGTATTGGCCAGACTACACTGTGTCTGTGGTTTTCAGGTTTTTTAAGTAATGTGGTATTAATGACCTAAATTCAAATTAAAAACACAGGGATTTGACTACTGGCTAATTAGAAATATGTGCTTTGTTGGGAAGGTTTTTGCTGCAATGCATATATGCTGATATAGATCAATAAACATGTTGGGGGGCTGTGATTACATGCCCTCTCCCAAGAGGCGGTAGGGTTTGGCGGTTAAAGCTTTTGGGGGAAGGGAGGGAAGGATTCCAAGGTCTGGTTTGTGTCACCTGGGGAAGGGAGCGCTTCAGCTTCTCCTTAGAGCTCATGTGTGAGTGGATTTGCAAATCTTGATAGCACATATTATTCCTTATGTTTGTAACCTGCCACGTAAAGTCTTTTGGTCCAGTTTCTCTGTTTGCTCCTATTTAAAGAAATACTGCATAAATAGTACATATTTTTCACTGTTTCCTCCAGCAGATGGGTGTGTATTGATAACCTATTTTTGTTTCACAGCCTGTGATGAGAAAGCCCAGACATTTCTTCCTGAACCATTTGACTGGCCATGATTTCCTTCTTTAAATTTATTACGTCTTGGCTGCTTCCTAGCACTTTCCAACGTCTGAGATAGATGAACAGATAGATACCACGGCTCATTCTTATCAACCCGCTCTCATAAATGCAGGACCTAAAAAAGCTTTTCTGGCTGATGGAACGATTCACTGAAATTTTAGGTTGGTCTCTAAAAGCATGACGCAGCCCTACAGAGAAGTAGCAGCCCTGCTTATTTGTTTCACTGGAGAGCATTTGACCATCTGCCTGCTGTTCCACCGGTGCATTTCTGTTTGTTCTTTTTAAGGCAGGGCTTAAGGGGAGTTGGTGGCTTTCATTGTTTGCCTGTATCTGGAGCTAACCACAGTCTGCCAGGTTGGTGGAGGCACGCCAGGGTAGCTCACTGTGCACCCCATGGCAGGGAAGGGACAAGGCTGCATATGCACTCTAAGACCTTTTGAAGTATTTGTATATTGTAAGTGCTGGTAGGACTGTAATTTGTGATCTTTCCCTGCTTTTTAAGTGAATTTTATATGGAGCACCCTGTGAGAGATGAGGAAGTGCTGTTACCCCCATCACAGGCTGAGAACTAAAGCACAGGGAGACCTGAGGGATCGGTGATAGAGCAGAGACAGGAACCCCCTTTCCCAGGGCTGAAAGCATTCAACCCTCAGTTCCCAAACTTTGCTAGTTGTGAACCTACTTTTAGGTTTCAAGCCATACTTTTCTCAAGTTCGTGACCTGATGAGGAAGTGGATTTCCTCCACCTTGGCATCTCATAAATGCTGTGACTATAGTCTAAAACTGGTGAGACTACAATAACCTTCCAAAAAAACAGGCTTTCATCACCTGCAGTCAGAGAAAACATTTCTTTCGTGGTAATCCCTTGTAAAATGCCAGCACCGGCACTCCCCAGGGTTGGTCTCCGAGCAGATTTGCCAGATTTTCTCTTCGGCGCAGGAGATGGAGGCCTCCATGCCTCAGGTTTCCCAGGGATCAGCAGTCATTCGTCAAGGTGAGAAAATTTCTGTCCCTGGCAGGCTTGGAGGATCCTCCTGGTCAAGTGAGGAGGGAAAGCCAAACAACCTTACATCCTGTCTGTACCTAGACAGAGGGTCTCAGGCAGAGGTGGCAAGTTTTGTGCCCCAAAATTTCACCAACTTTATTTTCTCCTGGTGCAGTGAGATCAGTCTTTTCCAGCTTTCTGCCAGTCTTGGTACAAAGTCTCCAGAAGTAATGATGGATCAAGGGTAGCTCTCATAATCCCAGTGCAACGTGTCTAGTTGTTTGGTTTTCACTAGAAGCAGTTGAATTCCTGTATCTAACTCTGGAAACGCAGAGTGATGCATGTGTTTGACTCCAAGCTAACAGTTCTCTCTTGAGGGGAATGAGGAGAGGCTCGATGCTTTGAGCTAATTCTTGTGTAGTTAAAGAGAGGATGTTCTTTCCTTTGCATGAAGTGTTAAGCTGATGGTGACACACTGGCCAACCATCATCTTCAGGCTTTTGGCCTGACAGTCACAGAAGGTCTCTTTTGGGTTTGTGGAAGGGCTGCCTGTTGGGCAAACGAGCCTTTCCCAAGTGAGCTGCTGCAATCGCAAGGTGAAGGGACAGGGAGTCAGAGCGGCTTGAAGAAGTTCCCAGGTCTGCTGCAGGCTTTTCTGGTTGACCTTGGACAAGTCTCTCATTGTGTCTCAGTTTCCTCATCTGAAAAATAGGGATAATCCTATTAAATCACCTCATAACAGGCCTTATAAAGATTAATTAGTAAACATGTGGAAATGCTTTGATAATGTAACAGGCAAGGGCCACGATAAATAATAATTGAGGTAGCTTGTGTCCCACAGGATTCTTGCAGACTTGGGTATACTTGCAGACCTACTGGATAAATCATCTCTGCAGTAGAACAGATTGGAGATTATGGTGGGAAAAAATAACCTTTTGTGAAAAAAGTTGCATAATCTTTTTAAAATCTTGTATCATAGTATTTAGTCTTGCACAGGATTAAGTCTCACAACCTCAAGGTTACAGTCATACAACGGTTATGAATTTAGTGGCTCCATCTTCAAGTCTTGTTTGAAATGTAATTATTTGCTCTGCTCTGTCAGTCCAGTGAAATATTGTCTGAAATGGGATTTTCAAAAAAGGAAAAGAAGGATTCCTTGTGCTATGTTGTCTGAAAATACAGAAGGAATTGGAAATGTGAGTCCAACTGCATCAGGTTTTTTTTTTTCATCTTCTTTTATTGCGGTGTTTTTCGTTTTTCAGTGAAACGCATTGCCTGCGTCCCCTTGCCAGCAGTAATCTGAGCCGTCAGCGTTGCCTTCAACTGTCTGGGCTAGGTCCTCCCCACCCCCTGGCTTGCAGATTCTGCGAGCAAAGCCTTTGCCAAGAGTTTTTGAAACATAGGGAAAGTTTTGTCAGGAAGTGGGAAATCTGCTGATTTCTGCAGTTCCTGTCCCCTGATTACCAGAGACAAAATCCTCAGTTCTTTCAGACTGTGGAGCCCATTCGCTCATGAACAGCAAGTGGGCGAGGAGAGGCTGGCCATGAGCAGTAATGCTTTCCTGGCTGGGAGAAAAAAGCTGTGGTTGACAAGTTGGGAAGGACCCAGCTCTTGATCATGGCACAGAGAGGGCATCAAAGTCAGTGCACTCAGGAGGCAATGCTGTGCAGGACAGATATGCCCATATCCATGCTCTGAACACATCTTGAGCCAAACCTTTAATCTTCATTGCTTATCACTAAGAAAAAAAAGCCAATTTCTGCTCCCTTCTTCCTTCTCGTGAGCAAACGCCAGCTTTTGGAGATTGGATCTGGTTTTGATTTTCCAGGTTTGCTCATTATTAGTGGCGCATTATTGCATGAAGAGGAAGGAAGAGAGCAGCCTGCTTTCCTGAGAGCAGACTGGAGCCTAACCTGGATTTGTCTTCCTAACACGGTTCTCCAGTGAGAGTGGACATAATGATTATTTTTGGAATCTGCCTTACCATGTTCCACATTTTTAGCCAAACATAATAACGATGCTTTGTTTTTGGAGTGTATTCATACTTCCTGTCTTATGATACCCCTGTGAGGTAAGAATTTTTTTTCTCCCACATATGAGGAAACTGATAAAAAGGAGACTGAATGACTTGTTTCAAGTCACATACACGCTTTGCGGGATGGATCAGGTTTTGCCTTAACTACAAGCCCAAATTGCCATCTGCTTGTCTGCACTTGAAAATCAGACTTTATTTACCACTGTATTCCAAAGACTTGAATATCTGTTATAAGACACTACTGTAAAACCAGTTTTCTAGTGACCCTTCCAATAGCCTGTAGTGAGTCACCTACCCCTCTGTGCTCATAGCCAGGTGGGAAGTGTGCTATCGCATTATAATAACTTCTATATTATGACTTGACTTTCTTGTGCAATGCCGTTTATTGCTATATCAGTGTCTGGCCTGGCAAGAACTCGCCTCTTTGCTCTTAGACTCAGACCATTGCTATTAGTCTGAGTTTTGTTTCTCACAGCAGAAATCACAAGTAGGAAGCTAAGAAAGGAGGCCACCATAAATATATTTTCTAAATGGACATTTTTGTGCATTTCATATGACTGCACCAATCTCATTGGAAATGCACTCCTCCTTTTTGTTTAATTTTTAAAAAGTCACTGTAAAAATATAACCAGCTTAGTTTTTAGATGGCTGTCAAAGTTTAAAGTTACAAGGATTGCAAGAGAAGTAATTGATTGAAACTGAGACAAAAGCAGGGGTTTCTGTATAAGCATTTCCTTTTATCAGTCCTTGATTGCTCTCTTAGCGGACACTTGTACTGAAGGTCTTTCCTCAGGAGGTGCTGATTATTTAAGTGGAGAGAAGCCAGTGCCTGTGCATACATACGGATTTGCAAGTTCCCAGTCTCTAAAGGACTACCACATCAGCCGCTCCAGAAGGACCAGTATTGTGTTATCCTATGGCTTCATCGAAAAGGATAGTTGTGTGCCCTAGTTAGGCGTTTAGTCCCTTGGAAAGCAGAGGAGCTACTTGTCAGAGTCAGGATTTCAGAGCTGGGCTATGTGTTTGTACAGCTTCATTTAATTCCAAGTTACCCTTGGGTTATTTAATTTCCTGACAGCTGCAAAAACAGTGTTCTCAGATAACAATGGCCTCTAATTAGGCAATGTGCCTAAAATGGTAGAATGTTTTATTTGACCATGGCACTAATATTTTCTATGCAGCTTACAGATGAGAAAGTCGAGTGAGTTGCATTTCCAGCTTCCCTTGGCAGAGACGTGTCTATCTTGTGATACTCGGTGCATAATGCTAAAGGCATGCCCGCTCTTCTGCCCCTGTGGTTAAAACGCTTCTCATCTTTTTGGACTGTGTCATCAGTAAATCTGTCTTTCAGCTGTAACCACCTTCCAGAAATATGTTTTATCAGCACAGCAAGACTAGCAGGCCTTGCACAGCTGAGGGTGCAGAGCGTTTGAGAGGCACGCAGGCAACAAGGCGGCACGTGAGATTTACCTGTAGTTCAGGATTGTAGCTTCTTGGGGCTTATATTACACTGCGGAGTTGCCCATATGTTGGTTTTATGGCTTATGCATTTAGTACACAATCAGGCAGTGATAGAAATAAACATGCAAGTCAACTATTCATCCAAATCATTTATTCAATTTGGAAAGAGTGTTAGCATCAGGTTATGTTAATTAGATCCTGACTCATGATTTGTGCTTATGGAAGCTTTATGCATTGGGCTGTACAAACTGACGATTTCTGAATTCCCTACTGTGACAGCAGGAAGTGGTTGTTCGGGAGTCCTTCCCCTCCTTTAATTCTTAGACTTCCCTCAAAGTCTTGAATCTAAAAGAAAATAGATTATTTTTTTCTTCTTTTCTGTTTTACTTCCTATTTTAATGCCTTCCCAGAGTTCACGATTCTGACAGTTCCCATACCAAGTCCTCATCACTGCAGAGCTTTAAGCTCTTTCTTTAAGTTCCTGTTTATATAACCATGGTGCAAAATCGCAGTTCTGATATATCGGATGCCTACTTAAAAGTCTTGCAACCTTAATTAGATGTTTGCTAATCTGCAGTCAGAGTTTACCACTGCCTTTCAATTGAGCAGTCTTTATATGCACGTCCTGTACCACAGACCAGAGGACTCTTTTGAAGGTTTCTGGTATGCATTCTGCATTTGCTTTTAGGTGACTGATATCCTGCTCAGAGACGGTTAATACGATGAAAGAGAGATTATTGCATCAATTGCAGTGTATAGTTAACAGTGTAAACTTATTGTCTGCATTAATCTGGATTTACCCAGTTCTGTTGAGATGCTGATCTGTTTGAAAAAAACGGGGATGTCAGCTCAGATTGGCTTGTGGCTGCATGAGCAATGCCCGTGGCTTGTCCTCTGTGTAAGATATGCAAGGATAGGAGGTGAGCAAGAAAGTTTGTATCCTTCCTTCCCCACTACAGTTCCCCACGAGGTAACAACCAAATGATTCCTAAATTACAGGTTGAGTCCACATTACCATATTTAATAGCTATCAGTATACCAATCCACTGCAAAGTTGTCTAAAATCCTTTTGAAGCCTCTTCATTCTTTCAGTCTCCATGACATCCTCTGTCAGCATGTACAGCAGTGTGTGCACTGTATGGATTTGTACTTCAGATCCTCTAAACCTGCTCCTGGATAATTTCATGGGGTTTCAGGTATTGTTTGTTTGCATTTAAGCATAATGATGCCTATTGTCTTACTCACAGTTCGCCTCCCAACAGTTCTTAAAGATCTTTGAACATTGACTTGATGTTTCTCAAAGAACTGTCCAGTGTCTCCCAAGACTCTTAGGAAGGGGGATGAACAGAGCCTTAATAAAAATGTAAAATAACATAGGTCCTGCCAGGGACCCCTACTGGTTTATGCTGCAGAAGTCCCTCCATTGAAAACTGACTGTTTATTGCTCTTTTTCTTAAAAGTCCATCAGAGGATCTTCGCTTTCATTCCATTCTACTAGGGAAGTATTGAGAAAGTTTATAAGACAAATTCTGCCTTTTGAGAAGCTGTTTCACAATATATCTTCCCTTAAAATCCTATCTCTGAGAACTATATTATAGCCATAGTACTTTTTTTTTTTAACAGAAAAAATCCAGTTGATTTTCTCATGATAGAGAAGAATAACTTTCTAAAATATGAACATTTCATCCCCAGAAGACAAATGGAAAGAATCACAATATATTTGGGTTCATACCTCCCTCTCTCCCCCTCCCCCACCCCCCTGCCAAATATACATACCAGTTTGAATCACATAATTTTTTAATCCTAAATCCTGACTCTAGGAGCCTAGTTTAGGTGTAAGATATGATTTACAGTGGTTAATTTCCTTCAGAGTAGCATAAAACCTCAAGTTTATTTTCTTCCATAATCCCTGTCCAAGCTTTCTGCATACCATCTACACAAAAAGTGGTAAACATCCCCAGTTTTGCTTTGCATGAGTTTTGTCCATTTTCTTTCAGGTTTGCTCTTTCTGGGATTTCCATCACCATGTTCTACCGAAACATTCTCATGTTTATTTTACAAGACTTACTGATCCCTCTTCAGTTCCAACTTCCCTACTTCCACATTTATTGAATTTTTGAAGTTGGAATAAACCGTATCTCCGCAGTCACAGTCTGCATTTATTGTTTCAGTTGTTTTTGGAGTACATGAAATTGAAGAGTTTCATAAGATGTGAGAGGCGACTTCTCAAGGGCTGGAGGTGTCAGTAGCACTGGACTTGTGGCTGGCATGCCCTTGGAGGGTCCCAAACAGCCTGGTTTCTTTATCTTTGTGTCTTACACATTGCTGAGCAGATTGTAAGCGCTAAATAAACGGTAATCTCTGGAGTCCTGCTGAAGTAACTGCGTCCGTGAGGTATTTATTTCACAGTTGTTTTTCTCTTCTGCTTCCCTGGGCTTGGGTAAGATGTTTATTTACTGAACCACTTTTAGCTGAACTTGTGTAATTAAGACTTGCCAATTTTTATATATATATATATATATAATGCCTGTGTGTACGTATGTGTATATACCTATATTTGTATATGTATATATTTATTCAGGGATGTAGAAGGGGATTAAGTGAAAGCATATTTAGCTGTTCTTTTTCAGAAACTTGTCCTTAAACTCAAGCTTAAAACTGAAAAGTATATTGGATTTTCAAGCTTTAATATATCTGGCAAGAGCATCTGCCAGGACTCAGCGGTCCAGGACCAAACCAAGGTTTTCCCTTAGTTGGTGAATTAAATCGGCAGCTCACGCACAGATACAAACATCCATAACGGAGGGCTGGTCTAACAGAGGAGGGTATCCTCAGGAGCTAGATGGCAGGTTGTGTCCTGGTCTCTGAGTACTGCTGCCATAGAGCTGAAATCCTCAGCGATACCAGGGTTTAGGTTTGGTGAATTAGTTTGTTGGGTTTTTTTAAGAAAACAGTTAGAATAGAGCCTTTGGAGATGTGGGATGAGGATTTATGTGGGTCATCATGTGGATGAGCCTCTGGTGGATGTCTGTTTTGGCATTTCAACCAGTGAACAAAAAATAAAACAGCCTCTTGAACAAGCTCTCTGCTGTTTGCAGCAGACAGGAGTGCCTGCTCTGATGGATGTTTACCATGTCTCTTCATGCTCTAAACAGAGAAGAGATCATTTTCACCCCAGATTAATTTGTAGAATTTGTATAAACAAATTCTTGACATAGGTGAATACTCCAACATGACACAATGTGCCTGGGTTTAGTGGCTTCTATGTACCTTTACAAGGAAATGTATTTATGTGTCCAAGAATCAAGGACAATCCATGCCAGCTTCTCAGATTGCCTTCCAGTTGTATGAAAGGAAACCACAAACTGAAACCAGTTTGCTTTCAAAAGTACAACCCGTGTCTCGTAAACATGAAGTTCAAAGGGACTGCGGAGTGCACTTCGCCAACTCCAAAGAAAAACACTCTTGAGAACAGGAGGTTTAATAGCAATGCTCTTTGTGGAGCAATGGCTGCACCTTTCAGGTGTATGCACCTGCCTGATTTTAAGCATATTAAGCTGGGGCTTAGCGAGCCGCTCACGTGCTGAACATGGCTTAAATATCCAAAAGATCAGGATCCCTTCACGTACCACCCCATAGAAGAAGCAGGGGAAGGCAAGGCGGTTGGAGGGAGCCCAGCTCTTTACAGTGGGAAGGAGGAGGGCATCAGCAGAGGTTTTACTGGCATAAAAGCCTCGTTATGTGGATATATCTGACTTGGGTTATATGACAAGGGGAGTTGATGGTCTGTTGGCAGTGCAAAACATTGGATTTTGAGCAGGGCTCTTTAGTACAGCAGACAAGGCGCATGCTGGAGTGCTTGCTGCAGGGCAGCTCTAATGGGCACCGCAATATTTCAGATTGTGTTTGTCACTGATTGTCAGTCCTTCCCCAGCTGCTTTAAAAATTCTCTCCAGTTGAAAAGTTTCTGGAGGGAAATTTAGTATGAAAAAAGAGCCTATTCTACAGAGATTCCTGTGGTTGAGTTTGGTATGTTTTTGATGGGTTGTTCTAGGTGGGGACACTTTTGTTGTCGGTTTTGATTAGTTGGGCTACTGACGTAGGGTGCAGCCTGCTTCCTTGTTTGAAAATGGAAAGATGATGCTCAAAAAGCACTCGGTGGAAAATTGGGAAAAGGAAAAGAATTAGGTACTGCTTTTCATCTGCTGCTTTTCATGCTTTTGAATTTTTCTGATCCCCATCTCCCCCCCCCCCAGTGAGCTTGAGGCAGCTGGGCTCTGGTTTATGACCAGATCTCCTAGCCTCTGCTACAGCATAAATAATAATAGTAATGTGGTCCAGGAAGCAAAAAACTGAAAGATTCTTGTGTGTTTGGCAAGTACTTTTTTCCAAGCAGCCATTGCAGCTAGAAGGTTCCAGGTGGCAAGAAAGGTTTTAAATAAAGCGCAGAAGGTACTTATTTCCGAGGTGAACAGAAGGCAAAGAGGCTTAATGTGAACAATTTCCCATATAGAAAATGGCTGCCTTAATGAACTGTGTATTAGTAAGTGGACAGAGTGTCTGTTGCTGGATGGTGACAATACATATAATTTTTACAGTGTGGAGATGTGCAATAATCTATTGTTGTTTTTCTCCCAGCTTCTTTCTTCAGTTCTTTAACAATTTGGCTACCAAGAGGGACTCATGGATTAGAGAGTAAGATTGATTTGGCCTTTTTCCATTGAGGCGAGAGAAACAAGGCAGCCCCTTGTCAATATAAGTCTAATTTGACCTGATCTTCTCCGGTGTGGTGAAGTAGTGGAATAAGAGCTGGAGTCGCTGATGCACGTTGGGTGGGTGGCTGGCGTGACTACCGAAAATGCATAGTGCTTAGCGGGGTGGGGAGCACTTGATAAAGAGAAGGCCCTTGTACTGAGAAATGCCAGAGAGAAATTGTGTGGAAAATTCTTTCAACTAATGGTCTGAAAAATATTCTGCAAAGGCTATTTTCTACCCTTACTTCTAATTACATCTTAAACATTAATAGCCTGAGCAACTGGAGAATCACACACACTAATGTCACAGTTCACTTGGAGCAATTTGTTTTGTAAGATAATGAACTGTGTCAGCAGAAGTTTAAAACTTGTTATAGGTGGGGCTCATAGTACAGCCTTCTGTTAACTTTGCCCAGTGTTTCCCATTAAAATGCCCTAGGCCTTTGCCTGATTCTTTGCTAGATCTGGTAACCTAGCGTGAGATTCTCTATGCCTGGGGACCTGCCTTTTTCAATTTTTTTTTCTTATTTTATTTAAGCCATTCTCGAGACCACCTTGGAAGGAAATACTGCAAAATATTGACAACTTTGAAGAGCTCTAGTCCTCTCATGCTTTGGCAGGGGAGGCGTCTTTGCATGAGAAGGTACCTTTGCCTTATTAAAACCATTCGGCCTAGGTGTAGGTTTGTTGCACCCTGGAGTTTTTCTGCCCAAGTGTCAGAAGTGACATCGAGTCTGTTGTGGTTCTTTGCAGTCCGTAGCACAGCTCATGCTGGCAGAGCATGCTGTTCCCCCAGATTGCAGGTAAGGCATGAGAAAAACCAGCTTTGTAACAACTGCCTCAGTGCTGCGATGGCAAGCAGGGACCCTCAGGGGTGTGCAGGAGCAAGGGAGGTTTCTGGCCCTGCTGTTACCAACATAATGCAGAGGAAGAAACAGAATAAAGGTATAAATAGTGAGTCTGAGGTTGGATGGGAGAAGTCTTTGAGTGAGAGCAGCAGTGATGGAGCTGAGGACAGGCTGGTGGGGGTAGACCTAGCGTCAAGGGGAAGGCGTTGTGGGGAAGATAGGGCACAGGACCAGTGGGGAGGACAAAAGGAGACAAAAAAGAGTAAAGCTGGATGAATGAACAAGGAGAATGGGAGGAGACGATGAGGATTGAGTGCTGTTGGTGAGAGTGACTGGGGTGGGGAGGTGGGAGGAGAGAAGAGATGAACGACAAACAGGTTGGTGGGTGTTGGGTTTGTGGATGAGCAGAAATTGGCCACCCAGAGCACTCTCTCCTCCCACTGCCCACAAGGACACCCATGGCAGAAGGTACCTGTCCCGCTCACCAGCAAAGGGTGTCTTTCATTCCGCACCAGCTCTGGGCAGTGGAAAAGGCCAGCTACAATTGCAGTGCATACGGCAGCAGGTCTGAATGGGTTGGCTCTAAAACAGGAGCGTGTGCAGAACACGATGAAGCTCTGATGCAATTGCAGTTTTTCAGCAGTTTTCAGTGCCCAAGCTGGTAGCTGTACTGGTTCTGTTTCTGAGCATTTTGTTTCAACTGTTACTAAAAGTGCTAGGGTTATTAGAAAGGCTGATGCCAAAACTCAGTTTGCCTGTGATAATTTGCCTCCTCTTGTGTCTGCTTCGCGATACAGGCATTCAGTTGCATCATTGCAGGCTACTGCTTTGAGAATCATTACCTGAGTGCCCAAAGCTCCCGCATTGGGGTAGCATCTGGCTCGGGTGGTGAATGCGGCTGGGGGCTGCAGGCAGCTGCATCCTTCCCCCTGCTGGAAGCTGGAGACTAAATAAAGCAAATGGTAGGAAAAGAAAGATTGGTTTCACAGTAAATAGGATTGTGTCCCTGTCTGTGACAACCTCAGTCTGGCAGCCTCCTGCCTTTAGAGCATTCAGTATTGCACCACTTTAAACAACATTTTTATGTGTAAGATAAATCCTCAGTAACTGTGCTGGAGTGGTTGGTGTAAAGCAGGGTCCAGGATGATGGTTTGTGAGAAGTTGTCTGCAAGGAACCGCTGTTTCCAGCTCCATATGCTAAATGGGTGTTTAACCTCCACTGAGATCACTGGCACTTGGGCACATGCATTAGTGCTTTACTTGATTTGCAGCGTTGTTGCAGGATGAACTGTCCCACTGGGGACTGACTGGTGCTGTGGAGCATGATCCCTGACCATTGATGAATTTATTGCTTTCCAAGCGTAGGTAACAGCGCCCAAATTCCAGGCCATCATGGGATCTGGAGTCAATTGTCCCTGTGAAGAAACTCTGCAGATAATGTCCAGCTATATTGAGAAGAAGGATCACCTTTTTCATTAAGAGCACATGTACAGGGAAGTTTTAAAAGATAAATGATAAATAAGTAGTTAATCGATGATTAACTCGAGTCCGGCAGGTCAGGAGATTGCTTTTACCAGTTTGAAGGGCCATCCGTGCTACACATGGGGGAGATGGGGCTGCAACAACCCAGCGTTTAGGGTTTTCTTGTGCTGTTTCAGGATCAGCTGCGAGTCCTGGGAGTGGAGAGTCATCTCCGACTGTGTCTGGTTCAGAAGAAGTCCAGATTTGTTTACCCTAAGGAAGAGGTCATGCGAGTCCAACACAGACACAACGGCTTTGTTCTGTAGGACGCTTCGCTTCTATGCTTTCTTTCATACCATGCTGTCCCATGGCGTTTCACAACAACAACAGGGTACAGTAGAGCTGAAAAAGTTAGCTGTCCTTTTATTTATATTCTTAGGACGCAAGATTGGTAGGTCCAACTCTAATTCTTAGAAATTAGAGTTTAGCTGTGTCAGGGTAGCACTTTGGAAATAGAGTTGGGGAGGATCACCTGAAGGCAAGAGGCTAAGCCGAAGAGCATGCTGAGCAGTGAGGTTGCTGGTAGGCTTGTGTGCCCAGCTCCCCACAGATTGACCAGCTCAGGAGGAGACGGTAAAGCAGTGGAGCAGTGTTTTAGTCTGCATCACTTTGTATGACTCTTTCTCTGGGTCATCCATCATCTCTCTCAATCAGTTCTTTCAGAACTTGTGTTTATATGAAGATGTCTGTTTTATTTCTTTGCTCTAGAGCTTGTGCTGAGCTTCTGCTAAGCCCTGTCATGGGACTTTCTTTTGCTTTTGATTCCCT
This sequence comes from Aquila chrysaetos chrysaetos, assembly GCF_900496995.4. Classification (NCBI taxonomy): domain Eukaryota; kingdom Metazoa; phylum Chordata; class Aves; order Accipitriformes; family Accipitridae; genus Aquila; species Aquila chrysaetos. The sequence continues at coordinate 33,864,684 of NC_044013.1, forward strand.
GCAATGCACAGAGAAGTTCCACTTCGCACGTCTCGGATTATGTTGGCAGAAATGAATTTAAACTATTCTTGTCTATACTTACCTTCTTCACTCTCCTAACGTTTCTCATGCTGTGAAAGCAGCCAGAATGCATTTTTTGCTTACGTCTGTTGTCTCTCTGTATTAAGTTGAAATGTAAACTCATGGGGGCAAGAAACATCTTTTTGAAACAAGTGCAGGGCCCTTCAGAGTACTGCTGTCTCTGATCTGTTTGTTGCAAGTGAAGTGATCAGTAAAAACTTATATTAAAAACTTACGTGGTACAAGCATTTAAAACAAAACTGCATGTTAAATCAAATCAGTCCCAGCTGGTGAGGCACGCTGAAGGTACTGATGTCTGCTTTTATGCTTGCTCTGTTCTTTTTTTTTAATTAGCACCTCACCTTCCTAGGCAGGGTTTCCCTTTCCCCCAGCTGTTGTGTCCTGCAGGGTTAGCAGGTAGAAGCCAAGCTGCAGTGGTGCTGCCTGCTCAGGAGTCTGCCCTCATAGCCACCCTTTGGGTCTGTACCTTGTTTTGCTTGAGGGTCTTCAGAAGCTACAAAAGTGACTGTGAGTTTGAACCCCCACCATCGCCTTCAGAGAGGGAAGCGGTGGCTCTGACCAGAACAGAAGAGTGAACTTGCTCACTGCTTCCAGCCGAGCGGTGGTTCGCTGTGCTACAGCTGGAGTCAGATACGACGGTGGGACTAACGCTGGGCAGCCTGCTTGCCCAGGGCCTCTGTGCTGACCACCGCTCTGCAGGTCTTTTGCACCCTTTAAATAGTTATTGCTTTGGCAGAGTTTAGATGAGCACTGCTTACCCGTTTTCTTTCTTGCAGACCAATCTGAAAACCTTTTAACTGGCACTATTTTCCAAAGTCTTATGTTTTTCTCTTTTTAAACATTTGCTTTTCTGTTGATGAGGATTTGCAGTAATGAAATATCTCTTGCTGCATCTCGGGAGAGAGTAAACATTCTGTGGGTGAAGTTCTTTTTTTGTAAGTAATCTTTTTTTTTTCCCCCTAATTTGAATGGAAAGCAACACTTTACTAATCTTTTAAACCGTCAGCTTAATTCTGTGTTTGTTACCAGTGTAACCTCTTGTCTCTGTAGCATTCTGGGCGATTTGCAAACTGAGAGAAGTTAATAGATATTTTGCTCAGCACAAGTCGGCAGGGGCCACTAGCTTGACAAAACGTCAGCTCTCCTGAACCCAGCCCAGGCAGGTTTTGGCATACCTGGAGTTGCAGGGGATGTTAATGCAGTCTGAGAGATGCTTCTAGTAGTTTGTGTCAACGGGCTGTGGCAATACATTTAATCAATAGGCTATTAAAGAGCCAGCAGGCTCTCTATCGCTGGATGGTTTCAAATAATGCATTAAACAGAATTGGGAATGATCTAGGGCTAACTGGCCCTGCCATAGACTGTCTGTGTTATGCCCAAAGATGTTTCAACCCTGTTTTTTTTATTGTCTCCATGGTGTATATTACAGATGTACACAGCTGTCATCACCAAACAGGGACAGAGTTGCATTGCGTACTACATTAATGTAGGAAGAAGTGGTCTATGTCCTGCAGATTTAGTAGTAAAAACTAGGCAGGAATTAGGAGCAGGGCATATTATCCCCGTCTTAGAGATGGAGAGCTGAGATACTCTCTGTATCTGCAAGATAGTCTGTGGCGGGGACTGGTCCCAGCCCCCAGAGTTGGTATCCTGTGCTCCAAATGGCCTCCTCTTTGCTGGAGCTAGTTTAAAAATACATGTCAGTGAAACAGAGCTTGCAGGCCTCTTTGGCTGAGTGCCCATAGCTAATCACTAGAGATTTCACAGTGAAGTCTTTCAGAGTGTCTGTTTGATTAATGGTTCATATTTTGCAGATCTGAGGCTTTTTATTTTATTCTTCAATTTATTACATATCACTTATACAAGTTAATTATGGTTTAATTCCATCTTAAATACAGTGGAAGAATCTTTACAGTGAAGGTGGCTTTTTTTTACCCAGCAGCAGCATATTTGCAGATGCTCACCCTTGGACATGCAGCTGGTTGGTTAGGATTCTTCGCAGTCCTGTTGCATGCACTTCCCCAGAAGTCTTGTAAAAGTAAGAAACCAAGGAGCTCTGAAACACCATCGTACTGAACCTCGGTGCATTACACCTCAGGGTTATGAGGGATAACTGTGCTGCTTTCACAGGAGAGAGGTCTGATAATGTCAGGCTGTTGCAAAGGCATGTGCAGAAAGGCTGGGTGGGGAGTGGGAATGGTAATGCACGTTTGGATCCACTGAGATGTGGAGATGAAGTGGGACAAGAGAAGGAGTGAGCTACTTGGCTGTGTCACCTCCTGGGCGCTGGTCGGGTAGGGTAAGTGGTTTGGGCTCAGATGTGAGCACACACCAGTGGCAGAGCAGGGGTAAAATCCAGGGGTCCCTTCTGCAGCATATGCTGCTCTCCCTCCTGCCAGGCCGTTTGCAGTGTCCCAAGCACATCACAGAAGGGCCGCTTTGGGCTTTGCCCCAGCCTGGTCCTTGAGCACGGGAGGTGCATATGGAGCCCTTTTTTAGCAGCTCTTCCCCCTCCCTGCTGGCTGGGACTAATGGAGAGCTGGACAAAGGAAGCTCCTGATGGAGAAAGGCTATGCTGTTCTGTCCTCGTAGAGTTCAGCTGGTTTTCTTTGGCCAAACTTGGAGTATGTCAGAGTGAAACCTGATTTTTAAAAGTTCACACAGTCTGTACGCTGCTCCCTTCCTTTTAAATTAAACATCCTTTTCTTTCCCCCGGCAGGAAGACCCCCAAGCGCGCTCCCATTGTGGCTGCGCTGTTTGCGGACAGGCTGTTTGCTGCCGACTCCAACAGAAGTGCTGCAACAGCAACTGCAATCATCTGTTTGATAAATAGTGCCTGACCGTATGTTTAGCTGTTGATTCCTGAGGATGTCTTCCCACACCCCCCCATTTGCATAAATGCATGAACAAGCTACCTATATATATGTACAGCCATATAGAAGGGTTCATTAACAAGGGATTTAGCAGTTGTGCCGTGTTTGCCCGCAGAGCTTTGATCTTGAGAAGGGCACTCAACATCAGAAACAGCACTGCGTCCGAAGCCGTATCAAATGCCTTTATCCGAGCACCTGGGGCTGGAGGCTCAGCAGGGCAGAGTAGCTTTGAAATGAATTAGGAGCATTTCTCCTGAGAACCATGAACGTTTGTCTTAGTTAAGCTTGTTTTTGCTATTTCCCAGTGCTGCAAGTGATCAGTTATTGTAAAATCCCTTAATGGCTTGTATAGAGGAGAAAACCATGACAAATGCAAGTAAACTTACTGCTTTTGCTTGTTTTGACACTTGTTTCTCTAATATTTTCAGTCCTGAATGACAAATGGCTGTATTCTTTGTGGTTAGCACGGACCACTTGCAGAGCAGAGCGGAGCAGGAGTCTCACATGTTTGCATCTTCACAGCTCAAACAACTTCTCAAGCCAGCTTTTCCAGCAAATTACTTTTTTCTCAAGTTAATTATTGAAGATCAAAATAGCTAGGTGTCAGAAGCCCACAAAATAGAGCAAGGCAGTATTCCCCATGTAATAATATACCTTAGTACATTTGATAAGTTTTTGTATGCTATTCCTTCTCCCTGCAACTGCACTACTTTAGCCCAAACCTAGCACTGTCATGCCAGCTAACTCATTTTTATTCCTTCTGCTCCCACTTTGTCCTGGTTTTTTGGGTGTTTTGCTCATGTTCACATGACCAGCCCTGCCAGGCTGTCCTTCTGCACTGGGCTGCAATCACTGCCTTCAGAGCTGTTACCAGTAGTGGGGTCTGCCGTGTGTCACGACAACTTTTAAAGCCAAAAAGCCTCTCTCTGAATTGACTTAGTGCTCTCCAAGCAGCTGCATTTGTATTTTTTCCTTCTCCGCTCTCTCAGGGTTGTTTTCGTTCCTGTGTGTGACACCCAGCAATGCACTCAGTACGATGCCTTCCCATCTAGGTAGCCCAGGGTTTGGTTTATTTATAAACGTAGCGCGAGTCAGTAGAGCATCAGTGGCATTACCGGGTTTGGGGAGGTGGGAGAGTGAAACAGCAGAAGGGAACAGCTTGCTAGCAAAGAAGTGATTATTTGTCAGATGAGGTCTTTTGCTCTTTCTGGAATTGGCTCATTTGTTTTAGAGGACCAGCCCGAAAAAGGCAGAATTACTGAGAGTGCTGTGTTTGTCAGAGAGGCTCTGTGCTGGGATAACAAAAGCAAAGCGAGCCCTTGCCTAAGTCCGTAGGGCGGCTTGATGTGGGAGCTTGTGGTGTGCCACTGAACTGATTTTTATTTTTGCATTCAGAGGCAGAGCGCCTGCTTCGCCTCTCTTTAGGTTCAGAGATAAGAAATAAAAGAAAGGAAATATGTCTAGCTTTTGGAAACTTTCTTCTTTTTTTCATGTAGCACCTAGTTTGGAAGCAAGAGTCTCTGTTGCTCTGCCAGTATGGCTGTTAGGAAGAAAAGATAAAAAATATGCCAGGGGAGGATTTTAAAGGAGCACTAACGGGCAATGATCTTGCTGGCAGATAAAGAAAATCTCCTTCAGTTTTTCCTCAGCATCGCTTACATAGTGCTCCCCCCCTCCCTTCTTTTTGTCTTCTGAGCTATCATCACTACGAGATAAAAACCCCTCCAGTATTGAGAAATTCAGTGTCTGCACAGAATCACAGCCTGTCCCTTTAAACTACAGATAAGCCTTAGTGGAATTTCTATTCTGGGAATAGTTAATTCTGTTTGAGGTTGGGCAAGAGAGAAGCGCTCACAGGCTTAGTAACAATATTTTTACTCCGTTTGATTTTTCTCCTAAGGATTTGCCTCCCTCATTTGATGGAAAGTGCAATTATTGATCAATCCCCCACTAAGGAGAAGATTTGGGGGGGAAAAAAAAAAAGAGAGAAAAAGAAAAAACAAACAAAAAGCCCAAAAGAGAGTATTTGTAGCAGTAGCGCTGTTATATAATAGCCATTATGTAATGCCTGTTGGTGCCAACTAAAAATATACTGGAAGATAACTTCCAATTCATTGAAGCATTTAACTAGCATCGTCCCAGGGTTTCTGGTTCTGGATTTAAACCTTTCTGCAGATGTTGAGAAGAGCTTACAAGTCCCCTAGCCCACACAGCAACCTGTTCTGTCTCTTACCCCTCTTTTTCTCCAATCTTGTTTTTCTTTTCTACCTGGAGTTTTAGAAATGGTAAATGCCTCTTCAGGTGGCCTCTTTGCACACCCCACTGACCATGCCATTGGTCCACGCGGCCCCTTTTCTATTGCTTTGTTCAGCTGAGCTTTAAATGTCCATGGTAGATACTGGGTTTTCAGGAGGAGATGAGTGTAAAGCGTAGCAGGGCATAGATTTTGCAATTGCTCACGCAGCAGCCATCAAAAACTCGACAGCTTCATAGGCAGTGTTTTATAGGGAGCTCTTCTCCTGTAACTGAGCTGCAGCTAAAAGTATGTTGCCTTTTCCATCCTTAAGCCCCCCCTTGAACTGCCAGCAGGACCTGACATCCATGCCCAAATGCTCAGCCCAGCTGCAACTGCAAAAATGGCGTAAACCCCCAAGGTGCTCTTACCCAGCATTGGAGAGGTGCGATGCAGACCATGTTTTGCCCTTATTTTCTGTAGCAAAATGTTGATGTTGGCTGTGCGGGGCCTGGAGCACCGTTCCCAGAGGCAGGGCGGGCAGCCCAGGCTGAGCAGTGCTGCGAGACACAGTGCCTTGGCCGGGGCTTGAGGGCAGTGGCAGCCTCTCTGGGGCAGGGGAGTGAACATCAGCGGTGGTCCCCTGGGCAGGGTAGGGGGACAAGGGGACGTGACAGCCTGCTGGAGGTGACCCACGGAGGAGCTGCAGGGAGGTGACACAGGCAGCAGCAGTGAGCTGCACCACTGATGGGGACCCTGCAAGGTTTATTATTTTGACAAGAAAAGCTCAAATAGTTCTGGCTGAAAAAGCCATGAACGAAAACTTCCTTACATCCACATATCCAGGATTTCAGTCCTCACAGAGACTTACAACACTGTAAATAACACTATGTATCACAGAATTATATGAATGCTTTCGTTAAAGCTTCACAGTAGTACCGAGAGCGCGTAACTAGACCTATTATCGCCAGTGGTGAAACTGAGCCATGGTTGAAGCAACTTCAGGTGGATCACATATTCACACATAGAGATTCAGAAAGTGGGGTTTGGACTCCCATCTTTTGCTGTAACTGGTGTATGGCATTGCCATTTCTGTTCCTAATCATTGAAAAGAATCATTGTGCTGTTCTATACCCAAGTGCTAAGCCCAGAATGTCAACATCAATGGCATAAATCTATATTCAGGTTTCTTACTATAGTAGATGCATCCTGTTAATGAGCTATGGCATCTCTGTGGTCAAGAAGACTAATGCTTCCATTGCAGGAGTCACAGGTGCTGTGTTAGGTGACCAGAGGTTGTTTCTAACTGTCGAAGCCCTCCAGGATCACTGGTTCGGTCCCCAGTGGGATCGCCAAGGGGTTTTGTTTTTCAAAAAAAGCAAAGGTTGAGTCTGTCTTCGAGTTGCAAAGCTTTTGTTTTGCATGAATTTACCCAAGAAGCATCTTGATTGCATCCAAGCAAACATTACATACATCGTGTGGCGCATTTTGCTCTTGAAGGTGCAGTAGAAGTCATTAGTACCCATAGTAATTATTGTTGTTGCTATTGCTTTATTACAGCAATATAATGAAGTATGAGTGCAGATAACTCCTGGTTAAACTCAATTTCCTCTGCAGGAACAGTTGACAAACTAATGAAGGGAACCAGCGGTGCTTTGCACTCAAGTTGGTTCTGTGTCAGCCACAATGGCAAGTGCAGTTATGTTGCATCCAGTTTTAAAGAGGGGGAAATCGTGATAAGTAAGTAGAACTAGGATTTTACCAAACAAGTATTTTTTGTCTGCTTGTTTTTAACTAAAGCTGCCTACTTTCTGCCACATGAACGTGCTTCATGTCCCAGCTCCTGGTCAGATGAAAGAAGTCTTTCTCCTGGAAGATGCCTGTGTAGGAAGGGCAGTGGGTTAAGGCAGTGGATCAGGACATGGAAATCATATCACTGTGTGATCAAACGGCTTAACCTCGTTGTGTGTTGATGCTTATTGCTGGTAGTTGCTGAGTAAAGTGATGTTGAATGCTTACTCAAAACCACAACTAATTAGGCGAGTGATAATTGTTTAGCACTATCGGATAAAGATTTAGGACTCTACAGCCTCAGGCCAGCGTGATTTGCTTTCTGTGGGGTAAGATACTGTCTACAGTGCTCATTGCTTTATTTGTATAAAGAGGGAGGGAGAGAGAGCCTATGCAAAGGGGGTTTTGCTGATGTGTGTTAGCAGAAGCCACTCTCCATTTCCTTGTGCCTATGCGTGTTAAGTGCCAGGTGGCAGACAGTTGGAGAGGAGAAATGCAAAAGCTTGGGGAAAAAGAGCCAATGGCTTTAACACTGCCTTCTTGGTCCAGCCAAGCACAGTTATAGCAATATACTTACTATGGCGCTCTTCCCTCGGTGACGTCATCAGCATATTAACTGAAGATGTAGCCATGAATTTTTTAGTGCCAGCAAAGAGCTGAAAGTCTGAAACGTTGAATAGGTAATGAAAGCTGCTGTCCTGCGCGAGCTCCCCCGTGGGAGATTTACAGGGGCAGGTGGCATGGGGCAGACGCTCAGCCCATCAGCCATCCTGGTGAAGCTGGAAACCATTGCACTGGAAGGTCCTCAGTCTGCATCCTCTGTGTGCCTTTAGTGGGGCCAGTTTGGGGAATTGGCTGTGCTGCACCGTGGTTTTGCACACTCATGGGCAAGATGTGTTGAGAAGAGCATTCATTACGTTCTGAATAGGCACAAATAAACCAGGCAATACTGTATCAGCGATATTGTTGTGTGGGATTGTTATTTAAAACAGCATTTCATCTGGAAGCTTTGACCAGCTCTTTGACTGGAAATCAGCTGGGTTTGTTATTGTGCCTATGTTTAAATTGTGCTTTCCTTTTAATCTCTTTAGTCTACATCTTGCATTAAAAATCCACTTAATTTTATGACCAGAAGATGCCCTGGCTGCTCCTCCTGTAACAACTGCTTCACTACCAGATATGCCATAGCCATTAAATCGACCCCTGCGGTGACCTGCGTATCTTTAAGCATTTAAATGAGTTCTACAAATTAGGCTTTTAGGATTAGTCATCGTAGATTTGCAGCATCATTGGTGTGTTGCCAAGGACCCCAATTTTGTCACCATGACTACTACCGCAGGGTTACTGAGAAACACAAACTGCAGGAAAGTTTATTAAACAGAAAATTCACGTGCCGGAACGTGAGTGGGTGAATGGTGACGATGCACCCTCCACGGCAGGGAAGTGCCTGGTTGCTGATACCCAATGCAGCCCGGAGGTGGGCCTCCAGAGGAGAGAAGATGCTATTATCCACGCAGGGAAATTCACCATCGTATGTATTTCTTGTATCGTCACTTATGCCTGTTCAATAAATAGTGTGTTTTGAGAAGGTAGGGAGGCAGTGGGAGTGTGTGCTTAGTCCACGAAATGCTCTAATCCTGTGGGGATTGTCCCTTCCCAGGAAAGGCTCTCCCCACCGTGCGATGTGAAGCTGCGGGAGGGGTGATCCTGTGATGAAGCCATTGTAACGATAAAATCCCCTGGTCCTGTCTTGTAAGATCAATGGGCATGAACTGTCAAGTTTGGGGGATTTTTTTAAACCTGAGCACTGAAAAACAGGATGCTGTGGTTTGTCTCCAGCAGGGAATATACAACCCAACCCTTCTCTGCTGTTGCTTCTTTAAATATATGCCTGCCTTGTGCAAGGGGAAGTTCCTGGCCCCTGTATTCGTCTTCTTTTCTAGATCTTCTTCAGACATGTGGGAAATAGGGCTTTAGAAATAGGACTGCTGGAAACTCCTAAGTGCCATCCCTTCAAGATTTGTGCTCTTCTATCATTTGAAAACCCAGCCCCATAGCTTCCCCCACCCCGATGTCTTCACCTAGGACATCTAACATGTATACACATGAGTTTGCTTGCGAACTCATGAAGAGAACGTGTATTTGGTAGCCTCACGCTGGTGTGTTTTTCCCCACCCTGTTGATATATATGGCTCTTTCTCATGTAGTTGTCTCCTGTTCCTCAGCCTCACCTGACTGTTTCACAGGGTCTCAGGACCAAAGTCATCCTCCTGGCTGAAACTCCTGGCACATGTCCTGGACTTTCTTACTGAATCCTTCAAAAAGACAGTGCCAGAAATCATCAGGGGATGTTCAGTGGCACCTAATGGAAGTAGGGTCTAAGTTATGAAACGTCTTTTGTAGTCCTTGGAGGGAGAAGGAAGTCCAGGGAGTGGTTCTTAGCTCCCCATTTTGCTTGGCAGACACTTTCTCCTGCCCTAGGCAATGCTGATAAACTGGCTGCCCAACAGCATGCTTAGTGCTGGGCAGGAGTAGAGCCTGTTCTGAGAGGGTGTTTCTACTCCTGCATGAATCTGCCTTTTCCATCTCACCCCATCCCTTCCCTCTCCCCAGGACCTTCTTGCAGGTGTTGTGGCCGAGCATCTCCGTGGGGTTAGCTGCCCTGTCTGAACATGGGATGCTCCCTGTGCTATTCCACCAGCTCTGGGCCGCCAGCTTGCCATCTTGGCGTGGAGGCCTGAGTGGGTTTTTTGTTTTTGAAAGAGATTCTTTGAATTCAAAACACAGCAAATTCCTGGCGGAGGCAGCTGATGGATCATGCTCTGCAAGGGCTCCGTGCCTGGGACTTGCTCTTCTGTGGTCCTTCCCTGACCTTCCAGCAACAGTGCCAAAAACCTCTGTCGTGGGTTACGGATCAAAAATACATAAATAGAATGAACCAACACGCTGGGGTCAAAAAGGGGCCAAATGCTCCTGATGCCAGCTCACATGTGTGGCGTGAAGACAAATTGCCTGTCCTACAAGCCTGCTACTCACTGCAAATGGGGCTGGTCAGGAGGGGAGGGCATTGCTGTGTGTACAGAAGCTGGCACGCTTATGTGTTATATATAGGAGCCTGTATATAGATGCACACAAGCACATTATATGTTTATGTGCTAGCAGGCCACCACAGCCCAACTGCTTCCTCAGTTTGGAGGTTTCCCACTTAAACCATTCTGGTTTCCCTCGTATGTTTTGTTTTTACCTCTAATTTCCCACAAATGAGCAGTCAGGGAGTTCTCCTACCACTCTCCTAAAGGTTTCCTTCCCCTGAACTAAACTGCTTTTGCAGGGGATTTTCACTTATGCAGTAAAGTGCTTGTTAGAGGTCTGTGTGGGTGACTAAATGCTATTTGCTTTCCAGTGTCAGTCCTGTTCCATATTTGTATTTGTCTTGAATGTTCTGGAGAAATAGAGGAAAAATACATTTTAACTTCAGACCCATCTCAGCGTAAGTGAATTTTGTGCCTATTTCTTCTGAGGCTGGGTGCATTGATCTCATGGTTAAGGGGGTGGAAATAAAGAAGTAAAATCCTGAGCTATTGTAATCCTGTTTGGGTGAACTGGCTGCCTCCAAAGTCTACAGCCTGGTGTGGACTATTGTAATCCTGTTTGGGTGAACTGGCTGCCTCCAAAGTATACAGCCTGGTGTGGAAAGCATCTCATTTTTAATTACCACTAATGCTGCTGTTTCGGTGGCACTTAGTGCTGGATTACCCGAAAGCCTGGCTGTCTCAGGAACACCAATGTTCTCCATAGGAAAGTGAGATTTGCACACGTGCAGAGAATGAGTCTTTCTGCTTGGCTGGTTTCAACCAAATTTGCTGGAGGCAGAGGAAAAGCTCTCAAGGATCTCAGATTCTTGTAATTAATTGTGCAAATGGATGAGTGGGAAATGGGGAAGGTATTGTGTCCCTGTTCACCCTTTCCTGCTCCAGGGGAAAGGTCCCATATTACGCATCAAGGGGACCAGGCTTCCTCATGTGCTTTGCTCCCATTGCATCATGCTCCAGACAGCAGATGCCAAGGAAAGAGGAGCCAGCGGTGGGAGAGCGGCTGTTCCTGCCTCATCCCGTCAGTGTGAGCACCTCCTGGAGCCTGTCTTCCCCTTCTCACCCCATTAATCTCTTTTTTCGCACTGGCAATTACCATAATAATAATAGAATCAAATGATGAAGAGGTGAAAATGCCATAGTATCTCTCACAACATACAGTATTGGACCTGGTCCCTTGAGCAGGAATTGCTGGGAGATTTTGGGTGCTCCCTTGTAGCATGATGTTGTAATCTATCAGTGTGTACTCTTGAACTGTCTTGTTCTTTGTCACTCAGGGTAATAATTACCCAGACCATTTAACCTTCCAAATGCTTTGCAGCTATTAATCACTCAGCAGCATTCCTGAAAGGACAGGGTTCGTATCCCCATTATATAAACAAGGAAAGCGAGACAAAGAAGGTAGCAACAAAACTTCATAGGAAGCGTCTTGTGCTCTGGGGTGGGTCTGTTTTGGGGGTTTGATTTGCAGCCTGGTATTTCCTAGGTGCTGAGTCCCAGAGCAGTGCCAGTGCCACCGGGCTGAGAGCAGCACTTGCGCAAAGTCAGGCTCTGCGTGTCCCAGGGTGGGGAGAGGCTTTTGAAGAATTGCCCCTAAATTAGAAAGTTGATTTAGGAGTTAGGACTTCGACTGCTTTCCTCCAGCTGTGAGGCTTGTTTTTGTGGAGGACGCTGCAGGGAGACAGGAGGCGAGTTCCCAGCGAAGCCAGCATGGCAGGAGGGCAGGCAACAGTTTGCAGCCTTCCTGCATCATTTTCACAAAGCACGAAGCCAAAGTGTTACCAGCAACCTGGAATGCAGAGAGGACTCGGGTTTTGCCAAACACCAACCAACCATGCAGAGGCAAGGAAAAAATCCTGCTGTCTCCCATTTGCTTCGTTTGCAGCTAACCCTTAGATCCTGTCCCATTTTTATTCGTGGTTTCTAGCTTGTCCTCCTCCTGCATTTCTCCGTATCCTGGCGAAGGAAGTGCTGTGATCAAATGTTAATGCTCAGGAAAATCTAGCTGTGAGCAGCAGCGCTCACATCCTGCTGTTTAACTTTCCTTGTCATGGGCTGCAGCAGTCAGTGGTTGGGGCAGGCTGACACTGCGCGGGCCCTGCCACGGCTTCTCCCGCACGGGCTGTGCTAGCCATTGCTGCCTCCCTCCCTCCGAGCGCTAAAAATGTGGTGTGCCCTATCTCTAATACTCCTTATCAGGGCCCGGCTTTGTTTACTTGTATAATTCCCTCAGTGCCTTATCAGATTAGCAAGATTTCAAAGTGTTAAGAGCATCAGTGCCTGAAAGAGTTTTGCACTCGGCTTGCTTTGGCCTCCCTGTGTTCAGATTAGCTGCAAACACGTTCGTGATAATGGGAAGCTGTTTGGACAGAGGTGGTTTTCTTTTCATACTAGATTAATAATAGAAGCATGGAGACCTGTTAGAAAGGAGCAAGGCTTTCTCATGTAGTTGCTTTAATCCTTGTTACGTCTTTGATATCTGGCTTTTTTGTGCGTTGGTGTTGAGGAATGGTGGAGAAAGCCCCCACGGCCTGCAGCCAAGGCCACGTGTGCTTCCCGGGGTCAGAGGGAAAGGGAATGATTCCTCTTGGTTCTGGCGGGCTGGGCAACAAGGCCTGTCTGAGCAAATGTCTCTTTTCTCCTGGGTGAGTTCGGAGATCTGATTGTTTAAACAAAGGCCATGAAGGAGGTTACGCTGGAGCCGGCCACAGTCGTCCCTTCTTCCCTCCCTCCTCCTTCTCTGATGGTAACAGCAAAGCACATTACATATATGTAAGCATTATGTTAGCACATATGAAATAATGAGGTCTTCCTGTTCCTAACAGCGGCAGGGATAATCAGACCAATGTCTTCATAACATCCAGAACAACGAAGGTTTTTGGTGCGCGTGCTGCCGAGGAGCGTGGTTGGAGAGGGCCACCCAGCCCCTGTGAGGGTGCTCGCTCCTCTGAAAGGGGCTGGTCCTGACCCTCCTCGCAGACCTGGGCAGAGCCCTAACTGAGCTGTCACCTGCCTGCTTGAAGCGTTTGCCTTGTGCCCAGCTTGCACCTCATGCCATCTACTTATCTAGCACAGCTAGGATCTGTTTACAGAGTAGTTCTGCCTTGCTTGGAGTGCTAGGTACAGTGAAAAACAGGCTTGTGGTATAACTGGGCAGATACCTTTAGTCTCAGCCAGAAAAAATTTGCTCTGCTTTCCACGTTCATACCATGTACTCATTCCCAGGATGCAGTGTCAGCAGCCCCTCCAGCTCCCTCCTGTCCCCCTTTTGCCTGGTTGCAAAAGCATCCAACAGCCACGTTCGTATCTTAGCTTGGGCTCAGCCAGAGCCAAGCGTTGACTTTTGTATCCCGAAAGATCTGTTGTTATTCCTGCTTGCTCTCACCCTTCCCTCACCACCCTCTCCTAAAATTCCCACCCCTCAGCTTGCCGAATAATTTCAAGGTGCTAATTGCCGGGCACTGCAGCTGATCCATTGATCTGGAACACAAACAGTCTCGAGGTAATTTTCTGTCTGAGCCAGTCTGGAGCTTACGCAAGTGCTGGTGTTTGTTTCCTTGTTTTTAATTTCCTGCAAAGAAAAGCTTTTGTGTTGCTCTGGACAAGATGCCTGTGCCTCTGTCTCAGCCGGCGGCTGCTCCGTCAGGCCACGTGGGTCTCGAGGAAAATCGACGCTAACAATACCCATTTCTTGTATAATTGAAGTCTGTGGGTGGGAATCCAAAGTCCTGCTCAGTCGTGTCCCTCTATCAAAACTGCTGGGCTGTTCCTTGAGGTATCGGGTGTCTTCTCTTGCCCATCTCTAGTCCTACACGTGGGACAGACTGGGAGCAACTCAGACTCTTTGTCCTGTTAGAAAAATACCTGTTCTGTTAGAGGAATACTTGGAGGCAGAGGTTGCTGGGGTCACTCATCTCCGAGGATTCACACATCCCTTTCTGGAAGAGCTAACCACAAACCCGCCAAGCGCTGGCTAACTCCTGCTCGCTGGAGAGTGCCGCAGGCGTCCTGCACAGCAAAGAGTTAATTTTCCTGTGGCTCTCGCTTCCCGCAGCCGTCAGCAGAAGCGTTGTGCCTTTGCAGGGTTGGATGTGGCGAGGGGCGGGGGTGTGCGGGTGATGTAATGGTAGCAACTCCCCGCTCGGGGAGTAGGAGGCTGTGCAAAAATAAACTCATCTGCATTCCTTTCTCTCCCCAGCTTGCATGCGCAGGTTGGGTTTACCTGGAGGACTTGCTCGCGTACCTTTTAGCTAAAATCAGTGGTTGTTTTGCTCACCGGGGAAGAGGGCAAGGTCGGTGCGGCGGCTCGGGGCAGGGGGGCGAAGGGGGGCACACAGCCCCGTGAATGCAGGGACCTGCACCCCTCCGGTGAAGAAAGCGCAGAAGGAGCTTTGCGTCCCATTTCTGGGAGCGGTCTGGTCTCCAGGTGCTGTGTGCGTGTGTGTAAGTAGAAATGAGTAGCGGTTGTCTAGCCCCGAATCATAAGCAGATTTTGAAAAACGAAATAAACACCTATCTCCCTCCAGAAAACAGCCCCTTCTCTGCAGGGTCAGGTAAGGTGCCCGTGGCTCAGACCTCGTTTTTTGAAATGCTGCAGCCTGGCTGGGTCAGAGGTGGAGGACAGCCCTAAGGTGTGCGCGTAACCAGGTAGGAGGGAGGGACACGTTCGTTCGCACCATTTGCAGTCCCAGCCTCGTTCCAGGCAGATCTGTCACTTTGGCAGGAGGGGAAGGTTCGCTCCCCACCGGTACCTCACACCGTGCCTTTGGAGGGATGCTGGCTCCTGCGCACTAAGCCACAGCTTTAAGGACTTCATCTCTAGAAAAGGTAGCATTTCTTCTGCTGCTGATTCAAAAGGATCTGCCTGAGTGAGTGTGTGCAGCCCTCGCACCTGCGTACTTGGCTTTCCAGAAATGGCAAAGATTGATGACATCTCTGGAATAATTCAGCACCTTCCAGCCAAGGAAAGATTTTCCCAGTTCAAACAAAGTACTGAAATATCCCCTCTGTCTGTCCACAAGTTCACAGATGGAGTAGGAAAGGGGAGGTAGAAAGAAAGAAACATCTCACAAACTGGAAACTGAGCTGCTGTGAGTTCTTTTCCCAGCAGCACCCTCTGTCACCTGTCCACCTGGCATTGGCAGGAGATGGGGATGGAGCAGAGCTCAGCTGGTCTGCGTGGCTGGCAGCCAGGAAGGGTCTTTGGTTTTTCTGATGATGGGCTCAGATGACAAGCAGCAAACAGGTATCATCCTCACGATGATGGGTTGGGTAGCCAGCGCTCCCAGGTTTCTCTCTGGCTTGCCTGCAGACATGCAGATACAGCTGCACTGCCCTAAAAAAAGGTCCTTTTAAAACTGATGTAGTTTTGGGGGCGGTGCTTTAGAGCCATTCTGTAGTCTCAGAGTGCAATGGGAACACCCCAAAGGGACCTGTGTGTTCATTTGTCATTAGACACTATTGAAACTGCCTCTGGTCTGACTCAGTGTGGTCATTGGTGTGTATCCAGAACATCTCCGAGAGAGATGTCTTCTCCTCCATGTCTTTTAACTGGAACAAGGGGAGGGGGGCATTTAGAAAAACAACTTCAAAAGTTGGAGGGCTTGACATTTTCACGTAAAGGTATTTGCCTTGGAGAGCCCCGCTCTAGCACTGTACATCAGAGATGCACTTGAATGTTAAAAACGGCCTTTCTCGTTCATTCCACCGCCTTAGCCATGTCTGTGGCTCTGGAAATGACCCAGGATGCACACAAGACTCTTGCTGTGGCAGAACACAGGACCACAGCAGCACTTCCAGAAACAGTGATCTCATGTACCCGCTGGGGGCACAGCTTCACCAGGCTCCTCTTCTTGCCACAACCTTATTTCAGGCTCAGGTCAAGGACCACAGTCAGTCTGGGGGCTTCTGCAAGGCCAGGGAAAAATGATTGTAGCAGCAAAATCCCTGCAAAGCCCAGGGCGTACGCTCATCAGGTACTAAAGGCTGAGGCAGGGAAGGGAGAGGGACAGGCACATGAGCTCACGTGGGGCTTCAGAGATTTGTGCTGGGTGCCTCTGGTGAAGCAGCTTGGGCTGCAGCAGGTCTGGTAGATGTGCAGCAGAACATGTCACTGCTTGGGTACGTGGTTAGCGTGGGACAAGCAGAGACTCCAGGTAGTACTGCTGGCCTCTGCCTGCAGCACCTGGAAGGCGGCAGTACAGCACTTAGCAGTTGTCGAGTTCAGCTGTCTGTTAAGTCGACCCAGGGATGCTAATTCTTTGCTTGAAGATGGGGAAGCTGAGACCGGGAGGGATATTTGCTGATTTTAAAGGAAATATATTGTGCTTCACATGGCTGAAGATCTCTCTCCTGCAAAAGGAACTTGCATTGCAAACACATTCTTTTCCCCCTGGGAGATCCTGGCCTTTCATTAATGCAAGGGGATCCAGCTGCTCTCCAGATGCAGACCAAAGGATTCACTTGTTTTGGTTGTAGGTTGGAGCCTAATGGAGGGAGAAAAAAGCAGCTGCTTGGATTTCTGCAGCTGTTGCTGGTTTTCCTACTTCAGAGGGAAAGAGGAGGCACGGAGACCCCTCACCTTAGTGGCACAGGCACTGCTGGGGATGGCTCCGAGTGCCACGGCACTGCAGACAGAGGTGGCTTTGGGAAAAGTGCATGAAATGAAAATACCAGGAGACAAATAAAGGGGAACTGCTTCCTTTAAGTGCACCAGGACGGGTGGCCAAGTCCCATCTCCTGGGCTTAGTTTTGGTGCTATTCCTGTAACGCCCAGGAACGACAGTGCTCTGTGGTGGCAACATTTTACATATGTATTGGAAGAGAGGAGGACCTTAGCAACCAAATACTTAATGTGGAAGGGAAGTGCAGGTAAGGGAGAGGACGTGATGTGCTCAAGGTCACCTCACAAGCTAGTGGCAGAGTAAGGCAGGTAGGCCATGTCCGCTGGGGCCAGACCACTGTGATGGACTCACAGCATCCACCTGCAACGCTGCAACCCTTGCCATGGTCCCAACATCCCTGCATGCAGTCTGTCTCTGTCTGGCAGGGACGGGGCACCTGTGAAACAGCCTGCAGCTCTACTTACCCCTAAGCCAGCAGCCAGCTGGGCAAGGAGTATAAAAAAGTCTGGAAGAAAGAGAGATGCTGTTGCTGCAGCCAGAAGAGTATTCATCTTGAGAAGTATCTGCTCCAGGAAACACCAGTGCTAAAATGCTGTGGGAGATCAGCGAACAGTTTCATGTTTTCCAACATGTAATTGGTATGTACTCTAATTGCCCCATATTTAAAAGAGAAATAAGCAGTGGCAATAGGAAGGAACATATTTCACTTATTTTTCTGAATATTGGTGAAAGCTAGCATTATGTGGGCTCCTCAGCACGTATTTTCCATTACAAAAATCTTCTTACCTGCAGCATACTGTATTCGTCTTTTAAATATCATTGCTCCTTTCTTCCATGAAAAGCTTCCGTGAACTTGTGCAAATATTTGCTTGTTGTTCAGTGGCAATTTGGATAGTCACCAAATCCAGGAGCACGGTTGTACAAGCGAGCTGTGTTCTGCGGGAGGGACCCCTGCCGTAGGCAGCTCCAGCTGTAACTGAGTGCAAACACCTCGTCCACAGGCCTGGAGCGCTGCAGGGAGGAAGGGACCCACATCTCCAACATGGAAGGGCATCTGTCAACATCTAGGTCTTTTAGGTCAAAACCAGCAAGGCAGAGTGCAGCAGCAGGGCTTCATCCCCTGCGCTGCTTCTTCACCGCCTCAAAGGTCAGCTGCTCTTTAATTCTGGCTCTTCTTTCTAGATCTGTATGCCGAGCACGTGGCAGAAATGTAGCCCATGCTGACAGAGGCCTGGGGTGTAGAGACACAGCCCGATCCCTGCAAGAAAAGAGCAAAGTGTTAAAATCACTCTTGCAGCCACTGGTGTTTCAGTGACCAGGACCAGCTGGGGAGCCAGCAAAAGCCCCAAGGTGGTGATAGCAAAGGCGCATCTTTTAGAAGCTTTCTTTTCCTTGTCTGCAGTGCCATGATTATCTTTGAGTTAGACCACTCACGAGCTCTCAGCCATGCCTTCTCTTTTAACAGGTACAAGAGGCATCTTTGCAAATATAATGGTACCATCGTTATGGTGGGGGGCCATGGGCTCGCAGCTGGCTGGGGCTGTGCGGAGCTGGTGAGCATTGCCGGGTTGTGTTCTGGCCAAGCCGGAATTAAGCAGCAGTGCTGGGTTGGACCTGATGTGTGCTCGGGTGCACGTGCGTCGTGGGCCGTCCACCCTGTTGCTTCCAGGAACATGTAACATGCCCAGGCCAGAGACCCAGAGACTACCCAGGAATGGGTGCATTTCTGAACACAGCATGCTTCTTGCCTTTGCTTCTTAAAGTTAGAAAAAGCAGCAGACAGTTTTAACCTAGCTTTTGCTGGCTTTTTGCACTCACAACAGGCTCCAGCAACAATATTCACTTTATTTTAGCTCTTCCCTGGGAATGGGCTTTTCAGGTCCCTCTGCTTGCCTGTTGTCAGGCAGCAGAGAGATCCTGAACAGCTTATGTTGGGTAAAAGTCACTGGTTTGTCTCTTCAGTCCCAGTGGTGTGCCAGGCGTATTTGATTGCTGGAACTAGCCCAAATTCCTGTCTGCACCCTTAATTGGGAAACAGGGATGGGGATGAGCAGGGGACTCCAGAGGTGTAAATAGATCAGTCAGCCGCATGGCGTCATCTCTGCTCTGTACAAATGCAGTTGAGGACGTGCTGAGCAGAAAGAATAATTTTAATTAGCACGTACTCCTTCCCAAGCTCTGGAACTAGTGTAAATACATTGAGACTTCTGCTGATTTTAATGGACTAGGTAGTAAACTTTCCAGGAAAGGGCCACTCCTCAGCATCTACCTCATTCCTCAAAATCCATGTAGGCTGTGTCCATGTCAGCAGAGGTGAGGATCCCTTTGGCATCTGCTGAGAAAGGGATGCATGTGTTTCTGGACAGGCAAAGAGAAGCAGCAACAAACTGTCCTCCTCTGTCGTCCCGGGGCATGGACATTGTGCCTGGGATGTCTTTGTGTAACTGTACCGTCAAGGATAAAAATACACTGACTTCTCCATCCTTGAGTATGACATCTCCCGCGCTGTCAGAAAGACTTTCCTACTTCGTGCAGATACGTGGGCAGACATATGACAGTGGAGAAGCTGCACAGCACTGTACCCTCCCTTCCCTACAAACTTTTTATAAAGGCCTTGCTAGAGAGCTGCTTGATTGTAGCGCCTGCAGAAATGGTTGTGTTGTATGGGATAGTGAATGGGGCTGGTTAGAAAAAGTAGGTACTTTACGTAAAAACTTCCCAACTGTTTTAAAAATTCAGAATACTCACATGACCCTGCAAATTGTTTATGGGGCCAGTGAAGCTTTAGTGGAGACGGCTGAGCTGACACAGTCTCTCTGGTATCTCCCGAGGTGACTGGAAATACTCAGTATTAAATCACTTGATGCCTCTGGTTAGGAGCTATTTGTCTCTCCTTGAGAACAGGGCCTGAAGAAATGTCCCAGGTGACCTCACTGCTCTTGGAAGCAGGTTTTCGAGTCTCCTAATTTTTTTAAAATAAAGGTGGGATGAATGTGTTTAGAATTTCCCTCCAGTAAAGGGCTTGGAGAACTCCCTTGCTTGTGAGTAATAACAGTAGTTTCCATCAGATGGACATGGAACCTGGGGTCACCGTGTGTAATTCCCTGTGTATATAATTTGTCTTATTCACATTAATAGTTTGAAATTCAAACTGGTTATTACACTGGGTAGAGTTTGAATTGAATTGTCGGGAAAACATGAGAAAATTGCACCGGGTATGTTCGCCCATTCTAATGTAAACCCATAAAGAACCTTTAGATTTAATTAATCTGTAATTGAAAGAAAATCTGTAACAGCAGACGAGGACCAGTATAGGATAAATTTCATGTGACAAATGAGGGAAGGTGGCTGCATCGCTCAGCGTCACTTTGGGAGCGCTGCTAGGAGGTATGGATTTGGGGAAAGCTGATCCATACTGGGTGCTCTACAGGCGCCGGCTGCTCACGAATGAGACTTTAACAGGCCCCGGGTGCTTGTTTTTCCCTAGAGTGATTTCTTGTTTGCTTCCTTCTTGTTTTCCTTTTCTTTCTTTCCCTCTGTCTTATCTGTCTGTCTTTTATGGTCTTGATAGTGGAAAGTGAGAGACCTTTGCCTTTCAAACCTACCTTAATATCCCTAGAATAGCACTACCAACAGCTTCCTCCCTCAGTGGTGCAGGAAAGATGGTCAAAGAGGCCAGAGCAAAACTTTCCAGTTCCTTCCATTCCCACCCTGTTTTCAAACACTTAAATCTTTGCCACACTCCCTCTTTGGGCAGAAATTTTCCCTGCTGCTTGTCTGCCTAGTGCTGATTTTTGCATTAACTGTGAAATGCTTCAATTTTGAGATGTATATAAACCTCAGCTAAATCACAGATAGTTAAGAATTTTCGCCATTCTTCAGCCTTCTCTCCTGACACAGAATCGTAGAATGGTTTGGGTTGGAGGGGACTTTAAAGACCATCTCATTCCAACCCCCCCGCCATGGGCAGGGACACCTTCCACTAGACCAGGTTGCTCAAAGCTCCATCCAACCTGGCCTTGAACACTTCCAGGGATGGGGCATCCACAACTTCTCTGGGCAACCTGCTTCCATGCCTCACCACCCTCATATCTAATCTAATTCTGCCCTCTTTCAGTTTAAAGCCATTACCGCTCATCCTATCACTACATGCCCTTGGAAAAAGTCCCTCTCTGACTTTCCTGTAGGCGCCCTTTAGGTACTGGAAGGCTGCTCTAAGGTCTCCCTGGAGACGCCTCTTCTCCAGGCTGAACAACCCCAACTGTCTCAGCCTGTCTTCATAGGAGAGGTGCTGCAGCCCTCTGATCATCTTGGTGGCCCTCCTCTGGACCCACTTGAGCAGGTCCATGTCTGTCCTACGCTGGGGGCCCCAGAGCTGGATGCAGGAGTCCAGGTGGAGTCTCACCAGAGCGGAGTAGAGGGGGAGAATCACCTTCCTCAATCTGCTGGCCACGCTTCTTGTGATGCAGCCCAGGATACGGTTGGCGCACATCGCTGGGTCATGTTTCAGGACATGGTTTAGTGGGCGTGGTGATGTTGGGTTGACGGTTTGACCTGATGATCTTAGAGGTCTTTTCCAAACTTAATGATTCTATTTCTCTTTCTTAAATGTTGAGCTTCTTGTCAACCAACACCCACAAGTCCTTCTCCTCAGGGCTGCTCCCAATCCATTCTCCACCCAGCCTGTATTTGTGCTTGGGATCGCCCTGACCCATGTGCAGGACCTTGCACTTGGCCCTGTTGAACTTGATGAGGTTTGCACAGGCCCCCCTCTCAAGCCTGTCAAGGTCCCTCTGGATGGCATCCCTTCCCTCCAGCACATCGACCGCACCACACAGCTTGGTGTCGTTGGCAAACTTGCTGAGGGTGCACTCAATCCCACTGTCCATGTCACCAACAAAGATGTGAAACAGCGCCGGTCCCAGTACCGGCCCCTGAGGAGCGCCCCTTGTTGAGGTCAGCTGTTTCTTGAGGGCAAGATTTAGAAGAAATAGGGGGGTTTGTACCCACTTTATAGATAGGAAACTGAGGCACAGAAACATTGACGTTAAATATATAAAATGTCAAGCTGTCATTTCTTCACTGCAGAGTGTTTGAGTTTATGAACCTAACAATGTTCTTTTGACAGTTTTGTGAGTGGGATAATACCTAAATAGGAAAATGAGATGACAGGTTTCACAGCTTCCCTGTTGAGGGAGTTTGGAATAAAAAAACCTCAGTTTTGGATGCTCTGTTAGGAGAAAATGTCAAAAACAGAGGCACACAGTTAGAGATGGCGAGGTTCCCCGGCTGTGGATCCAGCCCTGCAGAGGTGCCTGGGCATCCCATCAGGAGCAAATTTGGGATGCACAAAGAAAAGCAATAAAAGAGACAAAAACTGAAGTTTGATGGTCCACTGTGATCCTGGAGAAACCTGCCATCCTATTTGCGGTAGCGCTTAGTATCTAATGAATATTTGGAGCTATCAGGACTTCAAAAATTCCTGATGTGCCCCTGGATGAGATGTCTTGCTGCCGGCTCATGCCTCTGAGACTGAGCCAGAGCGAATGCTGCAGGGCAGAGATGCAATGCTGGAGGCATTGCGCTCCTCATGTCGTGACTCGTGCTCGCAGGGCTGTCTTCTGTGCCTGCCTCTAGCGCCCATCACTGGCACAGGTTGCCCAGAGAGGTGGTAGATGCCCCATCCCTGGAGACATTGAAAGTCAGGTTGGACGGGGCTCTGAGCAACCTCATCTGGTTGAAGATGTCCCTGCTCATTGCAGGGGGATTGGACTAGATGACCTTTAACGGTCCCTTCCAACCCAAACTATTCTGTGATCACCTCCGGTATTGCCCTCTAAAGAGGGTGGCAGCTGACCAAACCGTTAGCATAAATGGAAAAAAATTGCAAAAGCTGCTTGGTTGTGAGCGCACCGCCCTCTTCCCAGGACGAGCTTGAGCTTGTTGGCATGTGAGATGATTTCAGCTGAATCAGAGCTGTGGGATTTTATTCCTTCTCTTGTGCATAAAAGCATTAACTTTTTGGACCTAATCATCATGTTTCCCAATGCAAAGCCAAGCGGTGTGCTTTCATCTTGCCTGGCTATTGTGCTTAGATAAGTCCCTTGGTGTGGGAGTGCTCTGTGGCACTCGAATCAAACCGACACCAAGGACTTTCTGCCTGGCAGCCATCTCACACCATGCTGCAAACTGCCTGTGGGGCTTGTTTAGAATTTGTGTGGCAGCAAGTCTTTGCTCCCAGTTATTAAGTGTGAAGCTGGCAGCGTATGTGTTTTGAGGCGGAAAGAAAGGGTATTTGCATCCTCTGAAAGGTTATGATTTGCATTGTAACATCCTCAAGACATTTTTGCTGCCCTGGTGGGGTCCCTGTGGGGGAAGCGCAGCGCTGGATCACTTTGGCTTGTCCTTGGGGCAGAGCAAAGCAAGAAACAGGGCATCCCGCAGGAATAACCCTCGTGCGTAGTGCATAGTGAGGACTGGGGCACTCAAAGCTGGGCATTGGACCAGCTTCAGAGCTCTTTCTGGATTGTAGCACATACAGAAACTGATAAATGGCATCTTTACCCTGCTTTATCCCCTTTTGCGTGGCTTTCTGGAAGTGAGAGAAGCAGAGTACTCCATTTCCTACCATTAAAGGAAAGTTTACTTAGCCTAATTTCTCAAAAGAAATGAGGCTCAGGTGGTTATCTTCCTCCCACTCTCCCCTCAAGATTTTGAGCTCATGTGGCCAGTTTCCACAGTGCCCTCAAGGATAAAAAGTTCCTAAAACGTTTTCTGAGCAGAGACATCCAGTTCAAACACATGCGCTTTAGTAGATGTCAGGGAAACCACACCAGTGGGTGCTGGAAACCTGCCTTGGGCATGCCAGCTCCCCACGGGCCCACTGATGCTTGGGCCATCGCACCCTCTTCTCGGCAGCACCCAGCTGCAGCACCCGGTGGCCTCTCCAGCCCCTCCTCAGTGGCTGTGAGATAAAGCTGACAGAGAAGTCAGAAAGACGCCCAAGCTTTGGATCAGGCTTTACGACCTGAGATAATCCCTCACTTCATTATAAGAGGGGATTTTAAAACTGCAGAGCAATGAAAAACTTCCACTGGGCAGTGGGAATAAACATAAAAATCCTATTAAAAATATATATACATAAACTGTGCTGCCACACAGAGGCACTGGCAACAGCTCTCCCAATTTATCATGAATTTTGCAGTTGGCAGCGCTTTTATTTTTAATGCCTGACCATTGGAGTCCTGCTATTGCAGGAGCTTTTTTCTCTATCTTTTTAATACAAGCAAGAGCCTAGCTGTCATTTTTGCAGAGGAAGGCTATAAAAGGTGAAATAAGTACAGTGTAAGGGATCTAAAGCCAGAAGGCTGGTCAAAAAATGCACAGTATTTCTTAATTTCATTATTTTTTAACATTTGGAGTTAGCTGTGGCTGCAAACATAAGTCATATAATGATGAATAGAATGAGCAATTGGTTCATTCAGAGTACCAGATCAAATCAAGGAGTAGCACATCACCCAGAGTATTTTGCTATAATGCAAAAATTTGTGTACTGAGTGAAGATAAGCACTTAGGAGATAATCCAACATACCACACCAAAGAAACAAACCAGGTGAAGAGAAATGGAAGGCACCTTCATTTCTCTCCAAGCACTACAATAAATCCATTGTATATCTACAGTTTCACTTGAAAGCTAATAGGTGTCCTCTAGTGGGTATGTGATTGCCGTTAAGTTGGAACGAGGTCCACAGAAAACAACTCACAGGGTATCCTTTTGGAGGAAGGGAATAAGTCCCTGGTTGGCAGTGCTTTCCACAGCACTGATCCAGATATCAACGTGGGTAGGTGAGATGCGTTTCTGCTATGCAACTGTGCATTTTCCAGTTATTCCCCCCTTAACTATAACCCTTTTATGAGAAATTTTAACCCATTTAAATTAGGTGCAGAAAGGGGAAAAGAGGTTCTGGTGGTGTTGCACTTTCTTAGAGCATTTTGCACGTTTTCCAATGCTCTTCTGGAGGGGGAGGACTCTCTCCCAGTGCTTTGCCTCCTGCTGTACAGGGTGCATGAGACTGAGGGGTCCCCAGGGTGGAAAACGGAGGCAGAAAATTGTTGCTGTTTTCCCACCGTTGTACACACCCCCACCATCGGGCTGACTCTTTGGTCAGACCTGTAAACCAGGAGATTTTCCTCCCCTGCTTTGTGTGACCACCTTGGCTGCTTGCAAAGACCCACGAGCTGGAAGCTCATCATCTGGCCGGCATCCTCCCAAAGGTATTTTAAGACTGCCACGTGGAGCACCAGCTCACAGTACTTACAGTATTTCGTAGTGCTCCAGCGGCAGCAATTCAATCCTTATTTGGGTTTCGGCCAACGTTTGTTGTCCTCACTGGAAATGGTATTGATTATTTGAGTTCAGGAGCCAATTATGGCTGATATGATATTCACCACCTCATGTCCCAGGATGACATGTGCATGGAGGCTACTTTGCTTCAGTTGTACCTGCCAGATGGGCCAGCAAGGCTCCGGACAGACCTCTGACCTTTTAAATCACCCATGGTGCAAATAAGCAGTTTAACTTCTGCCCTAAACTTTATTTGACACGTGTTTGTTGGGTTTGGTTTGAGCAGGGATTGGTATTTGTTTGATATCTCCCTCGGTGGGTGCTGTGTCCCGTGCCGTGTCCCACATGGCACCTGTCTGTCTGCTTGGTGGCACTGCAAATTTCATGCAGCGGGGAGAATTTTGGATGAGAGAAGACTGCTGTGCCAACAGAGAGCACCATACCATGGGCTACTGGAGGCCACCAGCGATTGGTACCTAGCGTTACGCTGCCAGGCAAAATCATAGGCAAGATGAGTGCTGCGTGATGATGGGCGGCAAACGATGGTTACGGAGCCTGCGGGCGGCTGAACCACTCCTGGGTGCCAGCTCCTGGCAGCAGGTCTGCAAAGTGTTACACAGCAAAAACACAAAAGTCTAAAGGCTTCACTCCAATGCAAATTCAAAACAAAGACCCTGATTATAATCAACAATGCCCAAGTCTCTGACTTCTTAGAGATCCTTCTCAGCCAGAGGTGACATGTCCCCTGTGATCAGAAGCAGGAGTGACCTGCACTCTGATAAACTAGTTGCAAGAGGATCTTGAGAGCCCAGTCGAGAGATTTCTGCGCTGATCTCGTAGTGCGAGGACGGGGGATGCTGCGGTGCTGAAGCTGTGGGGTGTCAGGAGCTCTGCTCTCCTGCGGGAGAAGTGGTGGAGAGTGGTGGAGCTTTGGCAGGTTGGTGCTGAAACAGGGGCGATTCCTCGTTTTGCTCTTTATTTATTACCTTATTCTGCCTCACTGAGTCTGCGTTAATGTTACGTCTGGTGTTCTCAGCTCTCCTTGGGTTTACTGCATTTAACAGCTTCCTGGGCAAGGCACCTTCCCACGTGGCTTATTTGATGCTATTTAGATGAATTTGTTGAGCCTCTAGCCTGGGTTTGTTTCATTAAAATTTGGGCTGTGCTTTTCCATCTGGCTGTCTAGTGGAAACAGTGTCCAAAATTGGTATTTCAGTCACTTTCTATATATTTTTTGCAAAGTTAATTGAATTATGAGAAGCAGGTTACTTAAGCAAATGCAATGGCCCCTGTCACACTTCATAGGGCCTGTTAAACACATAAAACCCAAACACGATTAATGCTTTCCAGTAATTACAAATGCAACGGGCAAATCAGCCTTCCTGCCCCCTGAGTAAGAGGTTGACGAGGTCTTCTTGGGGCGGCTCCTCCAGCACCGCTGCTGCTGGAGTGAAATGTGATAATGCCTCCGTTCACTGTGAAATACCGCATCTTCCATCACATCCCTGACCCAAAATAGTTTTTAAACTGGTATTTAATGACCTGCAGCCAGGCCCACGTCACCCATAGAAAGCAGGAATATCATCTACTCCGTTTATAGAGAGGGAAATGAGTTGTGATCTCTTCTCGCTGCTGGTAGTGAGTCATTAGCGGACTTGGGCACACGGGTGGGACGGGCCGACGAGCACAGGACCCCGGAGCACGCGGAGCTGCCCGTGCATCCTGTGCAGCTGGCGCAGTTACTGGGGCAGCCACGCTGCCAGAGGCTTTTGGGGACGAGTTTGCAGAGAGGAAAGGTGTCACTTGACCTTTCTGTGATTCAGTTGCCTGGCTGCTTTAATGGCTTTGGGATGTGGGAAATGGAAGTGTAAATACCGATGACGTGCAGGTGGCCTCGCCCGCGCTTGCCTGCTCCGTGCTGCCAGGGAGCAAATACATGTCCAAAGAAGGAACACGTCTTTTTTTTTTTTTTTTTCTTTTTTCCTCCTTCTTATTTATTTCACAGGCAAGGAGCAGAGGTGGGAATAAAGGAAAAAAAGACGTCAGCTGCTTATTAGATCAGCAGCAGTTGTTTTGAGCCCTAGCTTCTCCATGCCAATTGATGTAGTAAGCTTTGTTTTGGGGGTGCTTTTCTCATGCAAAGGGCTGTCTGATCAGAAAATGGTATTTTGCTGCAATAATTTTCTGCAAGCAACTTGCAGTGGTCTCTCTGAGGTAACATGCTGTTGATTAATGCACAAACTTACCCCCTCTCCCCGGTGTCTAGTTTTCATTCTGTGTAAGCTCTGATTATTCAGTAAAAAAGAAACATTGGCCTATGAAGCTAAACATCAAAATGCAGAAGCAGAACCCTCAGTGTCCCCACTGTTTGCAGTGTGTTTGCTCAGGGTTATTTTCATGCCACACACAATTGAGGTTATTGAGGAGAGCAAAATGAACAGTATTTGTTATTCAGTTCATTTTGGGTTTTCAGCGCTGTCGTTGTCTCACAGCAGTGGTGCCTGGGGATTCAGGGGGTGTGAGGTTATGAATTTATTACATGGTGTCTGGAGCTGTACAGAAACAGCTCCCAAAGGTCTCACTGAAGGAGAAGGAAAGGATACTGTATGGAGGAGCCAGGAGTGGGTGGACAGAGTAGGAAACGTGGGTACGGAGACATGAAGTGGCTTGCCTGTGGTGCCAGGGCGCTGACTGCAAGAGCAGCAATACTGGGATTTATGCTTTCGGACTGCTGGGCTGCATCTAACCTCTAAGCAAAGTGTGTAGGTTTCCGCTGGGACCTCCGCTGTGTCTTTGCTGGCTGGATCTGCATCTGAGGTCAGGTTCCTTACGCCAAGTAGATTTAACCGGGATTATGCATTTGTAAGTCTGGATCTGAACTGTTTGTTTCTATAATTTGCCAAACCAAAATCCAAAGTCCAGAGAATCTTAGAGAAGTTTATGCCTTCATTGCAGGGTCTGCGTCTGGGCTGTTAATACATTAAGGTTTCCTTAAAACAGTAATTTGTATTAAATGGTTTAGCTGTAGATTTTTAACTACTGAGTGATAATAGACTAGAAGCAAATGGAATGGAACCAGCTTATTCTTAAAAAGATTTCCATTATCTTAGTATGTGATCACCTTGTAATCTCTAGTGTATATGTTATACCATCCATCCCTTACAGAGCTCTTGTCTTCTGCTTTAGAGATAGAGGCAGCAGCCTGCAGATGCATAGGGTACCTGCTCTGCATCTCCAAAGTCTTGGGCTAGTGCCCAGGCTGCTTTGTCAAACTCCATCTCAAGTCCAGGAGAACAAAATTTGGTTTTACAGCAGGAAAAAGGAAACAAAAGAGACCAGAAAAGCTTGAGTAAAGTATTTGGAGAAATTGTGCGATAGAAGAGATTCGAGTTAAGTCAAAGACCTCAGGCTGTTTCCACATGGGGAAGTCAGCAGTGCTGGTCACTGGCATCCGAGCGAATCACTGAGGCTCATGTAGTTCCCTGTGTTGTCCTTGAAAATCTGTATGAATCCTGCAGTGGAAGTTGATGCAATCAGTGTATCTGAAAAGCGGCACAGTACCAACCCGTGAAGCAGCGCGGGAAGCCCGGGAGGTTGGCTGGATAAGCGGGCTCATCTTCTTCCTTGCACTGAGGTCTGTGCTAACCACATACGGACCAGATGGTGGACCTGGCTCTCTCTGCCTCTAAAACAAACCTCTATCCTCCCCCTCTGTCTCTTCGCAGAGCTCCCTTCCTCGGAACACTTGAGCGTGGCCGATGCAACATGGCTTGCCCTCAATGTGGTGTCTGGTGGAGGTGGCTTCTCCGGCTCCCAGCCCATCGGAGTGACCAAAATTGCCAAGTCAGTAATAGCACCACTAGCTGACCAAAACATCTCAGTGTTCATGCTCTCCACCTATCAGACGGACTTCATCCTGGTAAGAGGACATGAGAGGTCCAGGCAGAGTTACCTGCCACCAAATGAAAGTTCATTTGGATAGTTTTAATGACATTTCTGGGAACAAGTTGTTTGAGGAACAGCAGAAGTACCAAAGTCTGCTTTCCTCAGAGCTCTGTGCCTTGTAGTTAGGCTCTCTGACATCTCAGGAGCTTTTCCCATGGGATGAGGCATTTGTTGGTATGGGTTATCTGGTGTCTAATGAGAGTGCTGAGCCCACGCTGCAGTCTCTCCCTTAATGGAGGCACTGGCAGCATTTCCCACCATCACTCAGACGTTGGTTTTCTGAGAGTTAGAGGAAGATTGTGTCTGCTGTCAGATTGGCTGATGATGACCAAGAGGCTCCAAAGTTGTTTTGGGGATAGACAGACAGACTGTCTTTCTGTCTCACACGCACACGTGTGCACGCACACAGGCCACGACCACATAAGCTTTATTTCCTTAGGAAACAAGGCTGAAGAACAAGCCGTGCTGAGTTCTTGAAGGGATGCTGGAAAAGAGGTGAAACGTCTCCCTCTTAGAAGTCTCCACGCTCTTTCCACAGTCTTAAAAGCACTGTGGTGCTTAATCCTACTGATATTTGCAGTTGTATCACCAAATATGCTTCTCTTAGATGCACATCCAGATGGTAATTATCCTTACACACCTGCTGGCTCAAGCAGGAGTGATGCGTCCACTTTTCTGTGCCCTGGGAATACGTAACCTCCACTGCAGTGTATTCTGACTTCTGGTGCATAACGTCATGAGCTAATCCTGTTGTCAACTTCAGGTACGTGAACGAGACCTGCCCTTTGTGATGCACACGCTGGCTGCTGAGTTCACCATCCTCAGAGTAGTGAATGGGGAGACAGTGGCTGCCGACGACCTTGGGATAACAAATGGATTTGTCAAACCAAAACTAGGTAAGGACCAGCATGGGCTCAGCTTGCCAGGGAGCTGGTCTCCATGACGCATGGGGGTGAGTGTCTGCCTCCCACCTTCCCTCAACTTTTTGGTGAATGTTTATCCTGTTGTAAGATAATAAACTATCTTAACACACACCTGAGTCTATCCCAGTTTCAAGCAAGGATTTGAGTAACTGCTTAACTTTCTGAGCAGTGCTGATGAGCTTTGCTGAATTTGAGCCTTTTAATGCTAGTTTCACATCTCCAGAGGAGACATGCCTTTTGTAGGACGGAAGGTTAAAGTGCAATTCATTTCAGTTGCAAAAATAATATTGTCTGTAGCCCGTATTTCCATGTTTCAACATTTCAAAGGAAAATGGCTTATATAAAAGCTTGTTTAAGTATTGCAGTGATTGATGCACAGAGAATAGTGTTATTCAACTTTCACACTTCACTACCAGTCAGGATCAAGACCACAGTGAGCCTAGGGCTGTACAGAACCTTAGGATTTTTCCAGTCTAGAGAAACAAGCATCAAGCAAAGGGCACAATCAGGAAAAGGAACTGCTTAAATACATATGTTTACCTACACACCTGTGTGTAAATTTTCTGCCCTTAACCAAACAAAGCAGGGATCAGTATTATGAAGTGCCACTCAGCCTCGTCACTTGAATAGCTATAAATAATCTCATTTAAGAAAACGAGCCTTAAACAAAAAGCATAAAGGAGGGCACAGTGAAACGCTCGTTGCTTATGCACAGACAGGTATGCAATTTGCTGTGTTGCTCTATTTAATAGTTGAATGCCTAAATACTGGCTGCTTCACAGCCACTGGCTGCAACGTGTTTGCCAAGCTGCTGCATGACAGCTGGTTTTTAATTTTTGTGGATATTACGGCAAAATAGGCCCCCAGAAAGGAGGGAAAAGAGCGTACACTGCCAGCAACCACAGCTGGAGAAATGCCTTCCATAGCCCTGCCTTTTAAATGGTGGAAGCCTGGATTTATTTCTACTTTTCAGTTTGTGTTGGCACCTCCTTTAGCTTGCCCCTTGTCTCTTGTGGATGCATGCAATGGCCTGAGAGCCCCTATGAGCAGAGAGCTGACCTGTGCCCCCGTGCAGGGCAGGGTTCTCGGGATGATCTCACCCTATGCCCCAGGGAGAACACGGCAAGAGCAGGTTGTCGTCAGGCTCCTTGGTCCCTGTCCGAGAGCCAGCAGGGCTTCAGCAATGAGGAGCTTCCTTCCCAAACACTGCCGGTTTTCTCTGTGGCCGCTGCCGGTGCATGGATAACACGTCTGGTGGGACGTGAACCTGCTGCAGACGTGGCTTCATAGTTGTGTGTGTCTCTGTGTCTCTTTCAGTTCAGAGGCCTGTCATTCATCCCCTTTCCAGTCCGAGTAATATGTTCTGCGTCACCAGCCTGGATCCAGATACCCTTCCCACTGTTGCTACACTCCTAATGGATGTCATGTTTTACTCCAATGGGTAGGTCCCGGCAGGGAGACAAGCTCCCAGGGGAGGAGTGCCCGGCGTCTGGAGGCACACATTCACGTTGCTTCTCCAGGATGCCAGGGATCTGCTGTGGCCTCGTGCTGCTGAGGTGCTCTGCATGCAGGGAGGGAGGTTTCACAGGCTCAAGAGGGTCGTCCTGACAGATGGAAGCCAAAGAGAAGATTGAGGGTGTCCAAAGACATCCCCTGGCTTTGGAAAGCTGAGCCTTTTCAGATTTAAGCTAAGAGTAGCAATGTGATCAATGTGCTGGGTTTCCACGTATGACCGGAGGACGTACAGCTGGCTGTGCTGCTACCCATTGGTGCCTGTGGCTCCTGGCCCACAGCCTGCTGCGAGAGCACCTTGGGGCAGGGATGGAAGAGTTTTCTCAATTGCGGGGCCTGGCATTTTTTTGCCCTGCAAAATCAAAACAAATGAAAAGCAGTATAATGTGACAGGACTCAATGTCACTTCCCTAAGTCAGTGTATGAACATTTCTGGTTTCACTGGCTGTATCTGCTTTAAAAGCCCTCCTTTGCTCTTCTAGCCACAGTCAATGCTGTTCTCTTCTGTTTCTTCAGAGTAAAAGACTCGGTGGTGGGCAACGAAGACTCTGGACATATTCGCTTTTTCTCCTTTTCTCTCATTGAGGGTTACATCTCCTTGGTCATGGATGTCCAGACACAGCAGAGGTGAGCTTTGGTCTTAGGGTCTCCTGGACCCCAAAAAAGCACCTGGGATGTTCTCAAAGGAGCAGGAAGCAGCTTAAGCTCCTCCATGTTAATTCTTGGGAGCCTCATTGCATGGGTGTCATGTGCCTGTACACCCTGTCACTTTTCTGAGTGAAGTCTGGCATGTTAGTTCCAGCTCCTGAATTTTGGGCTTGTCTGTCCAAGCCCTCAGTGAAATCACAAGCCAATGTAATGTGAGGTTGTCTCACTTTTGAAAGAGGAACACTGGAGCAAAGTGATTTTGACATTTTTATTCCATTGTTCATTAGTTGTGCTTTTAAGAGCAAAACCCCCAAAACTCTGTTGTACTATTTGGTGTATGTGGTTGAAGTTTTACTGCTAAAGGCCAAAAGTAGGGTGGGGACTCCAGCGATGCTGTCCTCCCGCTTTGCTTTTACACATGGCTGGGCTTGGTGCGGGAGTCTCCTTGTGATGATAATGTATTGAGTCATCCCTGTGCAGTGGGAGCCCATGACTCGTTTGTCTGGCAAGGAGAAAGTTAGCTAGGGAGCAAATATCAGCCTGTTTGTGTGTGTGTATGTGTACTTCTGCAGCTTCACATCACAGAAGTCTCTGAGGTCTGGAGGCTAGACTGGATGCTGTGCTGAGATGCAGTGCATAGATTTGCTTTTGACACACAGTGCAGTGTTTGGTTTTGATTCTTGCCTGCCCTAGGGACTTGTTTTGCAAACTATTAATTGCCCTCTTGAAAGTTTCTTTGACCTTAATTGGAGTAAACCTCTGTCTGCCTTCAGGAGAGGCTAGAGGGTTGGCACGGCAGCCTGGTACTTGGGGAACCTGGGCAGCCAATTCCTCCTCTGTCACAGATTGCCTGCTTGACCTTGGGCAAGTCTCTCAGCCACTGGTCTTCTTTCCCCTGCTAAGAAATGGGGATCTCTGCAGGGATCCCAGGCACCGCCCAGGGATGGTATGGAAGGAACTACTGGAGATGCTCAGACACAAAACCAGTGGTCACCGTTCACATTTCTAAGAGAGTAGGTGTGGAAGCATACTCTGTCCCTAGGTGTTTCTAAAAGCAGCTCAAATCAAGCCTTCAGATTAACAGTCTCAACATTTATAAAGCTGGGGCGTGGCCTGTTTCTTAGAAACCTTTTTCCGTGCCTCTCTGGGTGCCTATGCACGCTTCCAGCATCAGATGCTGATTTACCACAGGACACCTGGAGAGGCAGGCAGGGGCAGCTGTCCCGCTTGCCTTGAGTTTTCTCAGTTTCACCGAGCTGCTGCCGCTGCTATTGTTGGCTTGAAGCAGCACAGGGGTACAGGAACAGCAGCATCCCCGCAGGCAGAATCTGACACGCTGCTGTGTTTTAATTGCCATGTTTGGTATTCCTTTTCTTTTACAGATTTCCTAATAATTTGTTGTTTACAAGTGCATCTGGCGAACTCTGGAAGATGGTGCGGATTGGTGGGCAGCCTCTTGGCTTCGGTAGGTAAACATTTGGGGGATCAGTTGGTGTGCAGGTAGTCAGTCGCCTCAGGGCCTTCAAGGATGATGGAAAAATCCATCTGAGGCTGAGGCTTTTTAAGAGCCAGCAGCTTAAAATGACTTTGCAAGCTGAGATTTTCAAACAGGAGGAGTCTGACTCCTACCTAGTAAGTCAGACTTCTAAATATACTTTTGAAAGTGCAACATGCTTGACAGCTCCATCTAAATTGCAGTCATCTGCTGGACTTTGGAGGTAGCTACAGCTGGGTCTCTGTTCAAAGAGAAAAAGTGGACAAAAAGATGGCATGGGAGTGCGTTGTAGATTACTGAAATTAGTGGTGAGAAGGCATTGTCGTACTCTAGTGCAGTCCTCGGGCAACTCTGTGGCTTTAGTTGATTTAGTATGGATTTATAGCAGTCCAAGTGGGAGTCCTGTTCATAGACCTGTTTCACATCCAGTGCTGCAAACGTTTTCTCTACTCAAAAGAATATTGGAGCAAGTGCTTCATGTCTGCCGAAGTGTACTTGTTATTTTTATGTCCCCTGTAATTTTAAGGCATCTGATCTGAATACTGCAACAAAGGCCTGATCTTCAGAAAACACTGGGGCTCCTTCCCATGGTCTCTGAAACAATTACAAAATACAGGCTTCAAGAACATTTCTGAAAAATATTTGGCCAATTTTTATATTTAATTGCAACTTCTACACCAGACAACCAAAAGTAGCAAGAAGGAAATTTTCACACACCTTCTCTTCATGCATCTTAGACATAAAATATGTAGAAATGGCCTGGTATATGTTATTGATGGGACATCAGGACACCTGCCAGTCCCCTGAATATGTGATGTTTGAATATGTCAGCTTGTAATCAATTTGAAATGTTCAATTTGGATCAGTGAAACTCAGATTTCACCTGGAAACAATGTACCATTGATCTGCGATGAACAGGACAGATGAACCATTTAAGTTGGCATGAAATCCTGTCTCAGGGGCTGTGGTGGTCTGTGGTCTAGGAACCATGTGTCCAGGCCGACCAGCGAGTCAGCATCTCCTCTCTCAGAGATGCAGGGCAAAGTGTTTAACAGCAACAACTAAAGAGAAAAATGGAGGTTAAGGGTACATGAGACTTTTTTTGGTGCTTCCTTCCTGAACGTCATTAATTGCCTTTCTTTAGACCTCTGAAAATCATTCCAGTTCTAATGTTTTGTGCCTTTGGGGGATTTATATTCTCTGTAACAAAAAGAATCCAATAAAATCAAATGTGCAGTCTATTGTGGTGGCCCAAAGAGCCCGATTCTGCGAGGCACGGAGCTGGCAAGACTCAGGAGTTTTGTGAGACTGACAGGTGCCGTTCAGACAATAACTGAATTTTTATCTTCCCCACAGATGAATGTGGAATTGTCGCTCAGATTTCTGAGCCTTTGGCTGCAGCCGACATCCCAGCCTACTACATCAGTACTTTTAAGTTTGATCACGCATTGGTGAGTATCAAGACAGCTTCTTTGGAACAGGGGAGATCTTTTCCCTGGGAGAAAACTCATGATGAGAACATCATTTCCCATCTGGAGAGCTTGTTGGAGTGCCTTTGCTCTGACACAGCCCAGCAGATACCTCTCGCCAGCCTCCTGGCTGTCACTGCCCTGGGTCAGAGGCTCCTGAACCAAGCCCAGGCCTACGCCACGGCAAAGCCGTGTTAGGGAGCGTCATTCTTGCAAACGGCTGGTCTCAGTCCTTACCGGCCTGCAGCGACGGAGGCTGCATGACCTCCCCGGGCAGTCTCTTCCACCGCGTCACTACCTTTTATTCAAAATGGCCACAAACCCTCTCTGTTACCCTGCAAACATAGTCGGAGGCTCCAGACTTACACGAGGGTGCCTTTGTGTGGGGGGAACTTTTTGGAGAGTCTCCCAATAGCAGACCCCTGCCTTCATCTCTTGGTACCTGCAGGGCCCTAACCTTTGCGTTTTGAGACCCATCTGTGAGTCCTGATCGGCTCTGCTGTCCCTGCATCGTCCTTCTCATGGTCTAGGCCTTTGATAAAATAGCATGAATTGGCAGCACAGCAAGGGAAGGTGATTTTGCAGCAGAGAAGGCTGTTGCCATGTTCGTTCCCGTGAGTGCCCATACGCAGATGGAGCACAGTCATCAGCATGAGGGTCTTGCCATTCATGCAGGGTTCTCTTCTCTTTTATACTGGCAGGTATTTTACCTTCTAGGCCTACCTCTGCTCTTCCTTTGGCTTTATAGGACACCCTCAAAAATGAGGAATTTCCCTGAACAGGGAAAATTGCTATGCCTGTAGCCACACGCAGGATGGCATTTGACTTGGAGCCCATTCCCCAAGTCCTCAGGGAGGGAGTCAGTAGCCCATGTGCTAATAAAACTCAGCTGCTTTGTGCTTTTGGGTTTTTTTTCTTAAATGTGCCCTTTATTGCATTATACTTCTCCCTTCATCACTGTAAATTCACTGCACAGGCCCTACTTTTAACCTGTAAAAGCTCCAGTGAGTTCAAGGCAGGCTTTTTTCAGCTAATTACTTTGGTTTTTCACAGTTGGTATGAACCATTTGCAGCCTATAGGTCATGTGTGTAAAGAGTAAAAGTAAATATTATTCCAGATAGCAAAGGTCAAAGTGTTATATATGTTTGTCTTATTTTCTTGAATATTAACTGTGCTGATAAGATAAGCTAATAAAACACCATTTTAAAATCAATACTGTTAGCTTTGCCTCACAATCCTACCTGTTGTTGTAGCCCCAGGTGCATGCTTTCTGTGCAGAGCACAAGGTGCAGAGTGCTTCTAGTTGTCAAGCAATTTCTGGACAGCTAAGCCCTGACAGGTAAAATAGATATTTCACTTAAAAATTGCGCCATACAATTGTGATGACTCTGCAGGCAGCTCCGCCTTTTAAAAGTGTCTCATCCTGCTGCATCTGAGCCCAGCAGATCCCTGCCTCCACGCAGCTGGCAGGGTATTATTTGGGCCATGCGCTAAGGTCTGCAGATCTTCCTTACTCAAATCAGTATTTTAGCATTTTCCTTGCTACTTGCTTTTCTCTTTTTGTATGGTTTTAAAAGCCTTTTCATCTGGACCACGCTATTCTAGCTGTCAAATCCTTCCACCATGTGGAAGGTGCATTTCAAGCCCTCCTTTGCTTGACTTTGCTCTGGGCGTGGAGGCTGGGCTGTGTGCTTGCTGGCTCTAGGTTGGTTTTGTTGGTCAAGACCCTGACCTAGATTTTGTTATGTTTTCCCTAACTGTGCTACCCAGACACTTTGACTTCTAGT
The DNA here is from genome assembly GCF_900496995.4 of Aquila chrysaetos chrysaetos. Classification (NCBI taxonomy): domain Eukaryota; kingdom Metazoa; phylum Chordata; class Aves; order Accipitriformes; family Accipitridae; genus Aquila; species Aquila chrysaetos. The sequence continues at coordinate 33,901,501 of NC_044013.1, forward strand.
GACATTTCTCAAGGTCTAAGTGCATCTTGAATCCATTCTCTACAGCTTCCCTTTATTTAAGGTTGTTTGGTACTTGTGAACAATTTAGAGTGCTTTATAAAAGCTTGTTGTTCCCTTTGACGTGATCATTTTTCTCCTGTGCATCTTTTTGTTGCTTAATTTTTTATTTGACCTGGGTGTTAATAGTCAGGTCTTCCTGCGATGCTGTAGCTGTAGAATTTTTCCCTAGAAATCAGGACCCGTGCTTGAGAAGAAATCCCTTTGGGAGGCAATGCTGAGATGGGAACCTCCAGGTCTCTGCTGTGTCCCTTGGGTGACATAAGGTCGGGCTGGAGAGAGCTACGGTTTCCAGCTCCCTCTAGAGAAAACAAGTGAGAAGAGTCCCTTTTCCAGGTGCTTTGCTCTTGCTGCCTCATGCTTAGATATCTTGCTCTTCTTCACCAGCATTTTGCATCTAATGAGGCCGAAGCTATGTCTGGGATGTAGTTGGGAGCTTTACTTTTCCCTTCATGGTAGATGCTTTGATCTACCCTCTAGCTGGCAAGTGAACGTGTTGCACCAGCTGCCCTGGGATAGGGATCTTTTCTAAGGGGCAGAGAGGGGTAGGGCTTCTTCACTGGTGGTGAACTAGGATGTGTCCTACAAAGCAAAACTGTTCGCACATCTGTCCTGGAGAAAATCTGGCCCAAACGTTTGCGGTATGATTGATACCATTTCCTTGACGTGAAGGAAGTCAAGCATTTTGCGGTGAATGAAGGATCAGCCCATTGTGTTTAAGTGGTGGGTCTGTGGAGGTCAAAGCCAGTTGGCCAGAGCTGGCTGGTTCTGCTTCCTCCTGCTTCTGTACTGCACTGAAGGAGCATGTATATGGAGAGACCCACTGATCATCCGCTGGGGCCAGGAAAGAAAATGTGTTTTGCAAAATTGATTCCTATGTCTTTTCTCATTATCTTCTGGAGAGGCAAAGAGTCATATAACTTCCTCCACTGCAGTGTTCAGTGTACTGGGAAAAATGATGGAGGGGAGGCAGTGGAGAGTCCTGTCTCAAAGTCCTATTCCCTGCAGTGGAGGTTTGCTGGGGTTTTCTTCCTAACCCAGAAGAATTTGCTGTGTGGTTGTTTTAAAATTATTTTCTTCCTTTCCCAGCTGACTTTTGTTCACACATCATCAGAGTTAGCTGCTCCTATTCCATCTTCCCACTGGAAAATTGAACGTTTTTCTTGTTATTACTCGTGGGTTTTTTCCTCAGTTTTGTTAAAAGCCTTGCAGGAAATCGCAGTCCAGTTGTATTTCCACTGTCTGAGCTCTGGAGGGTGTCCAGTGAATCCAGGTATTGTACTCCTGGCCAAGGACTCAAATACCTCGCAGAGGAGACAGTCCCTTCTTCAACTTACTTAACGTGAATTATCTTGGCTTCTTGCAGCAGCTCACAGATAATTTATTTTTCCCTCAGTCCCCTCTCCACTTTGCAAGAGCTGTTAGCTGCCTGTCCCCTGCATGTTGTCTTTGAGTTTATGTAACGGTCAGACGCCTCTTTTCTGTCTGATCTAACTTTACTTGTGATATTCTTTTCTACCAATGACAGTCGCTCTGAGATCTTGTGCATCTTCTGTTACAAGGGTTTTTTCTTGCAGTAAGTGTGAAAAGACACCCACCAATAATTTTGTGTGTGGACTTCTATGGTTAAGTTTCATCACAAGACTGGATAAGAAAGCTCAGGTGCTACGCTGCACCATCTGGGACCCCCCACCACAAGCAGACTGGCAGTTCTCTTCTTCTTTTGATGGACATGTTCCCCTGTCACCTGACGTGGTCTCCCCAGCCACACTTCTGGGTCCTAAACTGGAGAGCCTTGTGGAGCCCTTAGGCAGCCACATAAATCCATCAGCACAGGCAGCTTGCATGAGTGAGCTCCTGGCGTACAAATGCTTTACCTACAAAAGGAAGGGAAAGGAAGGGAGAGGAAGAGGAGAAGGAAAGAAAACCCCCCAAACAGTTGCCTCCCCAGCAGCACCCACCATATGGACAGCAAACCAGCCAGATCTCACTTACAGTGTTTGCTTCTACCGTGGGTTAACGCTTTTGAACCGGAGGGTGTCTCATGTAGATGGAGTCCTTTCTCAGTGGAGTTCAGGTGTCCAACAGCAAAGTACCTGGCTGCTTGGGACTGTTCTGGCTTCGTCTCCTGCCTCTCCTTTCCTTGTCGTCCCTGCCTGGCTTTTGCTAGAGCATGACCTTTCTTTTTGTTTTTTTGCAGGTACCTGAAGAAAATATAAACGGTGTGGTCAATGCACTCCAAGTCAGTCAAGCTGAAAAGCATTAGAAATCTTCTGAGCTGGTTCCAGATGCTTTTTATTATTATAATTATTATTATTATTATTATTATAATTATTATTATTATTATTCTTTTTTTCTCACAGTATTTCTTGAAAAATCTGATTCCAGAGAGTGACATGAAAAGAGACTGTGGAAAGTTGAGCAGAAACAGCTCCAATAAGCCTTTGTTTTAATTATTATTATTATTGTTATTTTATTAAATTTATGAATGAGGGGCAGGAGGAAAGGGAGTTCAGGTGGTTTCCTAACGTTCAGCTCCAAGGTGAAGTGTAACCTGCCCGCGTTCTCGGTGTGGAAGGAGCTGCCGGGGGACACCCACCTCTCCCCAAAGCGCGGCGGCGTGTATGGCCGCATGCGCGGGCGCTCTGCCGAGAGCTTCGCGGCGCGGCTGGGACGGATGGGCCGCTTGCTCAGAGAGAACCCTGAAAACCGTAAACAAAATGAAACGTGGAATTAAACAGAAAAGACGTCGCGTAGTGCTGGCTTGTCTCCTCGCATCAGACTTTCTGAGGACTGTCCGTCATTGCCTATGTTGAGATAGGATGAGAATTGGGTTCTGTTTCCCCTGACAAAACTGTTTGGCGTTTGAATTTTCCCCTTTTCCCTTTCTCCCTGCAGTCAAAGCCTGGCTGCTCCGAGAAAGCCTGGGCAGAGGGAGCATTGCTCTGGCCCACCTTCTGGCAGGCGTCGTCGCCAAGACTTCTGTCTGCATTGAAACTTGGCCGGTTTAGCTCAGTTTTCTCCAGTCAGCCTCCCACTGCCCCCAGTGTCCCTCCTGCCATGTCCCCAGCTCCAGGCAGCTGCTGTCCCCTCACCCCCACACCAGAGCCGTCCCCAAGCCCTTGTCATCCAGGGCCAGCAAGAGGAGGGAGGCATCTTTCCTCCTGTCCCCTCGGGCTTTGTCCCATCCACTTTGTACACATTCACGGGGACACGAAGGATTGCCCGGGGTCCCTGGGTAGCTGCTCCTGCGCATCCTGGGCCACCTCGGCCAGGAGCTGCTGGGGGTTGTCCCCACCAGGGCCAGGAGGTGCCCAAGCCCTGCTGGGACCCTCCTGCAGTTTTTCAACAGCTCCTTCGTCACCAGGGTGGAAATCATTGCCGGCTGGGGTCTTGCCTCCCAGGGGTTTTCCATTGGGTTCAGCGGGCAGCCCTTTTGAAAGCAGAACGCTGCTGAAAATGCATAAAACTGGAGGTGTTTCCTTCTGGTCCTGTTGCGGGAAGGTGATGTGGGCTCTTCCCGTGGGGCAGAAGGAGAGTGTTCGCTCCTGGCTTGCACCAAAGCTGCAGGCCAGCGGGAGCCTTGCGTCGGGGCCCGTGGTGGCACCTGCCTCCGAATCGCGCCCGCAGCCGCTCCCAGCACCGTGGAGGACGGCGGGGACTGGTGCTGGGGGAGCAAGCATCACCCAAGATGTAGGTACCAGCAGTTCTGCACCGTGCTGTGACTGTGCAGTGAGGGGTGGTGAAAAGGAGAAGCCGTCTGCAGGGGACTCTGCTTTTACAGTTAGGAGCCCGAGTGTATCTTGCATTTGTAGACTTCTTCCCATTTTGTTTTTGACATGAAGAAATTACAGGTCTTACAGATTTCATGAGGGCTTTCCAGCTTTGCTTAAGAGACAGCCTCTAGCATGATTTTCCTGAGGCTGTGTCTTGCAGGTTTAAGCCAGGGTTTTGCATTAATCTGGAGGCAGTAAGCAAGCACCTGAGATCATGCCACAGGCATGGTTTATACTGGTGGGTAGGACATGCAAACACACGCACTGACTTACAGCTCACTGTTTAGTTCTCCATTCGCGGTGCTAGATGTCTGAGCTTAACATTTGTGGTTTCTGGTGCTGCTGGACCCAGACACTAAGTTTCAAATCTTTCTGATTTTTCATCAGTGGGATGTTGTATGGCAGCTAGGCAGGGAATCAGAGCATCCACAGAAAAAAACATGGGTAACTTTCCTTTGTAGGACCTAACTGAGTTAAAGCATCCCTGCTGAGAAACACTTAGGCACATGTTTAATACTTTACCAAACAGTATGTTTTGCTGTTCCTTTACATGGGTTTTCAGAATTGCCCCATGATATGTTATATTTGCTCCAGATTTCTGGAGTGAAGGTTTATTCCAGGTGTGGCACCATGCGTCTCTGGATGTTTGCTTGGAAAGATGCTTTGGGCTCCTGCCACATGCCGTAAGGATGCAAGCACAGGTTGTGTGGTGCAATATTTAAAAGCACTTGTAGATGTTCTGTGTGAATCTGCACAACGTCGTTGGCAGTGAGCTGAGTTGAGGGATGCAGCAGGGTGGTCAGTAGCTTTTTACCACGTAAATTGTTGAAGGGTTTCTCCTTGGGATGGCAGATTGGGGTGTTTGTAGGACTGTGCAGGATTGTTTTGGAGAGGGATACCAGCACATTCGTTGGTGTACAGCTACTGAGTTGCCAGCCAGGCTTTCTGGTCGGCTGAGTTGAGCCTGAGCTTTCCCTGTGTGCATGGACAGGGTCTTCTTTGTGCTCCTGGGTTTTGTCAGCCATTGGAAAATTTATTATTTAGCCACTTTCCGCATCAGAGAGCAACATGCATTGCTCTCCATTTGTGCTAGCGCTGCTTTCTAAGGACCACGATATGTACGGTAAGGAATTACTTGAAACAAGCAACAACTTTACTGAGCCTTAAGAGAAAGCGAAAAAAACAGGTTTTAATTTTTTTTTTTTTTTTTTTTTTAACTTTGCACTCAGGCTATTTTAGAGGCTGATTTTTTAATTTAAATTTTTCACTTTTTTCCCCAAGGGAGTCAGCCTTAAATTTCTGAAATCTGTAGAAGTCTTTGGGGTGTTTCAAAACTTCACAAAGCAGGTTGATGTCCTGGCACGAGAAAGTTAGCCTGAAAAATTCACAAGCTGTAAAATGCCATTGAGGGACTCTCTGTCTCTGCCATCGTCCTCAGCTTCACTTTTTTATTTCCTCTCTCGTTTTGTCCTGAGAACCAAGAACATTGTTTCAGACAATTTGGGGTAGTTTGATGGTTTCCCGTTAGTGTTCCCTGCATCGCTTTGCTGGTGGGAACTGAGACACTCTGAATTTAGCCAGAATTGGTTGAACCTTGAACCCCAGCCCTGGGGAAGGGCACTCCAGCGTGCGGTCGGGATCAGTGCAGACTTGCACAGTGGTGTTGCTTGTGACACATTCACTGGATAAGGCAGGAAGGGGTCTGTAGGGGCTTTGTTAAAAAAAATTAATAGTAATAATAATAATATAACACCACAGCGCTTAATGAGCCCAAAGCAGTGGCTCTTAAAGCTGCTCAACAGCTCCCACTCTTCCGGCACCTGGCCTTTGGGATGGGGAAAAATTGAAGGGTCTTTTATTTTTTTTTAAATGCCTTATGATAATAATGTCTCTGAGCATCCCTGGCATTGTGCTGTTTAACACTGTGTGTATAAAAGGAGGAACATGTCTTAGTGGGATGCCCTTTGGCTGGGCATCTGCATCACTGAAAGCCCGGGTTACCTGTCAGCCACCCGCGCTGCCCCGAGCATTCCTGCTCGGCTGGCTGGAGAGTTTTACCTGGTCGTGGCTGCTGCTAATCGGGGATCACCTTAACGCTGCGGGACCCTCCCCGTGCCCTCTCGGTTCCTCTCGTTGCACAAAAATTCACCAAACAGCGAAATGCAAAAAGCGTTTCTAGCCCTGCAAGGAGGGGTGGGCAGGGAAGGAGAACATATAGCCCTCCCACCCCCTCCTTGTTTCTCTGAGGCCTTTGTTTTCTTAGGAATTTCAACCTTTCTCATGTTGTGTGTGTTACTACGTAGGTTTTTGTCTTTTTTCCCCCATCCCAATTAGATTTTGGCTACAAATTCCCTTCTACTGTGCAAGTGTGTGCATATGTTCATATAATTGTATAGTGTTTACATAGAAATACTTAGTACGTCTCTATTGTACACATATATAAATACCTGTGTTTTACGTTTGTATGGCTATATACTGTACATAGCATATATACTTGAGCAATATAGGTTAATATATACTGTGTGAGTACATGTGTGTATACTCTAGGCACACGCTCTGTGTGTGTATATATATGTAGTAAGTGCTATATACACACATTTATTCACCATATATTTTTAATTCAAGTATATAGGCAATATGAATACTTAGTTACGCTCTTGGGATTTCTCGACACATTTTTAGCGAAGAGCGGCAGTGAAGCTGACCTGGAGCAAAGCTGTGGCTCCTCTGCTTGCTGTGAGCAGGCAGAGACCCACGCTGATTCACAGCATCGGGTTTTCCTGCCTGCTTCAGAAACACCCTGTTCCTCTTCAGTTTGGTGCCTCCAGCACAGAGACTGTAGGGAAGTTGTTTCTTTTTCTTTATATATATTTTAGTTGCTGCTCTGAATTGCTTCAGCCTGTAAGGAGTGAGGGTTCATTTGCAAAGTGCCTGCCCAGAGCCTGGCTGGGGGGTTTGCAACGGGGCTTCCAGTTCCCGCAAGCACCGAGCCGGTGCCCGTGCCGCCCGCCTTTCCCCAGCGAGGCTGGCTCCGGGCACCGGCCGCGGGGAGCATCTCCTGAACCTCCTGCCTGTGAAGTCTTCGAGGTGGCCTGGCCGTGTCGCTGCATTTCCTCCAGAGCCGGTTCGTGGAGGTCTTGCCCGGCATCTCCGCACGAGGCTGCGGGTGCTTGCTGCGGCTGCGTGATTTCCCGGTAGATGTGTCTGCTGGTGGCTCGGCGGCCAGAAGGCAACCCATGGCTAACGCAGGGCTCTGGTATTGCTTGGGAAACTCGCACTTGTTGGTCTGTGAGGAGCTTAAATTAGGGGGTTATTTTTAAAGAGATGGACGTGTTGGAGTGTCTTTTCCTGTTAAAAGTAGGAGAGGCTGTTTGAACCCGGTCATTGGAAGTGTGTGGTCTTTGCATCTCTCATCAGAGTTTCCTGCTGACCAGCAGTGCCGTTCGGGTCCAGGTGGGTAAAGGTTTTTACCCAAATCATCCTCTGTTTTGATACTTTGGTTACACTTCACCAAATGCAGTGGGGGTGCTGCCTTGCAGCTGACCTTTCGGCACTTTCAGGTTGTTGATTTTCAGTCTGGCCCATAAATGCCTCCTGGCACAGGTTTGTGCGGCGTTCCGTTTCTTTTCAGATGTTGAAGTCAGTTTGGTTTGTAGTTGATAGAGTTTCTGAAATACTGTGCTTTAAGTGGCATGTATTAATCTGTCTTGCGTAGGGAGGCCTTAATGGAAGTATTTGGGTTTGCTGGAGCACAGAGATCGTGGCACCTGCAGTGGGTGACATTCGTGTTAAGACTTACTTAATGGCAGTGCCATTTATAAAGAGCATTCATCATATAAACATCATGCTGCTGCTTCGAAATGTATTTTTAACTCCAAGCTCAGTGTTACCATTCCCAGGGGCACAGGTAGGGAATGCTGTTGGTCAGAGATGGGTCAACCCTCGTCTCTAAGAAAAAGCTTGTTGGTGTCAGACCCTGCTTGTGGGGTTGCAAATGGCACCGAGCAGTGATTTACTCTTTTCAGACATGCCATGCAGAGCAGGCGTGGGGATTTTCAGGACTGACACTTGAAGGAAAACGTTACTGGAAGGTCATGATTGCTTTAGCCAAGAAAAGCATCCAATAGAAGTTTATCAGGTTTAATTTTTCTGAAGCGTGACATTTTGTCCTGCAGGTGCTGGGAGGGAAACAAGGCAGTGCGATGTAGGGGGCATGTAGCAGAGGAGGTTGCTCGGTGAGCACTCAGTTGTTTTCCTGATGCTCTTGATGCTCTCAGCAGCGTGCAAACACCTGAGAGACGCAAGGCAGAAAGCAGCTCTGCTCAGACTACGGTGGTGTGTGCGATGCACTTGCAGGGGCTGGATTTGCCATCCCCAGGCGTGAGCTCCCAACACATTCCCCCACCAGCTGCCCTGCGTGGGGACCTGTTGTCTCACAGTGTATCCCTGGGACGAGGGTTTAATAGCGTGACTCTGACATCCCGTGAAGGTAGGGAAGCTGTTTGGGACGTTAAAGCCTAAATCACGTATTCTTGATCAGAGTCTGGCTCTGAAAGAAGCCATTTCCCGTCTTTCTTAGCTTTGCTGTACAATGCTTGAATTTGCTTCTGTTACAAAGGGGGCAACCTCCCTGGTGGAAGCTAATGCAGCCGTTACGGCCCCGGCTGCAGAAGGGCCGTGGCTTCAGTCCGTGCTGACTTGCAGCAGCTGTGGTGTCGGCCCCAGCTTCTCTATTCCTGTGAGCATCCCTCCTTCTGTCTCGGCTGTTTCCCGCGGGTCTCCGTGGTATGGCAGTAAGGGATCTGAGGAGGTCCCTGTTAGTGGACAGGCGTGGAAAGGCGGGGATAGCTGGAGTACCAAGTGATGCAAAGGAATTATTTTTTTCTTTTGTAGTTGTGCAAATATGAATGTACGTGGTTTTGCTCGTTGTTGTTGTTGTGAACACGAAAGCATTTTTCATTCTTCTTTTTCCTCTTTGAATCAAAGAGGCCTCCTCTCCCTGCCCAGCTTCCCCACTCAGCCCAGTGACTCCCTGGGGATGCATTTGTCGCAGTAGCACCATCCCAGCAAGGGTGGCACGAGCCCTCCCAAACCCCCAGTAGTCAGAAGATCTTCCGATGCTCAACCTCGCCCTGGGGGAAAGCCTCCAAGCATCACTATGTGTTTTGAGGTAGCGGTGGTGTGAGGCACTGTGGCCGGAGGGTTTAGTCACATCCGTGTGGTTTTTCCCGTCCATGTACCCACACGGACTGTTTGAGAGCACCGGGGCATTCAAACTCCCTAGTTTAGAGGTCAGTGACTGGAGTAGAAGGTGCCGGGTCCTGCGTTGGCGCAGTCAGTGCTCAGTAAGAGCAAATGTTCCTGTCTTGGCACTGGATAATTGGTATTTTCTGACAATGACAAGGGAGAAATTCTTCGTTCAGCCCAAGCCTGAGCGTCGGCTGCTAGCTCCCGAGTGAAGGTGTCTCACAGCAGTATTCGGTGATGGACAAGAAATCATTCTCTGATGAGGATTTCTTTTCTCTCTGTTACTATGACTATTGTGGACATCTCCAGTAAGCAGCTTAAGGCATCTCACTTACCTGTTCCAGTCCTGCCTGCAAACGTTGGATTGGATTAAACTTTTATTACCTGCTAGAGAGTAAAACCCAGTAATCCTTTGCCAAATAGTATTTACATTTTATGGCATGTGCTGGGGTGTGTTTACATTGGCCGAGATAGCAGATCTGCCTCCAGATTTAGATACCTTCTCCCCATGAGTGCATCTGTCTGTCTGTATGTACCCTGCGTGGGCCATATGTGTCAGGGGCCAGCAATATCCCTCAGGCATCCTGGCAGCACTGAGCCGGTACAGAAATGCTCCATGCGCATCCCCAGTGAGGGCTGTGGGATCTTCCATGGGCACCTGGGAGGGAAATGCTCGACTGTGAATCTTGAGTTTTTCTGCTGTCTTCAGTCCCTGTTTTCCATCCCTCGGCCTTCTCCTTTAATCTTCACGAAGCACAGCTCGGTTGAAATACAAGCTCCAGTTAGTGCAGGGGAAGAACAGGGGACATGTACTGGAGGCTGATCAGCAAAGCCTGGCTGCAGCAGCAACAGCCCCTGCAGAAGCTCTGGTAAGTGTGGAGCAATGCACAGGCCCTGTTTTAAGCAGGGGCAATAAATGAAGTATGTATCAAACAAAGTATATTCTAATTTTAGGGTGTGAACGTGCAGAGAAACATACCTCTTTGGAACATATCTAGCCAAGATGTCCCTTTCTTGGTCTCTCTAGACAGCACCAGCCATTTCTCCGTCAGGTTGGGAAGATAATTTGTATACCGAAGCCTAGGACTGAATGTTACCTTGTAATTGCAGATTACATGTAATAGCTTCTCCCCGCTCTGTAATTCCCCTGCGGAGCTTACCTATGCCACTGCCTGCCCCGGGTTTGGTGAGGGCCCGACCATGAGGGAACACAAACCCCAGACAGCTCATCCCAGCTGAAAGCCCCTAAGTTTTGCAGCTGAGGCGCAGGCAGCGGCGGAGGGATGGCAGCCGCACATCTCCTGCCCCGGCTGCGTGGCTCAAGCGTGGCCGTGGCCGTGGCCAGCTCAGCTCCGCCACGGGCTGCGCGAGTGGTGGTGTGGTTGCAAACCAGCTGCTTAAATCCCTGGGGTCCCTTGGTTTTTTTGTTTTCATCCTTTTTTAGCTTTCTGCAGAATTTTGTAAATGAATTGTGGGTGGATTTTGGATCGGAGATGAACAGAGTTGCCCAGCAGGAATCTGGCAGGATTGAAGTTTTGAAAAGTCTGCGAGCACAGAGCAGGAGCACTTTGCTCCCCTCTGTCTTGGCTCTGTCCTCTGCCTGTAGCATAGGAGAGCTCATCAGCTCCCGAGTGTCCCTTTCTAGGCAGACCCAGTGGTTTTACCAATCTCATCCCAACCCTAAAAGATGATGCCAGAAAAAGGGCTCCTTTCATCCTTTGTTTTGGGGGGCTGGTTGCTTTTTTCCTCCCTGTGTGGATGTGGCAGAGGCAGTGTCTCTCTTGCATGGCGCATTTGGGAAGATGCTGTCAGAGGCTGGCTGTAGTTTGGGGTCCCCCTGCTCTGCCCAGCTTTCTGCTGCTATCTCAGCGTCTTGAGGATTTGAAACCAGCTTTCTGCAATTATGGTAGTAAGCTTTTTCTTTTTTCCAAAGGATTCCTACCAGCTCATTTGTAACTTGAAAAACATAGTTTTCCAGGTACCTGATTCCCTTGTGGGAATGCCACTGGAAGCATCCCGCTTGCCGGGATAGCTGCTGTGAGCATTAATGCTCCTTCAGGCTCTGAAAGAGGAGTTCAGCCCCCTTTGCCTGCTGAAACACGCTGAAGCAGCCACCAGGCTCAGGCTGGCGGGAGGCTGCTCTGGGGAACAGGTCACACGGGAGATACAGCCCTGGCAAACGGAGCCGCTTCGCCCTCTGTGTCCTCACTGCCCGCACAGAGTCGTTCCCATCGGCTGGAAGGAGATGTGGAGGGAATTTCCCTTTTGCTGAAGAAAACCAGTGGTCTCCTGTTTGGGTTTGTGGTCGGTGGGAAGAGCGAAAGAGCATTTGCCGCGTGGGAAGCTGAAGGAAGGGGCGAGGGGGTTGTATACATAGGGCAAAGGAGAAAAAACCCACAACCTTTTGTTGCATTTGTTTCTTGTAATTATTTTTAAGGCCAGCCTTGTGATTTTTTTGAATTTTTGAGGTCACTGAAATTACCTAAAGAGCTGGCTCTGCTGCTACAACTGTGGGAACTGCAAACCTTCCTAGGGCGGCATTGCCTCCAGGTAGGGGGGTGCAGGGACCCTTCCCACCGCAGCTCAGCCCTGAGGCACGGGTGTTCAGGGTTCTCCCAGCCAGCCATGCCATTCGCGTAGGCAGGCTATTTAACTAGCCCTGATCTTGAAGAAATCACTGAATTTTGAACGCCTCCTTTCTGGGAGCACCCGTCTTGTTTTCCCTCGCAGTGTGTTTGTGAGTTGGTGCTGTTTAGCAGGGGTCAGTGCTGGGGCTGGGAGGTTCAGTGTACGAAAAGGACGGCGCTGCAATAGGAGCACACAGTTTTTTTCCTTTGACCATTAGGAACAGACGCTGTCTGCTCCAGCTCAATGACCTTGGCCTTGTTTTAGTTTTATGGTAGAAATAAAACATGAATCGTGCCCTCACTCTCTTCCAAAACCTGCCTGCCAGGGTCCCCTCTCCCAGCCCTGCGTGACCCAAGCCACACTGTCTCAGTTCTTCCTTCCTCCAGGTTTTTATTTGCTCTGTATTTGTGAGCTGCTCCGATAGCCTGGGGGAACGGAGGAGCACATCATGTTCCTGGGGCAGGGGTGCTTTTGCAGCTCCCCAGAGGCACTGGAAAAGTCTTTTCCCCGTGTTTCTGGTTGCGCTGGAGCCAGGGCTGCCCTTGCCTCTCACCTGACAACGTCGCTTCTACTACTGCTAAAAATAATCATGCTAATCCGATGGCCGTTGATAGTAGGGGTGCGAGAACTGTGTTTGAGTGCTGTTAGTGCTGGGATGAGGGGCCTGGCAATGCAGAGGGTGGTGGCACTCGCTCGCCTGCCCCTCGCCAGCCCAGGGCTGTGCTCAGTGTCACAGCCAGCGTGGCCCCGTCCCCTGTCCCCGCTGCCTGCGGCTGGGTCACTCCTCCTGTCGTCCCTCCCCTGTTCGCGGGCTGCAGGCTTGGATTTGGGGTTCGTGAGACACGAAGTTGAGGTGTGGGCCGTTTGTTTGAGCACCTTGGCAGCCATCCTCCTCCTCCTCTGCGCTGCCTCTGCGGCAGCTGGGGATGGCAGCGATGGCAAGGGGACGCTCATCCTGCCGACCCAAGTGGTTGGAAGGCCATGGCTCTTGGGACAGGCAGGGGAGGAGGAGGCTGCCGGGCAGTGACTCACGGCAGGATCTGGCTTTGGATGCTCCGATTCAGCCTTTGGAAGAGCCTGTCTCCCTCCCTCTCCATTAACTCCTCAGGTAGCCTGCTGTCCCCTTGTTTTCGCTAAAATTAGCGGGGGTGATGACCTCAGTTTGGTGAACATACTCACCTGCTCCCACCACCGAGCCATGCCAGCAGGTCCTGGTGGTGCTGGGATTTGAGGTCTCCTCAGTGCCACAGTGCCCGGGGAACTCACTCTGGATCTGCAGCCCTCCCTCACAAATGTGTCTGGCTGCGGTCCTGTGGCACGGCGCTGGCTCACGTCACTTGTCTCCTGCTCTTTGGGCACCGTAAGGCACCTGGGAGGGTTCATTTGGAGGGAGCCTCGTCGTCCTCCTCAGTGCTTAGGGACAGATTTTTAGCTCAGTTCCTCTGGGCTAAAATGCAGCGAGCTGTTGCCCTGTGGGGTCACGGTGCAGGTTTACGGTGTAACACCACTGCATTGGGCACGTTCAGAGCTGGGCGGGTGGGGGTCAGCCCTTCCATGGCTGTAGTGCATCGCCACTTTATTCGTGTCTCAACTGGCTTGAACAAGACTAAGCATTTCTCTCTTTCTCCCCTTTTCTTGGACTTAAGAAGGAGCCCAACTTTTCCCCAGATGACCAGGATGGCCATAGCATTAACCAAATTTCTAGAACTGCCAAGAGAGCAGAAAGGCTCCTGGTGCAGCAGCTGCCCAGCTCAGAGCAGGGTCTGCCCCTCTGCTCCCTGGTTGCCTGCAACGGCCATGCTGGGCAGCCTGGGGAGGAAACACAAATCTTTAGGACCTTCTTTAAAAAAGTTATTTATGTATCATTTTCTCTGTAAGTAAAATACCACTTCTGGCCTCAGACACCCACCAAACTGGCTGAAGTCAGGCTGGGGACATGGGCAGCCCTGGGCACCCCAACCTCCTGCAGCCCCTCCTCCCTGCTCACCTCTCTCAGAAACCCCACGGGAGCCTTTCCTTTGGGGGGGGGAGCAAAAAAAAAAAAAAAAAAAAAGTGTATTTTTTCCCTTTAATTACCAAACTAATGCAAACTGTCTGGGGGGAGGGTTCACCCTGTGCAGGGGCCTGTGCTGCACCCCCTGTTCCGGGCTGCCATCGTGGGAAGGCTGCTCGTGCCGGCTGGCCGTGCGGGCAATGCCGGCTACGCTCGGTGGGGCTAGGCAGCGGCTCCTGAGAGCTCAGCAGCCCAAGGCATAGGGGAGACCAAAAACATCAGTGGCCCTCGTGCCGGCCTCTGCGCAAGGGGGAATATTGTGCCATGGAGCAGAGGGAGTGGTGGCAGCAGCTGAGGCTCGTGCTCTGGGCAGGAAGTGTGGAGCTGAGAAGTGGATGCTTTGCTTTCCCAGCGAGTGCACACGCTTCTTTTCTTTGCTGGTCTTATGCTGAAAAGCTGAGATTTATGTACTGTATGGAGAAAAAAAAAAAAAAAAAAAAAAAAAAAAAAAAACAGAAAAAAAGAAAAAAATCCTAATGTTCCAAAATAAATGACAGTATATTTTGTACTTTGTAAAGTGTTAATTAAAATGAAAAAGAATAAAAAGTGAAACATACGCTGTCTGCTTTTGTACTGATCAAACTGATGAAAATAAAGCAGAGCTTGGCATTGTCTATAAGATGTAGCTCTCTTTTTTTTGTCAATCTATGGCAATGCTGGGCCTTACTCCCACCAGTGCCCTTTGCCTACATACACCCATTTCAGAAGGTCAGCAGATGTCCCCAGGGCTCTCTGGTGTCCTGGACCTGTTACTGGGTGTATTTTACCCCCTGGGGATGGTACCCGCCACTATCTTTTCCATCCTGCAGCTGTTCTCTGGGAGCCACCCAACCTGCCCCATCCTGTTCCCTTAAAATAAGAAGTCAGTGGGATACTGCTGGTGTGTTTGCAAGGCTTACTTAATTTTTACCTGCTCACGGAAGAGTATGAGACACCCAGGAGCCTGGAGAGCCCCAGCAGAGACCCCGGCGGGGCATCACCCAAGGCCTGCACCCCAACAGGGGCAGGGGAGAAATGTCATCCCCTCGCAGACTGTTCTAGGGCAGTTGCTTCTGGGTGCTGTCTGAGTCTTGGTAAGCAACGCAGCTGCGCAGTGCCATTGCTACACGCTTCTCGGCAAGGAGGAGCTGAAGAACCTGGCTGAAATGTGGAAGAAAAAAACCCCAGTGAAATTAGATGTATCATCAACCCATCACAGTTATAACAATTTATACTGGATGTTTAAAGGGAAGCAGCTCAGCTACATAAACTGTGGTCAAGAAAAGTATCTTCTTTTTAGCATAAGCCATTTTTGACTCTTCTAGTCAAGTGTAAGAGCATGCACATAAGAATTTAGTGTAGGATTGCTAATCTGGAATGCAGCCTTAATGCAGAGTGTTTCCTCAAGAGGTTAAAAAAAAAAAAAAATCCACACATGCACTGCCATACAACCTCAGCACTGCCTGCAGCTACCTGCAAAAGCAACTGGTGTCTTAGGGTCAATATGCAGGATATAGGCTAACTGGCACCTAGACCCCCTGAGACACTGCACACACTAAGTTTTTTTTAGCATTAGTATTTTTCTTTACCTGGCCAGGCTCAGCAGGGGGTGCTGGGGGAGGGGGGGTCCAGCCCCTTCCAAAAAATGCTACAAAAATAGATTCTGATGAGTCATGATAAAGTAATATTATTTCAGGCGTATTTTGAATGTTTCAGGCTAATTATTAGTTCTCCGAGTCATTTGTTTTTGAAGGATGCTGTAGAGAAAAAGAGTTTGCTGTAATGTAGCAGGTGCCTAAAATAATCTTTGTCTTATGGGCTTTCATGTGTTTTATTCCGAGTTAGGCAGTTTGCCGATAGAGAAGCCCATCCTCGCTGTGGGGGGCTCACAGGGCAGCCGAGGGGCTGCGGGAGCCATGTCAGGGCCAGCTCTCCTGCAGGGAATTGCCAGCAGCCCCTTGCCAGCATTTGGCCCCTTCCCTCCTGCACCCCCCCAAGCCGCTAATACGTGTGGCAGCTCTGCTCCACCACTGACATGCTTGGAGCTGCACATGAACACAGCTCTATGCGAGTGTCTTGTCCCAAAGTGCTTTCAGGCTATTTTAAGCCAAACCTGACAGCGCAGTGATGTTTGGAGGGCGAATTACGCTTGCTAATCAATGCGAAATCAAGTAGGTTATTTTAGTTCTAATTTAAGCTGCTCCCCGTGTGCATCCCTGGCCTGTACCCATCCCCCTCGCTGCAGGTATATTTACGGATGCAGGTATATTTTGGGCTGGCTAATTTGCCATACTTTGAAGGACAAAATAATGCAAAGTTGCCTTCCAGTGCATACCTGTAATGACCTGAGGTCATTACACCACAGCATGGCCCTGGCCCAGTGGTCATGGGGGTGGCAGCATAAAAAGCTCAGGTTTTGGTTGCCTTTGATATGTAAGGGGTGGCAGGGTGGGGGGGAAGAGTGTATTTATTTTTCTATTTTTCTGAGTCTTTTTTTTTTTTTTTCCTTAAATAAAACATTTGCCTTAGTTATTTCCTAGCAGTACAGGGAAGGGCACTGCTACAGGAACGCTGTTCATTAGGATCTGGCATGGACATTTTCATCCACATTCTCAGAT
The DNA here is from genome assembly GCF_900496995.4 of Aquila chrysaetos chrysaetos. Lineage (NCBI taxonomy): Eukaryota > Metazoa > Chordata > Aves > Accipitriformes > Accipitridae > Aquila > Aquila chrysaetos. The sequence goes on from NC_044013.1 coordinate 33,917,859, forward strand.
TTTCTTATAGCCAAAAGCCCCACCACCAATCTCCAAATACATTTGGACCCAGCTCATCTCCATCTCTGTGTTCCCGAATTTGCAACCTGCTGTTGGAGACCATCCGGACCTGGGTTGGACCCAGAGGGAGCAGCAGGGGCTGCCCAGTGGGGTGGAAAGGGTCTGCAGTGGCGGGGGGGGGGGGTGTGTGGGGTGACTCCCTTCAAAACATGGGGATAAAATAGGCTGAGCTGCTCTCAGCACACAAACCAGAGTAGTGCAGCCCCCAAGGACAGCTGATGAGGCCAAGGGATCTAGGATAGGAAATTAAAAATAAACTGCTCTTTTTCAGTGTGTTTTCCTCCTGGTGGTCATGTGGACCAGAGCCTTTGGTTGAAGGCACATCTGGCTCCTCTTCAACTTTGAGGCCAGTGAACCCATTTTGTAATTGTAAGACTTCAGGCAGGGTAGGAGCCTTCCTCTTAGTGCCAGAAGTCACCAGTGTTCAGCCTTCACCTGCTTCAGAGGTTGCACTCACCTGGAAGACACTGCCTGCTTCTCTACTGCAGCCAGGGACTCTCCAAGATGCTGCATCTCAGAGATGCTCCTGTCTATCTCCCGTTCGTTGTCACTGATGCTGCACAGCCTGCACACAACTTCTCGATCATGCAGAGGGCAGCTGGGCCTACGAACGTCCACCTTTTTTTCCACCTGCATGTCAACATTTGCAGTATGATGCTGGCAATCAGAAAACATGGCGTTACAGACGTTCTTCCCTCTGTTAGCACTCCGAGGAACCTTCTGCCACTCAGACTTCTTCCCCAGCAACCAGAGGAAAGTGGGCTCAGCTTTAGCCAGCACAGCTGCCAGGATCCTGCCGGTACAAGAGCAGAGCTGGGAACTGCAGCTCCAGCCCAGGTAACCACGAGCTCAGCACATCCCACCAGCGCTTCAGCTGCGACACAAGACTTGCTGGAGGCAGGGCAGGAGAGCAGCAAACCCACCCACAGGTCACATCATTGCTACTTCGGCCACAGACTACAGCTGCATGACAAGTGCACGGGTAGTCCCTGCTTGTGGTCCAGGAGGACAAAAAGGGGTTGGTTTGGGCTATGTAGGAAGAGAAAGTACAGCCTCTTTCTTACCTGAGGAGAGTACAAACAGCTGATAGATGGGGAACACAGGGTTGGGTTTTGACAGTAAAGGAGGTAGCAATGGTTGGGAGTGAGGGTTACGGAGAGCACTTTTCGTTAGCTAGGGTCTGCTGCATTGGGTTTCTGCACAGTCTGGCCTCAGCTCTGTCCCAGCAGGGATGGAGGGGACAAAAACACCCAGTCCCAGAAGTTTTCCTCATCAGGCCCTATGTTTAGGCTGATAAAAAAAAAAAGTGAAAGATAATATATTTGACACCCGACTCTGGCCTCTGCTGCCTGTTCAGGCTTTTGCTGACCCATCCTACCCACACAGCCACCCCACAAGCAGCACAATCTGTGCCACCCACCCAGCAGCCTGCTGGAGGCCGGTCTCTGCCCAGCCAAGGACAGGCAGCGCAGCGTCCTACTACATTTGTCACCACCCTGGAAGCTCTTGCCATCCACTTCACACGCTGACCCCTCTGTACGTAACTGCTGAGCAAACACAAATACACTGGGAGTTGGTGTTGGGCCTGGGGTCTCAGGCCATATCTAACTTTTTAAGTAAGTAGGGCAAGACACTATGAATAATGAAATGACTGCTGCCATGGCCTCGCTAATGGCTCTGGATGCGCTCTAGTCTGACCTTGTGGATCAAATCATTTCAGCAATGCCTGCTTGTATTGGGTGGCAAGGTTTTGGTTAGCAGGGGGGGCTACAGAGGTGGCTTCTGTGAGAAGCTTCCCCTATGTCCAACAGAGCCAATGCCAGCCAGCTCCAAGACAGACCCTCCGCTGGCCAAGGCCGAGCCCGTAAGTGATGGAGGTAGCGTCTCTGGGATAATGTATTTAAGAAGGGGGAAAAGTTACTGTGCAACAGCAGCTGGAAGAAAGAAACAACCATGCAAACACCAAGTTCAGTGAACAAGGAGAGGGAGGAAGTAGAAAAGTCAGGAGTAAGGTTGAGACAGGGAAGAAGGGAAGAGTGGGAGGAAGGTATTTTTAGATTTGTTCTTATTCCTCATTATCCTGCTTTGTTTCATTGGAAATAAATTAATTTCCCCAAGTTGAGTCTGTTTTGCCCATGATGGTAACTGGTAAGTGATCTCCCTGTCCTTATCTCAACCCACAAGCTTTCCATCATATTTTCTCCCCGTCCTGTTGACAGAGGGGGAGCGACAGAGCAGCTTGGTGGGCACCTGGCCCCCACACCACCTTAACTAAAACATGGGTCAGTGCTGGTGTTTGCCAGACCATAGGCTCTCTGCCACTAACCTTGCTCCCATCAAGCAGCATGCTCGAGAATGCCCACAGCCACCGTAATGAAAGTGCAAACACTCCCACTGCATTAAGCCATACAACAATTCTATTTAGGGCTAAAGACCTTGCTGGCATCTAATTAACACACAGATTTTGCAATTTATTGCACAGCAAGACTGCAACACAACTGGGTACAACACAGCATTAATTCTCATCCCAGCTCTCCAAAAGGCCCAGCCCCAAGTGGCATCAGGAAACAGTTCTGAACACAAGCAGCTAAAAGCCTGCAGCGTTCCCCAGCACTAACCAGCCATCCCATGCAGCCCTCCTCAAACAGCAACATCCACAAAGGGAATTGTTTGTAACACCTTTCCTACCATAGTTTTTTATATTTGTTTTCAATGCTTTAATAAGCTTCCTCATGTTAAAAGGGCATAGCTACTCACGTGAGGCCAAGACGTGTTTGGGCAGCTCAAGTTGCCCAAGTCACATGTAGAATAAGGTATAAATTAAAGCTAACTTCATGGGAATTCACAGCAGTGGTCTGCCACAATTTAACGGTAGCTTTCTGCTTGTTCTGCCTTAACCCACCACAGCAATACCAGTTACACAGCAACATTAATAACAACTCATATACCTGTCTCTATTTCTGTGTACTTTGTTTCACCTTTCCTATATTTTAAGCAAAGCCCTTCAAGCCTTATTTCATCAAAGGTAGAGTTTACCCCCCGAGTTTTGGTAATTACACAACAGATTTGATACAGAATTTCAGCTAATGGAGCCAAAATGTGAGTATGCCTTGTCCCCTGGGTCCGTGGATACAGTGCCTAGCCCACAACGGTATCATCCCTGCAGGTGCGGAGGTGTCTCAGCTGACAGAAGAAGTTTCCTGTCAGATCAGTGTGAACCAAAATGCTTAAGTTTAAATGCAGAGTGCAAGACAGAGCAACTCACGTGTGAAGTCAAGCTCAAGAATATTCCCATTACTACTGATAAAGACTTTATAATCACTTTATTAAAAACATATCAGGTTAGATTTTGCCAAAATAATTTACACAGTAGAAGTATCCCACACAGAGAGAAATGATACAACTCTGTCTCATGTTTAGAGTATTTCACAGGAGACAGTTTCCCACACTTCAGTGTGAGATTTGATAAGCGCCTGCTACAGGTACATACAGCTGTTGCACCCCCCCTCCATCAGCTTACTGGGTCCTAAACGCACTCACCACAACTTCTCTGCTAAGGGACCAAGAAACAAGGCTCTGCTTCTCGCCCATTAAGACTCCTTCCCCTGCTAGGCACTACAGAAAAGCCTGGCTAATTTAAAAGGGCTCTTTGCAACCGAGAGCCACCATACCCCTGAAGACAGAAAGAGTGCACGGACTCCCCAGAAAATCAAAGGCAGTGGCTCGTGATCAGCACATGAAGACAAAAGTACTTGATAAGCAGGGAGCACTGCTTATGTCCACTGCCTAAGCACCAACCTGGCAGGCAGCCAAGAGGGAGCTTTGTTTCCAACCTACCTCCATAAATAGGCTAGGTTGCTACTGGCACTATAAATCTGTCCTTCCACAGCAACAGCAGCATAGACAGCCTATGATTTATCTTTCCATGCTGTCTTATTTAACAGTACTTTCCCCCTGCAAACAAGTTCACTCTTCCAGTTTAACGAATGAGTTCCTTGGGTGTTCAGTCTTTAGAGTCCACGCGGAAAGCCTGCAACAGCCAGGGTTTAGGAGCACACCGCTGCCTCCAGGCCACTGGCTGTGCATCCGGCTTCCGCACAGAACAGCAGCCTGGGCAGAGTGCAGCTGGTGGTGAACACCGAGGACAGCTGTGCTGGACTCCAACAGCCAGCATGACTTTTCTCCCACATGAAAAACAGTTATAAAAAGAACCCCTTTCCCTTGAGAAATAGTTTGGCTCAGCCCAACGCTGACACTCCAGAGCTGGTGACAGGGAAAGTGTCCATAAATGACTGTCCTGTGCTGCAGATTTCATCTCATGACAGTCTGCCTTGACGGAGATGCTCTTCATCCTTAGGCACAGAGGGACTCACCAGCTGTGGGCTGGGCGTCAGACTCTTTGGGAGCTCATCATGAACCAGCCAGAGCACTCCTTGCATTTCCACTCTCCTCAGGGAACGTACTTCCTTCCTGCAGCCAGGCTGGACCCTTTCAATGATGCAGAGATGACAACGCACCCAGGCACTGCTGTGGCTGGCTCTGCTCACAGTCACTTCTTGCTTAGCTCCATGGAATGAGTCTTCCTTTCCAAGAAGCTCATCACCAAGTACCCCCATCTTCTTAGCACAGCGCTGAGGCCCAGCAATATTACTAGGTAAAAGCCTTAACCATGCTTACCATATGATCAACTCCACACGCCACATCCACCACCTCACCGGGTACAGTCACCTGGATCAGACACACAAGAGTGGATTATTTCGCAAGCTGGTACTTTGCACCTGATATTTCCTATTTCTCATCCTCCTTCTGCTTAACATGCCACTTGGTTTCACAGGGACTTGTACCAATGAAAGTACCATCTTGAAAATGCAGAGAAAGCAAGATTCAGCACCAGACATGCTTGTGCATTGAGCTGTGAAATATTCCCCTTCTCCCTTCACAGAAGCACATAAACCTTTGGAAGGACAGAAAGAGAGGGCTCACTAGCACACAGTGAGGAGACTGTAGCCTCAGCCCATCTGTTCAGCAGCAGAAACAGCATGACCAAACAGTGCATAATCCAGACAGCGGGAAGAGGATCTGCCCAAGCACCACAAGGATTTGCCTCTTCTCTCATCAGCAAGGACTGGAACGAGGCAAAAGCTCAACTCAGCCTAAGGCAGTTTTTGCTTTGATGCTAAGCAGACCCAGCTCACTGACTAGTGTAGTTATAGCTCTTTCACTTAAACCTGACTTGAAACTCAAGGAAAGCAGAGACTACAAACGCAAGTTTTTCCTTAGAGCTACAGGAGAGGAGAGATGGCTAGTTCTAGGGCAGGAGGTCACAGACAAGTATCTTGATAACCGCCCTTGCTTTGGTACATTGCCATAGTAGTGTCAGGCAGGAGCTGGCTATTTGAGGGAGCATAACCCTCAATGTCCACACTTAGGGAAACCAGGACGTGCCACGCTTGGTGAATTCAGAAACTCCACTCAGCCGCAGCAGTGCGATTTTAGGCAAACACATTCACTGCAAGTTCAGACACTCGGAAAGGGACTCCAGGGTGGTCCAACTGACTGCCTCCCTCCTCTCCTACTTGGCCTTCATGGAGACTGGGAACATCTGTTAGGCTGAGTGCTGAAATCCAGAGCCAAAGACTCTTCTACACCCACAGAGTCTGGCTCTCAGAGCCATGTGAGAGAAGGGAGTGGAACTGTAAGCATTGCGAAACAGCTATGAAAACAGTTCAGTGGCTAAGGATCTCCTACTGTAACTACACAGTCAGTCCAGTGACCCACCACCATAGCTGCTTGACTTGGAAGAGGAGCAGGGGAAGGAAGCCCACTCCTATGTGGACCTGCTGCAACTATAGTCTGACCACCATGACCAAAATGTTCACCTAATTTAGATGTGTAATGCAAGTCTTTCGGGTCAGATGACCAATACCGGTGGTTTTCTTTGCAGCATGTGCAAAAGCAAGTGCAGGTTAGAAGGTGAGGGAAGAGGCAGCAAGGGGTAGCAGGTAGAAGACTGTGGACAGGAGCGAGGTAAGAACTGTTCAGATGTGATGGCACAGCACCAGATACTGCTTTGGGATCTGAAATCGATACTGAAATAGCAGACTAAAGTTTTACTGAATACCTCCATCGCTAAGTGGGCTACGCAAGGACCTCTGGAAAACAAAGCAGTTCCACAGTCCTCTTAGGCTTCCACTTCTTTCAAAATTACTCAACAAAACTACAGAGCAAATGATGTTTCTTGCCCTCAGGATAACAAAGCCTAGCTAAAGAATATAGTCTTGGCCTTAATACTACCATCCTTACCCTCCATGGGAAATACTGGTCTTCCATTCTTCCAGTTCCCAGGCACCCTCTTAGATTCTTGCCCCATACAAACAGTTCTCCTCTGTCTGTACAGGGAAAAAAAAGAATAAAAGGAATAAAAGAGGGCAGAGTCATTAAAAAGGAAGAATTCTATTTGTCATGCTGGCAAGTGTGGGTACAGTGCTTCTGGGAGTATAAAGGGTTATACATGCAGTATGAAAGCCATCGAGTTTAGTTCCAAGTACAATAAACGTACTTGTGCTTGGGGAAAATGATGCCTAATGAGCAAGACAAGCAGCAAGTTCTGGGCACAAGTCTTTGCTTCCCCCTCTTACAGCTCTTGCTTTGGAATTTTATTTGAAGAAAGAGTGCAGCAGAAGAGATTCCAGGGAACCATTTGTGGTGAAGTGAATAATTTGTGCTGGAAGTTAGACAATTACAGCTGACCCACATCAGCTATCACCACAGCAAATCGGGTAAGCAATGCAGTTAAAATCTGTCCCAAGCCATCACCTGGGGACTGGTTATTCAGCTGCCTGACAGAAGTGACCTTCTAATGACAACTGGGGAAAAGAAAAAACTTGTGTTCAACAGAATTAGAGAGTTTTAAGCTCCTCAGCAAAACATGTAGATTTCAGAACTGTTCAGATCAGCCCCACAGCAGAGACAATCAAAACACGATCTATAACATAAGTACAACTAATCAGAATGCAGTTTCTAACGCTTCCTGAATACCAGGGGGAGACCAGTTACAAGCACCCTGTAACCAGGCCAGTAGCGTCATGCATACCACTTCCCCAAGAAGGACCAAGCACGTTGGCACCTGGCACTTTTCATTAGTAAACTATTATTTTAGCTATCAAGTACACGGGTTTTCTGTGCTGCTGCCCTCTGCTGCCCATTTTTAAATGACTTTGAAATTCAAAACTTCCTTTAAAGGCTGGTATCAAGTACAGGGTCTACACACCAGTGTAAATGTGTAGGTCTTCCCACCTCAGATTGCCAACTCAGTTGGTCAGAAGAGCCAAGAAGCCCTGACATCGAGCTCCAATTTAGACTCGGTTTTAGTTTGTTCATTTATCACATAAATTCCTGCTGCTTCTAAAGTGCAACTGCCTGACTTATTCTGTACAAGGAAATGAAGAAACCTACCCAGGTTTCCTGTTTGAGAGAAATTTTTTGTTTGTTTTAGAAGAATAACACTTTCTTAATTAAAGCATAAGTTAGCGCAGTACCTATGTTAGAAACCATGCTGACACTTGTAAACATGCTGCCCGCCCCTCCTGTTGCTTTCCAGTGTGCTCTAAGTTTAAAGAGAGATGGGCACTTTTTTTTTCTTCTGCTTGCCAATAATACAGCAATGTGACCTCTCCACAACAGTAGGACTAGAAACTTACTTGTAAGTGCCGCGAACTGGCTGAGTCCGCAGCGAACGTGAGCAACACGGATGTCCGGATTGAAGTCTGACCAGCCAAAAAGACTGGGTGGGATCATCTCTGGCACTGCTGTCTCTATTAGGTTTGGTCCTTTCCCAAGAATTCCATATCCCCAGACGAAAACATTTCCTTCTTCTGTATTACAATAAGAATACATTCTGTAAGAAAGTCTGTGCTTGTGAAATTCATGCCATGTCCAAGAGTTAATCAGATCCAAAGGGATATTTTCCTTTCTCCCAGAGCAGTCTAGCACCTTTTGATTATTTAAAATTTGCAAACAATGCATTCCCATCCAAATGCCTTAATTTTTTCCTGAGCTGTGCAAGCAGATCAAGCTTCACAGGCAAAACTTTAATGGGGAAATAACGCCAACACAGTGTGGGCTGGATAAAATACTTCAGCTTACTGACTGATGGGACAGAGCTTGAGTGTTTTATTATCACCGCTTTTTCCTTTGAGGCATGGCCAAACCCGCAGTAGGCTAGTCACTTGGCCTGGCATTCTGCCTTAAACTAGGTGCCTGGGAAAGGCAGCAGTTGGACAGCATAAGACAGAGTAAGTTGCTGCGTCTGCTAGCTCCGCTCCCTTCACACTAGAAGCTCAAAAGTCTTGTCATCACAACAACCACATCACATATATATATGAACATCTTCCCTGAGATGATCCTTCATAAAAGTAGTACAATCCCCTCCCTCATTCCTTTACTCAGTGACTTTCAAACTGTGCTCCCCTGGCCACTGGCAATCCAAAGCAGCATTTGCTAAGAAGCCTGCAGCAGAGTTTCACTGCTCTCAGAACTCTCTACATTCTGGCCTAGTTTATCAAGATTTATTTACATGTCAGATTTATATTGAGTCTGAAGGGCTCTTCTTTCTCTCAAGTGTTGCCTTACTTCCTCCCTATATCCATCTTCATTATAGGCCACACATGGCCTGTGTGATCAGCAAACGAGATCAGAACCGCAAGCAGCAACCATGTGCTTGTTATAGTTTGCGTAAGTGCTCACAACAGCACATACTGGAAGCAATGCTCTGCAGCTAGTGAAAACAACTTCCCTAGTACATTCTTAAATCACAGGTTTCTCAGTCTCCCAGCTTTCCTCGTAACAGACAGTACTTTCCTGTTTCCAGTAAACAAGATGCTTGCTCCGTGATGTTAACACAATCCACCTACTGCATGGCCTTGCACTGAAGAGGACGATTATAAAAGCAAACTCACCCGTTAGCACAACATTGCCAGTCCCTCCACACGCAGCCTCCTTTATCTTTCCAATCTTAAATGGCAAATGTCTGGGAACATTCACCTGTATGAGGTTGCAAGAGAGTTAGTTGTTAGAGACAGTAAACTGCAAACTAGACACACATTTTTAACTTGTTCTCTAGCTCTGGTTAGAGCTTACACACACTGAATTCCTAATATAGACAACCTTTATTGCCTGAATAACAGAATGAATGCAATTCCCAAGATTAAAAGAACAACACAAAATTCATTAAGGCTGAGAGTATGGACAAAGTGGAAAAAGTTACCCCCTGGAAAGCTTACATGCATGGCAATAAAGCTGGGAATGCTTAACGCCTGCTTATATCCCTTGCTCTCCAAGTCAGACACAATGGGAAAGTCAATAGGTAAGCACATTTGCAAGTTTTCACAATGGACAAGATCATTAAAATTTGGTCTGTGGTGGCATTTTTCAACATACTAGGGAAAAATCACTTGAAGAAAATTACTCTTATTTGGTACAGTTCAATACAACAGAAATCTGCACAGCTTGACACATGTAAACAGTGGCCTCTGATTTCACAAATAATATCCAGCTCTGCTATTCCACAGTTTGGACTCTATCTATATTGTACCTAAAACTCCTGCTTTGACAAACATGCCATTCATCCATTTCAAACCCCTCTGACCTCCATCAAGCACCCAGCCAGGAAACTACCACGTTACTTAACCTGGTCGTTGTATTCAGGCCTTACGGGTCTCAGTAATTAGCCCTACATTAAGGATACATCAGGAGAGGCATGGGAAACAAAGGTACATATTTTACTGAAGCCACACTAATGAAACTGTCTGCTCTTAGCCTTCTGCCAAGAATAGCTTCAGTATTAATTAATTCCCTGACTCCACTTCCTACACTAACTGTAAGAGGAGACCATCTGCCTAATTACCTCAGTACTACAATGCTTAGTGTCAAGTCAGCACTATATTTTTGCCCCACATAAGTTTGTTCCAAGAAACTTTTATCTGTGAGACACTGGGATTTGTTTAGGACTCAGCTATAAACCTACTAAGGTTGTTCATGAAAAATTCACCAACACACACGTTGATTGGAAGGGACTTCCAAGGGTCATCTGCACCAGCACCATGCTCAAAGCAGAACTACTCAAAATTCTAGATTAGCCAGCCAAAAGACTAATTCCTGTCCTGAAACCAGCAGAAGCACTTGAGCTGGATCTCAGTTTGGTGCAAAGTCCATGGGATGGGGAAAGAAGAACAGGGGGTGTACTCTTCCTTTATAACAGACTAACAAACTGGGGTGAGGTGACACAAGCCTTTGCCTATCAATAGCTGGGAAACATACTGCCCTAAAGCTATACAAACATTTCAGACAGATTGGTTTTGTAAGCATAGGTAAAACAGGCCTGCTAGTGGTGTTAGTTTATATTGATTTATACTGCTGTCAAAAGAACCCAGAGCAGGGAGAACTGTGTAATTTTTAACTCTGTGCACAGCAGCTGAACTGAAACGTGTAAAAACACGCCCCCAGGCCAACTGACCTGTGTGGTTTCTGTGACAGACGCCAACTGCAAATATTCTGAATTTCCCCAACCAAAGACGTCTCCTTCATCTGAAACAGCCAGACAACAGTCCCCATAGGAAGAGACCTGGATAATGTTTACTCCAGCAATGTCACCATGTAGCTTAGTAGGAACACTGGTGATGTTGTAGTGTCCAAGACCTGAAAGGAAAAAAGTAAAGAGATGATAAAGAATTTTTTTCCAGACATACTTTTAACACCTACATAGGACCATTTTGTCATGTTCTAACCCAGCTGCCCTTCTTCCAAAAGAAATCTTTCTGTCCATATCTCTTAACTACCAGCTTCAATGGACAAGCAGCCACAAACACCAGTTCTACTAGCCAAAGCTACCTCTCTAGAGTACAAAACAACTTTATACAATCACACCTGGAAAACACTCTTGTCTGCATGGACTAAAGTGTTTGAGAGATCAGTAAGCAAGCCAAGCAGATATCCCAACAGAGGTGAAGTTTCACAAACCGGCTGCATCCTGTCTTCTGCAAGGAGAGCCATGAATGACAGCACACTGCAATCAGTTTAGACAACAGCAGGTGAAGTGACAAAAGAGGCTGGGAAGCAAACACTTTACATGACAAAGAGCTGCCTGGAAAAGTAGATGAGAGAAACAAGATGGGCTACAGTAGGTCCCCACGAAAGAACCACGGGAAGAACGCAGCAGCTTCAGGAGCAGAAGGACTAAACAGTAGGAAGGACTGTGAAGAAGTTCTTTGACAGCAGAAGCCACCAGAAAAAGGGCCTGGCCAAAGATCTCATGCTAAGACAGCAGTAGCTGCCAAAGGTCTCTGCCAGTTCAAAAGGAGCAAGAAGCAAAACAGACCCTGAAATGAGAATCGGGAAGGCAAAGCCTGCACAGAACCAGGGAGCTAACCTTCCCATGCCACTTCCACATCCCCTCACAAACTTTAAACAATAGACACGTTCTCCTCAGACTGCATGCTTGGATTGCCAGCGTGGGATCCTAAAGCTCCTCTAAAAATGAACTCACTTGTCTCAGTTTGGTTACACAGGAGTATTGAGAACATCTGCACACAGCTGGAAACATAATACCCCCTTTCTGTCCACACATGCATGACAAATATACATCACAAGCTCTGGATTAGGACAGCTTGCTATATTCATCAATTCACTGATGTGGCAGTACACTCCCCCTGTCGCCCCCATCCCGCCAGCAGGAAACAAAACTTCTCCAGGCAGGAAGAAGGGGAAGGAAACCCTGGAGGCTGCAGGTTGAAATTTGAACTGGCCAATCGAGATGCATCAGGTACACTGAGGTGACCCTCCTGGCCAACAGGATTAAATGACCACAGGCCAGATTCGACAGGGGTATAAACGGGGTCCGGCTGGAGGACATGTTGGAATCAGTCCTCCTGGGAGCAGCGGGTCTGCAGTCGGGGACTCCCCCTCGGGCTGGGGCACCGCCCGAGGTAACTCCTCAAGGGAGAGAGCCCTCAGGTTTTAAGTGAGTGATATGCACGTTTTGGAGCCATCACTTTAAATCTTGGGGATTCTTAAGTCGGCCGTGTAGTATTAATTCTCTTTACATCATTGAGCCTGTGGTTTTATAAAAAGTTACCGGACTTCTAACTAACTTTTTACTGAAGAATAAATCTGAGTTTTAACACCTGTTGGATTTGGTTACGCACGCATCCGTAACAACTGAAATGCAAGCTGAGCTGAGCTCCTACCTGTTTGTCCATCAGCTCCCCATCCACATGCATAGACCGCACCTTTCTTGGTTCTAAACAGACTATGGTCCTGCCCACACACAACCTGCACACAAACAAAAAGTCAGAGCTGGTCAGGAAAAGTCACATGTTCAGAATCGATTTAAGGAAGCATTACTGGCAGACAAATGGAGCAATGAACGTCTACAATGCCCATCAGCTCAGATTTTGAGCTTTTTCTCCTGATCAAACAGCTCTACAGACAGGGAAGGCTAAGAATAGCATGATACAGCACAAGAAAACAGCAGAAGTTTCTTTGTGGAAAGTGATGCTGCAGTTGGTTTGTTCTGAGATCCAAAACAAGGCCTAGTTAACAGAAAGCTCGATTCAGCAGTACAACACAATAAAACAGCAAAGAGTAGATAAGAGATCTCCCTTCCCAGAGTGCTACCACATGGCTCTCAACGCCAGCTACAAACTGCTATTGATTCCTTGCCATGTAAGCGCTCTAGGAACACATCTGTTCTCAAAATGACATTTATGTTGAACTAGCAATCGTGTCTGCCACAGGCTTGGCATGAATTAAAGCCAAGGTCTTCAAAAGCAGACATTAAAAATTAGCCAAAGATTAAAGGGATTTAATACACAAGTTAAGAGAGTGACTACCAAGAATATTAAGCACGTAACTGCTGTCATTGAAGTACAAACAGGTACCAATTATTCAACCCCCTTGAAAAAAATAAAATAATGAAAAATCCAAACAGAACTTTACAAGCCTAGTTCAAAACATCATTAGGATGTACCATGGCGCACACTCATCACGTGGATCTAAATGAATGACCCTTGCTTTCTAGGATGCTGCATGGAAAAGGAGCAATGTTTGCTTGCAGAGTACTGCTACAGCGGCATAGACATACTAGCAAACGGCTCCTGTGCCTGGACATATTGCAGCCATGTACAGACTCAGTGGCATTTATGCTGCTCTGCAGTCCCTTGCTCTCCTAGAAACCTGCCCTATGGAAATGCTGGCTAGTCTAAGTGGACAGTCTCACAGCTCGCTTTTGAAATGGGGAAGACAAAACTCAAAATAAAACAGTTCCCAAGTGATGTAAAAGTGACAAAGAGGAACAAGAGCAAGAAATCAGGACAGGAAGAGATGAGACATCAGAACAACCTCCCTGCCATGCAGGTGTTACCTACGAGTCGGGCAAACAAATGCTGCATTGGTATTCCCATCAAATTCTTCGGTAAGTTCAGACCCTGCATTGCCAGTTACAACTGCTCTGCAGAGGCATGGAGCAAAATGCCACCTTGTGCTTTTTATAAGCAACCATACAGTAGATCACCTCGTCATTTCAAAGAGCTTCAACTGAATGATTTGCATACTGATTTTTTTTTTTTTTTTATTACAGAATCATTACAGGCTGGCTGAGTTTGGAAGATGACTCTGAAAGTCATCTGGTCCAAGCCCCCTGCTCAAGCAGGGCCACCTGCAGCTGGTTGTCCAGGACCATGTCCAGATGGCTTTTGAGTATCTCCAAGGAGGGAGGCTCCACAACCTCTCTGGGCAACCTGTGTCCGTGCTCAGTCACAGTAAAAAAGTGTTTCCTGATGTTCAGAGGGAACATCCTGTGTCTCAGTTTGCGCCTACTGCCTCTTGTCCTGTCACTGGATACCACTGAAAAGAGCCTGGCTCTGTCCTCTTTGCACCCTCCCTTCAGGTATTTATACACATTGCCAAGACACACCCCCCAGTCTTCTCTTTTCCAGGCTAAACAGTCCCAGCTCGCTCAGCATTTCCTCACGGGAGAGATGCTCCAGTCCCTTCATGACCTTAATGGCCCTTCGTTGGACTCTCTCCAGTATGTCCATGTTTCTCTTGTACTGGGGAGCCTAGAAATGGACACAGTACTCTGAGCACGGCCTCACTAATGCTGAGTAGAAGGGAAGGACCATCGCCCTTACGTGCGGGCAACTCTCCTCCTAATGCAGCCCAGGATACCATTTGCCTCCTCTACAGCAAGGGCATGCTGCTGGCTCACAGTCACCTTGGTGTCCACCAGGACCCCCAGGGCTTTTTCTGCAGAGCTGCTTCCCAGCCCGTCAGCCCCCAGCATATAGTGGTGTCTGGAGCTGTTCCTCCCCAGGTGCAGGACTCTGCCCTACCCCTTGCTCAACTTCATGAAGTTCACGTCAGCCCATTTCTCGAGCCTCTGGATGGCAGCACCACCCTCTGGTGGATCAGCCACTCCTCCCAGTTTTATGTCATCTGCAAACTACACTCTGTCCCATCATCCAGATCATTAGTGAAAATGTTAAACAGGATCGGACCAACTATTGACCCCTGGCATACAGCACTAGTTACTGGCATTCATCTAGTCTCCGTGCCAATGATTACCACCCTCTGAGCTCAGCTGTTCAGCCAGTTTTCAATCCACCTTCAGAATTCAGTTCAGATGATCCTCTTACCTGGACAACTCTGCTGTCAAACTCCTTCAGCTGATGAATTAGATGGCTTTCACTGGACACCACCAACCAACCACCGAGAAGAGAAAAGGCAACACAGAGGATTTCAGAGGACTGCAACTGAAAAATGTGAAGGTAGACCTGCCTTTACTGAAAGCCACTTTGCTAATTAGAGGAAGAAGAGAGCTTCTTTCACATGTTTTCTTATATAGTCAAAGAGCATGGTTCCACTGTAAAATTACTGCACAAAGAAGGAAAGTAATTTTGCATACTCTTATTTAAGAAGTTAAGAACTGTCACTTTTTAAATATAACCTCTCATGGGAATTAGGGGTGGGAGCAATCCTCAAACACGTTCCCTAGTCTAGAATGAGCACAGACACCAGATAATATTGCAGCACCTATATAAACACTTCACTTAACTAGAGATTAACCAGATACCCCAGAGCACAACGTAGTGTTAACATCCATGTCATTCTTTCACAAAAACAGGAATTCTGAACAATCTAATGACTAACTTCCAGTATCAAGGCAAAAAAAAAGCTAGCTAAATTACAGCTATTTTCTTAAACCCTACAGGCCAAGTCTTGTGGATCACAGAGAGAGCAATGAGCAAGATCTCTTCTAGGGCTTGCCAGGGAATCAGTAACTTTCAACATATTCCCACTATCCACTTACATCACTACTATCTTACAGAGCATTTTGAGAATATGCTTTGGTGTGGCCCACAAAAACCGTGTAAAGGAAAAGCACTGCAGATTCAAAGGCAGTTACAGCAAAGAGATTCAACAAAAGGATGCCTCTTTCATCATTAAATCCATTTCTAACACCCTCAGAAACGGCACTTGCACTCTGAGAGGCTAAAGGGAGAAAGACTGACTACTAACACCAATTACCTCAAGCAATTTATGAAGACTGGGTTTTCTCACTATGCACTGTGAAAACTGTCACATGCTGACATCTTTCTGTCTTTTGTGAATGTGGTCAGAAGAGTGCTAGTGCCCAGCCTGGGTTTAAAGCCAGGACATTTATAAGACGCCTGCAGCATAAAAGCCTGTTCTCTGACTCCTTAATCTTAAATGGCATCCTTATACTACCAGATTTTTCCCACCTCCAGGCTTTTCTGTAGTGTTGTTTTCATGCAATTATGTTTTTAACATTGAGGAAGTTCAGGATCTTTGGATTCTCACCTGTAAGTTTCATCTTCAACAACCTTCCGGCCACACTGCCCATAAGAATTGTTCCCCATTGTGAAAACTGAAAAACAATTATAAAATGCACTAGTTTTATTACTGTCCAATCCCCTGAAAGCCTCTTTTCAGGTACACAAAATATTTTCATGTGGTCCTCAGTATGAAAGGTGGAACACAGTACTGTAAAAATTGGCATAAGCTTTCTTCAAACCAAGTCCACTTAAATTGAAGTGACTGAATCCATTTTCGTCAACAATAACCCAGCAATACTGTTGCAAGCACAGTAGCAGTACCTGGAGCCCATTGGCTGTTTTTCAGTAATTGCCTAGTTCATCCTGCCGTTGCCAAGGAGACTCAGAAATAGATCAGCGCTCCCACAGGAGCGTTAAATCAACCAACCAACCAGCTCACCCACTGATAAGCAGCACTGGATCGCTCAGTGCAGCACTGAAGCCACTGCACCAGAGAATTCCCAGAGACCTAGAGAGCCAATTCATGAACAGGATCTTCTGTATAAAGGCCTATTAATTAATCACTTTTATTAATGTAGCACTCTGGAGCTTCAATGGGAAAGTAA
The DNA here is from genome assembly GCF_900496995.4 of Aquila chrysaetos chrysaetos. Taxonomy (NCBI): domain Eukaryota; kingdom Metazoa; phylum Chordata; class Aves; order Accipitriformes; family Accipitridae; genus Aquila; species Aquila chrysaetos. Next base: position 33,934,375 of record NC_044013.1, read on the forward strand.
CACAACAGTATTGGCATAGCCATCCAAAACTGAATTCAAGAACATGTCTGACAGAACAAGACAAATAGGCTACACTTAAAGGAGGCCTGGGGCTAGATAAACAAACCATATTTTGCAACATTTGTGAAAAAGCTTCCAACACATTTACAGCTTGAGCCAAGGAGAGCTCAATGCATGGTTATCAGCTCAGGGCTCTCCCTCCTGGGAGCAATCCCAAAAAGGCCAACAGCTACCTGCATCACATTTAGAGTGCAGACGGCCCATCTGGGGTCTAGTGCTAAAGGACAGAAGACAATCTTTTTTGGAGCTTTTAATAAAAGCATAGTCAGGCATCCCTTGTCACCAGCAAAAGTGATACTGTACCTCCTTCGCTGTCTGTCAGGATCAGGGAATGGGCTCTCCCACAGGACACCTGCAAGACTCGAGTCTCCTGTGGCTTCTCCAGTGGTAATGGAATTGGAGATGGTTCCAAGACATATTCATAGCCCTTAGCTTAAGGAAGAGAGAGACATTTAAAAAGTCAGTAGCTTCCACAAAGCAAATTCATCATATATTTGCCGATCCTATTGTACATACACACACTTACTTGTATTTTGTTACAAAAGCAGATATATTTTAGAAAGCCAAGATACTAACCAAAGTAAAAGGCTGACTGGGATTCATTGAGGGGGGGAAGAAGTTAAAAGCCATAGGGATGGTTGAGGCCAATAATCACTGCCTAATCAAAAATCCACCATACCCAGAGGCTGAATGTTATTAAGGTTTCAGGTGGCCAGAACTGAGAAACTGAGGCTTTCAGCCATATGTTCAACCACTTTGGTGAATAAGGCTGGTTTACCAGAGAGCTTAACACCAAGCACAAACTAAGTACTCTGTGCAACTGGAGATATTGCAAACAAGGTACAACAGCAGCAGTCACAAAAAGACAGCCTGAAAGGTGGAAAAAAAAAAATCTTAGGGCTTCATATTTAAAGAACAGTAGATTAAAGGCCCCTTCAGAAAAAAGGAATGCAAGAAACATTAGCTGGCCTGGCTCCATAGGGGATAAGAGATCTAATGTTTATGAAAGAAAATGACAGGCTGTACTAGAAAAAGAAGATTTAGTAATTTGAAGAATATGTAATCAGTTACAGCCAACTGGGAAAAAAAAGGGGGCGGGGGGGGGGAGAAAAAAGAACAGCAAAACATAAATCAGTACTAGGGAAAAGGTTAAGGGGAGATAAAAAGCTTTGATATCAAAGAAAGCCACTGTAACAAGTGAAATCAAATCCCAGAGGACCCAAAGCAGTATTCTGCTCACACATAACAGTGCTTTAACTAGTTCTCACTGCTTTCACATCAAAAAAAACAGAAAAACTACACATACACTTTTAACAGTAAGGCACTACTTGATGCGAGGACAGGCATCACAACTGGCTGTTTGCAAATGGTGGGAGCCTGCCATGCAATACAGCATGAACTGAAAGGCAGCAAAGTTTGTATTTGCCTAAAGAGATGTGGAAGTCACAAAGCAAAAACCCTTTTCTTCTCTCTCTGTTCCTTCCAGCAGAGTGACACAAGCTACTGGGATCTGTAGTAATCATCACTGATATCTGAGGGATTTTGGAGAAAAGAGGCAATGAGGTGGCTAAGGAAGAGGAGGGGGAGAGTAAAGTATTAGTCGTTTAGCTTAGAAACAGCTGAAGTTAGAGCATGAAATACAACCATCTAAAAGTCAGAAGGTTGCAAATTCCCCTGGAAATGAAGCATCTACAGGGACACAGTGTTGGGACTAGCAGGTACCAAAATAAGTTTGTAAAACCAAGTAATGAGCAGCACATCCAACAGGAAGCATGTCGTTGTAGGAAATTAAATATAGAGCAGTAGCAATCCCACTGATCTGCATGTCACTTTCAACAGATTCTACCAAACACTGAACACTCTCTCACTTAGAAGGGCTCTAACTGCAAAACTATTTAACCTGTTTCTGGGTTCTCTGGCCAAAATAATCTGCAGGTCAGATGAAAAACAAGAAAATGACAAGACACTCCTGAGCCATCAGCATGTACTGAACCAAGACAGCATAAGAGCCGAAACCTTTAAAAGCAGGAGTGAACTGGGTTTCTGTGGACCCTTCATTTTGCAGCTGCTGTTTAAGCACACTTGCTGCGTGCAAAGTGTGCTAGCAGCAATGTACAACAGCAGCACCACTGTAAACTTCAGCATTCTGCACAGTAGCTGCAATTTTCTTCTGCTTCTCCACAAAGTTTAATCTTTTGCCCATATCAGATGCACCATACCTTAATGGATTATGCTCTTATACACTACAAAAACTGCTTTTAACATGGTTTTCCCCAATTGTTTATGAAGGAATGTTTTCAAACAGTTAGAGACAGCCATGCTATAAGGGAATTAAGTTTGTGTTTTCATATCTGTCTTAGGTGGAAGGCGGCAATGTTCTGCACAGAAATCATCATCTTAAACGCATTTGAGAGCCCGGTATAAGGCAGAATGATGGAATAACATGTTTTTCCTTCAAAATGCAATTCGGTATTAAAATAAAAGACCCTTACAGCTTCACAAAAAATTTAACTGACTGGATAAAAAAAAATCTCTGTGGGAAAGGAAGTTAGTTTATAGGTGCAAAGGCAACAGAAGTGAGAGAACCACCTTGCCAAAATCGTTTTATTAACTAGTCCACTACATTGTCTACCATCAAACTCTACAGATTCAAAGTAACACCTTAATCAACACACACACACACTTCTGCAAAATAAGTAGTTACTTAGGCTTTAGTTACAGCCAGGTAAGAATATAAGTGCAGTGCACAGAACAGATCCATACCTTGACCAATTACAAAGCACACAAACACACAGCTAAGTTCCAAAAAAAGACCTCTTTAAAGGAAAAAAAAAGCATAGCCCAACACTCTGCATCAAAGCCTCCTGGACATTCTTCATGCCTTCTAACACGGAGTTTCCCACATCACATGTATCCTGTAGTGCCACCCTGCAAGTCTTTAACACACTTCAATCCTCACTTCGATCTCTTATGCTTCTCTGGAATCCAAGCTGGGAATCCTTGTTCAGCCCCATGCCCCACACTTTGGTGATGTCTGCAGTCTTAGAGGACAGCAGTGTGAATCCATAACCGCAAGCAGCAGAGGATATCTTTGAAGACAAACAAAAACCACAACATTCAGTTATAAACTATGGCTTAGAAAAACAAGTTTCACCTCATGCTATTTGTTCACCAGCATTCATCCTTCATTAAGCTATTGTCCCAGTTTTGGCTGGGATAGAGTTAATTTTCTTTCTAGTAACTGGTATAATGTTGCTTTGGATTTAATATGAGACTAATATTGACAACACACTGATGTTTTCAGTTGTTGCTAAGTAGTGTTTATATACTAAATCGAGGATTTTTCAGCTTCTCATGCCCAGCCAGCAAGAAGGCTGGAGGGGCACAAGAAGTTGGGAGGGGACACAGCCAGGACAGCTGACCCAAACTGGCCAAAGGGGCCATACCATGGGACGTCATGCCCAGTATATATATAAACTGGGGGAGAGTTGGCTGGGGGGAGTGGGGATTGCTGCTTGAGAACTAACTGGGCATGGGTCACCAAGTGGTAAACAACTGCATTGTGCATCACTTGTTTTGTACATCCCAATCCTTTTATTATTATTATTATTACCATTATTATTATTTTCTTTCTTTTCTGTCCTATTAATCTGTCTTTATCTCAACCCATGAGTTTTACTTTTTTTTGATTCTCTCCCCCATCCCACTGGGTGGGGGCAAAGTGAGTGATCGGCTGCATGGTGCTTAGTTGCTGGCTGGGGTTAAACCACGACAGCTATATCCAAATACGGCCCAAATTCATGGTATGTATGGTCTTTGCAAAAATGATCAGAAACACTCTTCAGTGATAAGCACAATGGTACGAACTCAAGTCCAACACAACTGCCCTAGAGTTTTGTTATCGCGTGCATATATCTTTATTTTTGCATTATTTTGGACCCATTCAAACACAACAGGAAGACCTATTTGCTGACCTGCATCAGCAAAAAACAATAAAAAACCAAACACAAGGAGACATTAAGAGAATAACATTCCCCTGTTTTACTCCTTTTGCCAAAAAAAGCCCAGTATAAAAGCTCGGACCTTCTTTGAATTGGACAGCAGAGCATGATGCCTGAACCATGCAGACAAAAGAATAACACGATTTTCGACACAAGGTTCCAATTTCGTCAAGGTGAGAGTAGCCATGAAAGCCGCTGAAAACGAGCCCCATTTTCTCCAACAGATGTTCACACTCTTGCTCTCTTACACCTCTGACAAAGGAATATATATTTCCCAAATCGCATGCCACTCTACTTGTACCAAACCCCACCCTGCTTAATACCACTACGTCAATTAAAAAAAAAAAAAAAAAAAAAAGAATCACGGCGAAGTCTTTAACTCAGATTACTTAACGCCGTTCAAAGCCGAGAAAAGAAACCTGCCCAGATTAACTGGCATGGACAGAAGCGGTTCAAGAAGCAATGCTAACGCCGCCCTGTCGCGACATAACAGAGCCACCACCCGCGCCCCAAGCCCACCTTCTCCTCCGTTTCCAGACGGTAGGGCGTGGGTTGGATCCGCCGCGGCTTCTTCCAGCCCACGTCCGGCTTCACGAAGCTGGGGACGCCCAGGGCGCCCGAGTAGCAGAAGCCCCACACGAAGACGCGGTCCTTCCGCTTGGCCGCCTTCCCCGCGTACTGGAAGATCGGGGCGGCCTCCTCGGCCTCCCTCAGCTGGCGGACGCTCCGCGGGCGCGCCGGTTTGGCCAGGCCCCTGCGGAGGGCCGGCGGCGGCCGCCGCACTCCCCTCAGCGCCCACCACATCGCCGCCGCCTCCCCGCGCCCCTCAGGCCGCCGCCGCCATCTTGCCGACCTCTCACCCGCGACCCCGCGCGGGCGGGCGGGCAGGCGGGCGGCGCGCGCAGGCTCACCACCCCCTGCGCGCATGCGCCAGGGCGCGCCGCCGCGGTCACGTGCGGCGCGAGAGGCGGGGAGCTAGGGCGCGAGAAGGTCTTGTCTTAAAGGGGCTATGCCGCCCTTTGCAGGGGGTGGGCGCCAACCCGACACAGACCCTGACAGTGACCCAGACCTAGATCTAAATCTAAACCTAGACCCAGACCTACACCGAGATCCAGACGCAGACCTACACCCACACCAAAGTCCAAACCCAGACCCAAACCTAGTTCCAGACCCAGAACTAGACCTAAACCCAGACCCTAATCTGGACCCAGACCCAAACCTAGTCCCAGCGCCAAACCCAGACCCTAACGTGGACCCGGACTCAACTCACAGCCGCGCCGACCACCGCCTAGCGACTGCATACCCTCCCAAACCCAGACCCCAAGCCTATGCCTAGAGCCAGACCCAGACTCAGACCCAAACCCAAATCCAAACCCAGACCCTAACCTGGGCTCAGACCCACACCCAGCCTACACCTAGACCCAAACCCAGATCCAGACCCAAACCCGAACCCGCCCGGCGTGGCGGTGGCAGGGCTGGCTGTGGTGGCATCTCGCACCACGCTCCCTGTTGCAAAACAGCCCTGTCCCTGAGGCGCTGGCCATGCTGTGATGGCTGCTGGCCTCCCAACATGGCGGCCCTCCATGAGGTGGCAGGAGGGACCAGCGTCCGCAGCCTTGGGAAGTCGCTCGCCCCTCATGCCCTGGCAGCCCCACGGGCCCTGGGCCACCCGCCCCGCGTGGCCCTCACACCTTACTGCCATTCAGCATGGCCACCTTGCCTCATGGCTCCTACCCCACCCCAGCAAACACCATATACCCACACCCCAGCCTTCGCTTTCTATTAGAGGGAGTGAAGCAGCTGCATTCCAGGAGGAAGCTGCTGTCCTTTTGCCCCCTCCACCAAATTTCCTTCCTGCCAGCATCTTTCACAAGACTCCCTTGCCCAATACCCCGCCGGACATGCCGGGGAGAAATGCCTTTCCTGCTGCCGGCCACCAGGCTGCTCCCCAGACACTGAAATACATCTATAAAGTGTCTCTCCTTTATTGGTGAAAGATGCAAAATCACTCAAAATACAAACAGACGATAAAAGGGGGTCTAGTGGCGAGGGGTCGCCAGTGGCCTCAGCCCTCCAGGAGCCGGTGGAGCGGGGCTGGAGCTCTCCTCTCAGTGTCATTAGGACATCTTGGGCTTGCCGTACCAGCGGATGAAGATGGACGCTGGGCTGCGGCGATCTGGCCGGCAGCGACCCGGGGCCTGTGGCAGCTGCCAGAGCCACCTGCATCCCCCAGTGTGGCTCTGAGCCCCGGCTGCGCAGGAGCTGGTGGAGATAAAGCATCGGCTGGCTGGTGTGGGGGGCTGAGGGCTCACAGGATCTTCCGCCGGGTGCTCTCGGTACAGCGGTTCAGGATGAGGTCTTTGCTGGGACGGGGAGGAACAGCAGGCTGAGCCTTGGGCTTGTTCTCCTCTTGCTCATTTTTCTCAACTGCAGGTAAAGTGGACATACAGATGTGTCAGAGCTCTCCACCACCCCACACCTTCATGTGAACGTTCATGTAATGGTCACCAAAGTTCCTGCCTCTCCTCCTGTCTCAGCTGTGTGCGATGGTCTTCCCTGGAGGCCAGGGTGGTGAGATGAGCCCATCGGTTCCTGGCTGGAAGCTCTGCTTGGGTGGGAGCCCAGCTCTAGGTCTGTGCAAGAAGCTGCTCTCCCTTGGGAAGGTCATGGACCCTGCACAGGGATTACCAGATCTAAAGCGTCTACCTCAACAGCAGCCTCCTTCTTTATGCACCACCTCCCTCTATATGCTTTGCTGACAGCTAACATACATGATAATGGTAATGGTAAGAGCAGCACAGGTGAAGTTAGGTGCACAGAGGAAAACATAGGTCCTAAATGTGGGCTTACCTTCACCAGGACCTACTGAGGGCAGAAATGCCACCATGTGCTGCTCCTTCTCTGTCAGACCAGAGGTAAGAAACCTCACTGAAAAGAAACACCTCCCTGCACATGCTTTCCCCACAGGAGAAGGGTGGACAGGCAACGTGTGACTTACATGTGTTGCCCTGCTGCATCACCTCCCACCTGTGATGGGGCAGAGCCAGAGGCCGTGCCACCCTGTAGGGACAGCCCAACCTTGGGGCATGAAGTGCAGATGGTTTGGAGAAAAGAAGACTCATTTCCTCCTCCCCACCCAGATCTTTCAGCGTGGCACAGGGATTCCCAGGCTTGTTTGCTCGTGCCACAGCTCCAGCAACAGGCATTGGAGGGCATGAGCTGTGCCTGCAGGACTTCAGCCCACATCCAGGGCAAAGGCCCTATGGAGACTTACTGAGGACTTTGGCCTTGTTCTGCAAGTTTTCCTTCATGTTCCTCCGGCTCTGGATGTACTTCTTGCTGTTTCTTCTGTAGGTCTCCTGGCTGATCAGCTTCCGGCTCTGCTTGTGGATGCTCTTCGCATTTCGGATGGTGGATCTGCAGTGAGTGAGAAACAAAACTTACAGTTTCCATGCCGGCAGCTCTCACATCATGCACTTTCTCACTGAGGATTTCCCCCCTGTGCTTCCTCTTCTGCCTCACCCAAACCCCAATATCTGCTTTTTGGTTTTGCCTGGTGGAAAGCAGCAGGGGGATGCCACCCCTCGAGGGAAAGCATAGGTGAGACATGATGTACAGCTTGTTAGGAGGCAGCTGGAGTGGTGCTTTGGAAGCAAATACTGAACGGTAAAGCCCGAGCACAAGCCTGGAAAGTAATGATGGGGATGGCAAGGTAGATCAGATGAGATGGGCGTGAGGTTTTCCCCAGAGCTCGAGAAAGCCCTGGAAGTGATCTATAGCTTTGCTTTTGGATGGATGGACATACACATATGGCATCTATACTGGCTGCAACACTAAGATGCTGGTGTGGGGTTTGGCATGGCTCCCCGACGCCCAAGGCTCAGTCCCTGGGCCAGGGGAACAGAGTGTGGGGTATGTGTCAGCGTGCACCTGTATGTGCGGTGTTGAACCCACAGCAGAGAAACTATTGAGAGAAGTGAAAGGCTGAGCAGCCTGGGGTTGTGCAGCAGCATGTTGCCACAGGGGAACCCCCAGCGTTGGGGACCGTCCCCAGGCAGGCAGATGGAAGCCACTGCTTTGTATTTACTACCAGGGCATGAGCAAGGTGGCTCCTGATGTCCACCCCATGGCATCGTCCTCCTGCTCTGCTCAAGGCAACATGCCCATCTACCTTCAGCCCCTCCCTGGTCTGAGCACCCCATTTCATAGCAAAGCTCTTGCCCACAATGGCAGGTCTCCACCTTTGCAATGGGGCTCAGCCTGCCTGCCATCACCAGCACCACAGGGACACCATTCACCATGGGGGGCAAGTCACTGTCCTTGAAACAGGCCACCTCACCTCCTCCAAGGGTATCAGTAAGCATCACTGCGCTCAAATAGGTGGATTTGGGCCATTTTACACTGTCTCACACTCAATACGTGCTCCAGCAGAGCTGGATTTTGAGAGATTTTATAGCAAGGCTGCCGTGTTTTCTTGTAGGGAAGAAAAGATAGAGGCAAGCTCTGCCCTTCCTAGCAGTTTTCTTTGCATCGGAATTAATGAGTTATTATTGCTTTTTATCTTTTTAATCAAAATAAAATCCTTTCCATTAGCTCAAATCCTCCCATCAGATTAGGCCATTTGGCAACTCTGATTAGTCAAATCTCTCCTCGCTTCTCAAAGATTCAGTGGATGCACTTAGGAAATAAGAAAAAGGCCAATTTGAAAATTAAACAAGATTAGCCCAGAAAAGAAACTTTGCAGAAGGACAAGGAGAAATACTCCTGGCTAGAGGACCTGACAGAGCAAGGATCATGCAGCCCTGCATCAGAAATGCTGGGGTGCCTCTCCACCCATGGAAGTCGGGGAGCACTGAGCTATTTTTGCTGCAGCCCTGCAGGATCTGCCTCCTGCTCTGTCTTTGCCCTGCTCACGTCTCTCCTGGGAAGTTCTTCATTGCCAGGGTGAGCAAGGGACACCACAAATCACTGTCTGGTTTCATTTCACCCCCTCGAAGAAGAGCTTTAGTCCTCCTCGCCCCCACCCAGGGCTTCTCCTACCTCCGTGGAGGAGCAATCCGGTTCCTCAGCTCACTCTTCATGGAGGTGTTCGCCTCCCCAGCTTTCTGCAGGTACATGGAGGGGTAATAACCTGTGGTTTCATCCTTCCTGCAGTGCAACACAAAGCAACATCGCTTGCAGCCGTGGCTCTGCAACCACCAGCTCCTCATGCCTGTCCCCAGCTGGTGCTGGCTGGGTTATTTCTCATGTCCTTTGCAGTGAGGCGGGCTTTGACTGTCCTCCCACCCTGTGTGCCTGTGGCTCTCCCTGAAAGTGTGGCTTGAGTCCCAAAAGCAAGTAAGTAGCAGAGAGAGCAATGGCTCACAGCTTTCAGGGTCTTACCAGCTCATATTATCTCCCCTCGGGTTTTCGCTGGGCTCATGAAGCATTGCTCAGAGGCTCCTGCCAGACACCCTGCCGCTGTATGCTCAAGAACACTCCCTGGTCCCTGGCCCGTCTCCCCCTCCAGCCCAGCACACCTGCAAACACCAGGAGATCCTCCTGGTGCCACTCGCCTGGGCACAGGCTGTGGCAGGAGGATCCCCAGGGTTTGCAGCCATGCCGTGTCCTGCTGTGAATGCGCAATCTGTGACTCTCCAGAACACAGATGCAGCTGGGGTTCCCCTTGGGAAAGCCCGAGTTTGCAGGGCAGGCCAGGGCTGGGATGAAAGCTGAGGTTTCGCAAAGCACAATGTGTCAGAATACTTAAAGGCAAAATATCAGATACATCTTCTTTTCATCTGCCTCCTTCTTGGATATTTCTGAAGCCCCCAGCAGAGGAAGCCCCAGCTGCAACATTTAACATTTGGCAAAGCCACGGGCTACAAGAAGCAGCCCTGCAAAAAGGAAGTGCTGGGCAGCAGCACAAAACGGTCGGTGGCTTTCACAGCCCTGACGTGCAGAACAGCCGGTTCATCCCTTCCCTCCGCCCAAATCCCACTTGCCTGATTTGTTCTGGGAATCTCTCACCTGATGACCCACCAGCCATCAAGCAGCTTGTGGATGACTTCAATGGTATCACCCTCCTTGAGGGTCAGCTCGTCGTCCTCCACGGCTGTGTAGCTTTTCTGGACAATGTACTGCTCACCTGTGCACAAAATCAGGACAGTGGGTTGTGTGCTACCACCCCAGGGATGGGGCTCAGCCTCTCCAGCCGCTGAGGAGAGGAGGCACCAGGGCATCTACCCTACATTCTAGGCAAGACTCAGGGTGCTTCAGGTCTCCAAGTCTGGATTCAGACTTTCCTCAGCCTTGTCAGTGCCTGTGGCTCATCCCAGCCCCTCCAGCACCTCTCCAGGAGAAAGCTGGTGAATGCAAGCAGTGGAAGCACATCTATCTCTGCTGAAGACCATGTTTATAATTCAGATGATTAAATGAGGAAGAAGTGTTGTGCTAATAGTCTGTTGCAGTGTTTTGAAAACCACAAAGATGAAGCCTGGAGAGCAATCAGCATGAGTCTGCAGGATCCTCCCTCTGCTCCTGTGCGATAAGGCCCCGCTGTCACAGTGGGGCAATGCGGAGGGCTGATAAGGACAGCACAGAAGCCAAGCGCTAGGGAAAGCCTGTGCCTCGGTTCGGATGCTGCACCATACTCCTTTGCTAACCCAGCAACTTGGTGTTCACCCAGCTAGCTCAGGATGGCCCCTGGATGAAGATGTGCCTGTGTGATCAGCCAAAACAAGCATCTACTGCTGAGCTGCAGGTCATGGGAAGCTCCTGAGGTTGACACTGAGGTACCTAACCATGAGATTTATCCCTCCTGGCAGCTCCTACAGCAACATCTCCCTGCCCAGCGGTCCTGCTCAGTGAGGACTGCCCGACTGGGGCCTTGCAATGAACCATCCCAGCAGGGAGGTGCGGCACACTGGTACTCTGGTGCACACCCCAGTTACCCCAACACTTTACCTGCGTAGTTGGGCTCCTGCTCTTCAGACTCATCAGGACCATCCATTGGTTCCAGATAGGCAGCTGGCACCCAGCCCCGTTTATTCTTCATCTGGCAAAACCACCATCCTGCAAGGAAAGCAGCCGTGGGCAAGAGCAGAGGGTCTTGCGGGGACACTGTGGGGGCACCAGCACCGGGTCTGTCCCTGGCCGGGGCAGGCGCAGGCATCCATGTGGCCTGGATGGAAGGGGTGGCACCGGGGCTGGTCTCTGTTTACATGGTGGAACCAGGGAGCTTGGCCAGTTCATCCTGTTTCCTCCTGGGCAGGAAACCTCATAGGCTGAGGCATGCAAAGAGGTTGCACGGTTTTCTAGGATTGCCCCACACCCTACCCAGCCAAAACCAACTGTCATGTGGCTCCATGTGAATGTGAAACATGTCCCAAGAGGGCAGGAAGCACCAAGAGGTTTGGTCCTGCCAGTTACATTTGCTCTGAGCCTCTCCTCTCCATCAGGAGACCCTGATATAACCGCCTACCCTTTAACCCATGCGCTGGCGTAACTAACTCGCATGCTGCATTTGGACATGAGATGCAAGGGCAGTCCCTGTCCCTGCTGAAATGGTAGCTAGGAGGGGGCTGGCCCTCGGGGGCTCTTCGGAGAGATGGACACATACCGCTTTCGCTCTTCTCCACGACATCTACCATGTCCCCAGCTTTTAGAGCCATCTCGGATGTGGAGCTCTTCTCGTAGTCGGCGATGGCTCGGTATGTTTGCAGGACAATGGGGCCCGTGATGTCTGCGTGGGAGAAGTGAGAAACGTTACCTCTCCCAGTCCCCAGCACAGAAATACCCTATTTCAGGCAAGCCGAAAGCAGCCCCAGGACAGCCCAAAGCACTCTCCCAGCCTCTTCTGGTCCCAAACCAGCTGGATCCCAGGACAAGGACTCATTCCCCCCAAGGCTGTGGTTTCCTCCCAGCTGCAGCTCTGGCACAGAGACCGTGCTCTCAGTCAGGGCATCTGCCATGGGATGGCTGCCCCTCTCCCTGCCAGGCTTCGCTGCTGCCGAGGCAGCTGCTTGCACCCCTCTGAGGCCTCTTACCGGTGGGGTTTTTCTTGGCATCCTTTGGCAGGAGGAAGACCTCGGGCTTCTTGGTTCTAGGCAGGTCAGAGCAAAGGCAGCTCAATACCAACCACCCCTCACCGCTGGCAGTGGTGCCCTCCCTGCGGGCTGCTGCCAGCACCCGGGGCCAGGGATGCAGGATTTCTCCCAAAATGGCAGGCTGCTGGACTCACTGGCTGTCTGTGACAGGGTTCATGTCGTCGTGACGGACCTTGAAGAAGTTGACCACGTGCAGGCATCGGGAGATCTTGTGGGGCAGGTTGACCAGCGCGTAGCAGTACTCAGTCAGCGTGCCCTGCCTGTTCTGCGTCGAGCGCTGCCCGTCAAACCACTTCGGTGCTGGGGGAGAGGGGAAAGCACTCAGAAAAAGCAGAGTGCCCTGTTTTTACAACTTTCCCAAGCAGGCTGCTCTGAATCATTAATTTTGCCCTGAAAACAAATGGATTTGGCCCCAGGGTGCTGCATGGCTGCATGGTGCCCATAAGGTGAAGCTCTGCGGGAGCATGGCCCCGTCTCCTCCTTCGCTGCTCTGGCCCTGGCATGCACATGGAGGGTGATGCACAGTGCTGAAAAAGCTGGGGAGAAGCTGACTGCAGGGCCACGGCTGCTTTGCAGAAAAGCTACAGCTGCAGGTTCCTCGTTTTGGCAGTGCAGCTTGAGAGGCGAGCACGGTGCAGCGCCCAGCCCAGGTGCCATGGGCAGTGCAGAGCAGAGCTCTGTGCAGCTGGACTCACCCCTGCAGCCCATGGACCCTTACACAGCTCGTGCAAGCCCAGAAAAGACCCCGTTTGACCCCATTTCACTTACAGGACAACTCCCACATCCGTGCTCAGACTAAGCCCAGCCGCTGGGCTACAAATACAGCAGCTGCACCGAGGCCCAAGGAGGGGCTCGGGACCAGCCTGCGGCTGGGGGAGACGCACATGTCCCTCTGTCCCACTGGCCATGGTGCATGTCCTGCAGCAGCCGGTCTTGACCCCAGGGCTCCAAAATGCTGCTGGCAGCCCTGACCCACAGCAGTGTTGAACCCCATGTCGGGCTGCATGTGTGCAGCCCGTGACACACCCACACCCCCTGCAGCAGTCTGACGCCTGCCTCATCCCCCAGTGCTTTCAGTTCCCCAAACGGGACAAGGACACTCTGAAGAGTCCCAGCATGGCAGCGGCAGCACGTGGGAAGGGTCCCGGCACAGCCGTGTTAGTCCAACCGACCCTGAGGGGAGCAACCCCAAGACGTGGCACGCACACTGCTGTGTGGTGCAGGTTTATTCCTCCTCAAGAGTTGTCGACCACAACCTGCAGCTATTTCTCATACTCCTTCCTGCCTCCTCTAAAGCAGGAAATTAAATAAAAGGGCGAATTTTGCTGACCTGCACCTTGCTTGGGGACAAACCGTCAGCTCTTTGGATCAGGAATTCATTCCCTGTCATTGAAGACACATTGCATCACTTCCTCTTACAAAATATCTCTGTTGCCATAAGGTCACTAAAACCAGTCCCAGCGATGGTGTCACCAAAGGAGGGCTCAGCCTCCCCAAAGCCAGACCCTTTGCACCAGCCGGGGGTCGCAGCCGATGCTGCAGGACATGTCTCCGGGGTACCCAGCCTTCAGGGAGGAAGGACGGGGTCTGTGGGGCTGGTGAGTATTGGGAGAAACCACCACCGCTGCTCAGAACATTCTGGGGGTTTGATTTCAAACCCAGTGGGGAACAGAAATCGCACCAAGCACCTGCGCAGGAGGCAGCCAGCAGAGCTTGGCCCGCTGGGGAATTTCCCAACAAGCTGCAATTTCTATTTCACTCCCCAGGCCCAGCACCTGCTGCTCACCTGGCAAGTGTGGGATGATCCGGTTCTCCATGTTGATGTCCCCAGATTCAATGGGAAACATCTCCTTCAGCGCTTTCTGCGGAGCAGAGCCAGGCATGGCCGTGAGGATGGCACCGGGATATGCCCCTGTAGCACCCGCACCCCTGCCTGCAGCTTGCCCTGCTTCCCAGCGCTCGCCCCGCTGCCGCCGGCATGTGCTGGCTGGACCTTGTGCCTTGGCACTGGGAGCAATCTGCCAGGGGAGCACAGAGCCGATGGCTCCCCATTTCAAGGGGTGAAGGAGATTGAAGCACTGGGACCCAGGAGCCTCTTTTAAGCCAGGTTTGTTTTGGGGCAATTCCACCTGGAATTTGCCCTCTTCTTTTTCCCCACCCAGAGCCCTGGTGTGCTGGGCTAGGGGCCAGCTCTTGCCCCGGGGTGACTCACATGGAACTCGTATATCTCGGTAAACCGGCGGTAGACGACCTTTTCGGAGAGGTCATTCCACTTCACCAGGAACATGTAGACCTGAGGGGCAAAGCAAAGGCACTGCAGCTCTGTGGGTGAGCGGGACCCCTCACCCCGCTGTGACCGAAGCCCCCAGGGAGCCCCGCAGGTGTTTCAGTTTTAGATACACTGAGTGTTTTCCTTCCACCACCCCAAAGTGAGTAGCTCTGCCCAGGCAGCGAGCGAGCTGGGCGCTAGGGCAGCTCGGCAGGGATGGAGTGGGGACAGAAACATGCAGACAGGTGGGAATCAAAGAGGGAAAAGCCCTTTCCAAGCCTGCAAAGTAACTGATGGCTTGCAAAGGAGGTGCCCAAAATATTGTGCGTTCAGGACATTTTAGCCTCTGGTTGCCTCCAGCACATTTTAGCCTCTGGCTGCCTCCAGCTCATGCCATCAGCCACCACCCCACCCCCCCCCCCCCCAAAAAAGGATGCTCTTAGGCCCTCGGTCACATTTATCTAAAAAATTTGCTGGCCAGGTTTTTACCCTGGCCAGTCTTCGCTACTCATCTTGTTGGAAGGTCGCTGCATACTCACATAGTGCTGGCTGGGGAAAAACCTTTTCTCGTAGCCCAGCAGCTCGATGTGCCGGATGAAGACATCCCCCATAGCTGCTCCTGGCCACGGCGTCCCACTCCGGCCCCTGCTCCTGCCTCTCCAGGCGTCTCGGCGTCCTCCCCTCTCCTCTGCCTTCACACAGCTCTGCTCCGCTGTTAAAGCCCGCGGGAAAGCGGAAGTCCTGCTGCAATGACACCCATAATTGTTCACCCGCTGTGGTTTGTATTGAGTCGGTGTTTCCCGTGGGGAGTCTCCAGCCCAGCCCCTCCAGCGGCTCGAGGGCTGGGAAGGAGGAGGGCAGCAGGGAGGCCTCGGGGGTGCCCTGGAGGCACCTCTCAAATCAGAGGACAGTGAAGGGCCAGGGCCAGGGCAGCTGCCCCGTTAGCCAAGCGGCCCCTCTGACTGCTGGCACTGCCCTGTGATGGCACAGGGTGCTCCAGCACCCGTTTCGCAGAGGGCTGAGGATGGACAAGTGCCTTGGCAACGGCAACCAGAGGAGTCTTTACCCTCCCTAGCAGAGCTAGATGGGCTGAATGAAGTATGTAATGTGCTCCCTGAGCCCGGGGACAGCAGCACTGTCATCTGTACGGCTGGGAGACTGTCCTGTGCTCCCAGGGCAGGCAGGGAAGCTGGGAGCACAGCACAGGCAGGATGGGGCAGCCACAGGCTGCGCACACAAGAGGTCCTGCCCTTGCATTGTCATTTCTTGACAGTCACCTGTGGCTTCCCCAAAATCTGCCACCAAAAGGCTCCCTTGAGCAGCCCCCGAGGACCCGAGCCAGCCCCAGCACCGCAGCTCCGCTCGCTGCCTTACCCGGGCGCAGGGCTGTGTGGGAGCATCGGCCACGGGGGACCCCAGGCATGGGGAAACCCCAGGGTGGGCTGGAGATGGACCTCTGCCTCCCACTGGGAGAGCACAAGGGTCCCTTGCAAAGCCCCTCTGAAATGGCAGCGCACCAGCATCCGCATCCTCCTCCTCCGCCCCCAGCTCGGAGCAGAAAGGCCTGGAGGGACACAAGGGCTGCAGGTTATCAATCTCACACTGCTCGCAGGCAAAGGTACACCCCGGAGTACTTTTGTCCCCAGCAAGGGCACCCTCACGGGTGCCAGCGCTGGGCTGTCCCGACAGAGCCGGGACTCGCTCTCCACGGGATGCTCGGGAGGAGCCCGGCTCCAGCTGGCCGCCCGGACGCGAGCCCTCGGCCCCATCCCTGACTCCCTCCGCTACCTCTCCTCTGGCAGCCCGTGCTCGGGTGCAGCTCGTGTCCCCGGCAGGCCAACACCTTACCGCAAGCTAGTCATCAAAGCAAGCCCAGACCCACACTCAACCGGGAGTGGAGATGTCTTAGTCAGCAAGGCAGCACCTGCGTCCCTGTTCCTGGCAGGCAGTAGCCCCAAACCATGAGTGGAGCTAACACTGGCTCTTCCCACTGATCATCAGCAGCAAACCGTGGCACAGGGAAAGCCCCTGATGCCCTTATTAGCTGTAAAGACAAAAGCTTGCTCTGGCTGCATTAAAAAAATCAAATACTAAGCTTAGCTTTCCCCTGAATCTCAAGTATGGTGCTTTGCAGCTGTTGAGATCAGAAACATGGTCATTTAAATTTGGTTTCGTATTATTTTAACATGGGGACTTCCCTGTATGTGAGGCAAAATTACACAACCACTAATATTAAAAAAAGATACCTCCAGGACTGTCTGGATTCTGCTCTGTTAATAGCCAGATTGTGCTTCTTGTGCAGAATCACCACAAACTTTGTCATGAAAGCTGATTTCATAATTACAATTGTTTGTACCAAGCTTAAAACTGCTTTACAGACAGTACATTACTGGAAACCGCTTTCTTCCTGTTTCCTCACTCCGCATCTTGTGATGTGAGAAATGAAATGGACCTTGTAGATCTCACTGCTGGCGATGGGTTAGTTCACAGCAAGACGCAACCTGTAACTCAGTATATACACCGCTTAGTGTTTCCACCAACTGCCCCATAGTTACTATGTGTCAAGAAGCATAATTTTAGAAGAAAATTCTTGGAGGAGTAATGACCCACCTGACAAACAAGTTGCGTTTATGGAGTTTATGAGCTGATTCATGCTTTGGGAAACAAGGCTGGCATCTGAATGCAGGACCTGATCTTTGAGAGAGATGGAGAACTCCCACTAGCCTCCAGACCGAGTTGGTAGCAGTGCTTTGCAGCAATGCACCACTGCTTTGGAGTGGGAACAGCAGATACGGGACTTAAGGTGACAGATTTCAATCAGGGTTATTGAAGAGAAAGCACTGGAGGTTGAGAGTTTCTTAGGCGAATGGACTATTCTCTTTTCTGTAGTGCTCCAGCCAAAACTAGTACCAAAGCCTCCTAGAAATTAAAAGCTGAAGAAAGGAATGCCACCCTAATTCTGTTCAAAATGTAATTTTTTATTTTATTTTTTTTAGTTTAAATTTAATTCAATCCAGAGCCAAGGGAGGCCTTGCTTATGTCACTGATGGTAAACTGCTGTGTGTGAACAGTACTATGTGCTCTAACAGCTGTTGCAAAATCACAAAAATGAAAGTCTGCCATCTTTCTTAGCAGTCTGTTGCTGATAGGACAGATACAAAAAGAAACAAAAGAGAAAGGCTTCAAGTTTTGTATGTGGAAAACTTCAAATCCCAAGGTAAAAACACTGGCCAGCAGCTGCACCACGGAGGTGCTGGACCTCATCTGACATCTAGTGGTTACAGCTGTAGGAAAACCAGGGGTGCTGCACCAGAGGAACACCAGGCTCCACGACAGACACCCTGGATCCTATGCTACCTGGATCCAAAAATCCCTATTTTAGAGACAGGAGCCAGCCCAAGGCACAGGATGGGCTTTTAAAGTTCAGTAAAACATGGGGAATAAATACTTCTCTGCTACTTCATCACCACAAAACTTCTCTGCTGGAACAAAAAGTATTCAGAGCTCTGGTAAGTTGTTGCAATTTTATTTATTTACTTGTTTATTAGTACAGCCAAGGCTTTTTAGGGCATTATCACTCAATACCCAAAGAGTGACACACCTCATGTAGTATTAGCTTGGAAATGAGTGAGATTTTCACACATGGTCAACATCTTAAAAGTCTGCTACCTGTTAGGACTATTGTATATAGAGAGATAGATACTTCTTTAATATAAAACGGATATTTGGAAGGTATAAATATTGGTGCAATTATTTTGTCAGTCTAATATCTCTCTACTGGATATAACTCAAAATGTCTGAGACCAAAAAGACACTTCAGTGTTGAATGCCAATGCACCCAGCAGCATTACCGCAAGCCCAGCAGTGGGACGGAACCAAGGCACACCACCCCCCTGACTCCCGCCATCACATAAGGACTCCAGTCCTTCCAGTAGAACCACGGCATCAGTTTTCACTTCTTTTTTTTTTTTCAGCTCCTGCACGTGAAGTTGCAGCATGTCCACACTCTGCTGTTATACACTTGACAAGGCAGTAGGCCGGAATTACTTATTTTCACAGTTCCTTTGCTATGATGCCTCACCCTCATTTTGAGCGAGCACTAACAATTCCATCAACAATATATAGCCTTGCTGGGCAGGCAGCTGTGCAGTAAGTGCCTCCTAAAGATAGCTCAGAGTGAAGAACGGATGGACCGTCCTTCCGCTTTTTCAAAAGGGGAAGCTGAGAGCCAGCTGAAAACCCAGGGAAAGCTGCATTAACTCATTTCCTCATTCTAAACATTTGTAGCAGCAGTCGCAAAACTGGCCGTCGCCCTGATAACAACCTGTTTACGGAGGTACGTTAACTGAGCATGTCTATTAAAGCAATCAGCAGTGAAATACATCAGTGGTTATGATTTGGGATAGCACCCATACAGCTGGGAGTCAACAGGTAAATTAAGTCAACGGGCTCATTCCCACGGGACTGAGATAGGGGCTGTTTGCCGAGACAGGAAGGCAGCACTGCATCGGTCACCACCGGTTCCCATCTGGAGAGCTGGAAAGTACAATGGGGATGAGCATTTTCAAAATGACTCAGCATGGGGCTAACCCTGCTCCTACTGACATCAACAGCACAAGGTCCGAGTATTTAAGTGGGAGTACCTAGATCTGCACAGAGCAATTGTGAAAATGTAAGCACACATCCTACAGCTCTCCCTTGCCTCCAGAATGAGAGCGTGTGCTGCTCTGAATTCATCTGCTGAATTTCAGGTTGGTCCCAGGGAACAGACACTGTACCCAACTGAATTTAAGGCTTCAAAATTTTCCTTGAAGATACAACCACCTCACCCACCCAGAGCTGGATTTCTGTCTGAAAGGCATGACTGGAGCTTACTTTCTTTGCTGGAATGAGTAACTAAGCTACAGCATATTCGACCTGCCTACAGAATTACTGCTATAACTTGATTTGTTGTAAAATATGTGAACGTATACTGCATGGATAGTCATGAAAACCATCAGAAGGTCTTTATTTCTTAATCAGGGAATAAGGTTTACCATTTGTGCATAATGCAGTCATCCCAAACCCATGCCAATAAAAGAGAAACCTTTACAATAATCTGCATCTTCTCTATAGAGATTATCATATACCCAGAACTTTACATCTCTTATGGTTTGTGGAACTTAAAAAAAATGTGCACGAGTCTCTTACATGATGTGGGGTGTAACCAGGACTACAGGGGACTTAACTTTTGACATAGTAGGACTTACAGCAGCTTGTAGCTTATGTTTCCATAACTAGTTCTAGATAAACAGAAGGGCATCCCCCACAGCCTTCAGGAGAAAAGCTCTCACTCAGGTCCATGCGAGTTTTGCCTACGTTAGGACTGCAAGGCCAGACCCATCATACATAAACCGTGTGATATTCTGATAAAGCATGCACTTACTACTTTGAATTAATGCAACAAACTATAACAGGGTTTAATTTAAATTGGTTCCTAATCCACACACTGAAATACTGACCATTTCACAGTCCATCTCATTAATGCGTACTAACGGTCAAGTGAACCAGTTTATCTTTTATTTATGAAAAACATATGAATTGTGATAGATATCATAGGAAAAATTAGTTCAAATATACAGATACTATTGTCCAATCAGCCATTAAAGGAGTAAGAACCAAAAAGCAACGTTTTTGGGTTTTTTTCTCCCCCAAAGTAAAACTAACAAACTGAACTACTTGCAGGAATTCTTCTTCATTACAAAAGCTGAGATGCATTCAGGTGCGGTGAAATTCAGCTTCATTGGGAAATGTAGACAGCCTCTGTTAAGTCCCTGTTGATTTTAATCCCTGTCATCTCCCCAGCATTGCTGCATCGAATTTTAGTCCTTATAATATATTCCAAAGTAAAACCAGCCATTCCAAATCTACAGTCATTCTTTGCTTTAAGTCAATTCACAGAACTGCTGAAAAAGTAGACATTTCTATCTAAAAGTACAAAAAGGGTTTGTATAGAAGGTACTTCTCTTATACAGTTATATTACACAGCTCAAGACAGTCCCAGCAGGCTCTTCTCAGAACTGGATGCTTCTGACTAGAGAATAAAAATTACAAAAGTGAGTTAGTTTCATTGCAGCTCTGTATTTTATTACTAATATGAGTAGTTTGCGTTGCCTTTTCATGTTCTTTAGGCCTAGATTCAGAGAGCATGCAGAAGCCGAATATTGCTCTCAATAAATATGAGATTAAATCTGTGCTTGAGTGGTCTCTGTAAGAATTTAGATCAAGTATTTGCTTTAGTATAAATTCAGTGGATGGCCTATAGCATCCAAAAATCTGAACCACTGCAGCACCAAGTTGTGCAGCCATTGCTCAGGCAAAATTTCCGTGACCTTTAATGGACAAGTGAGATGGCTTTTTATATCTACACTGGGCGAAGTGCTTCCCACAACATATCAAAATGTTTTCTTTAGTATATTTTCTCCTGCCATGTTCAGTTTTATGACAAATATTTCCAAAGCAGCCTTCACCAATTTATTAGGAAGACTACTGCTGTACTTAAAATTCTTAGGGCACAGACAGTTGGTATGCTGGTATGTCAGTCTCTGCCGGTTTCTACCAAATCATTTCTGCATTTGTCCCTTCAGTCCCTCATCCCAATGCCATCAGCCTGACACGTACCAGGCTGTGTTTATGCGGCACGGATGGAGGGCTATGGCCAAGCCTGTCCTTCTCTCCAAAAAGCTGGATGGTGCCAGGAGTGAAACCCGCAGGCTCCAGGCTCCCCCAGCCACTGCTTCATGTGAGGGTCAAATGGTATTATCCCTCTCAGCCGCTCAGGCCAGCAGAAATGAAGAACCAGAGCCTGGTTTTGCTGATTGCCTGTCTGTGCCCTCAGAACGGGCATAGTACACAGACGACTTCTCTGAGCTGAATACCATGTCTTTTTCTTACTAAAGCTAGACAGGTTACAGCTCAAGTATACTAAATAAATGCATCCAACTTTACATCAATCAAATCTCTTAAGTACCAAACACTACGAACACTACACAATGAAGAAAATATTTGGTTTAGAGTATTACCAAAAAAACAAAACAGGAAAAAGTACTACAGAGCTGTGATAGCTTAAAATTGCCTTTTTCTCTGAATGAAGCATAGAGACTCATGACTGTGTGGGTCAGCCTTTTACATTTGGAGACGCGACAGCATCGTTAGCACTGTTCTCCACCTCCACCAAAATGTTTTGCATTGTAAATTAAACTAAGCTTTTCATAAAAGTTAACAGAAAATAAAAAACCTTTTAAAGAAAGTTCGTTTGTCATCACAGCTAACAGCTTTACCAAGTGTCCCAAGCTTAGACAATATTGCAATCATATTGAAGTGCTTTCCTGCTCAATTACAATTTGGAACTCTATAGGCTTTACCAAGAATAATAATGCTCTTTCACACAACCATGTCAGAGCTCTTCGTAAACACTAATTCCCTAAGCTTTCAGTTACTCTGTCTCTGAGGTATGCAATTACCATCACCCATTTTTATTTATAGGCCACATTTTCCTAGGACTGACTGCCTCACAAATTTGAACACAATGTGCTTTATGTTGTATTTGGATAAGGTAGTGAAAACATCCTACATTTTATAGGTGAGAAATAAGACAAATAAAATAATTCACAAGGACTGGCATGCTCTGGCATTCAGTCCTGTATCTCAACCCTCTTCTCGCCACCCAAAAATATAAAAATATTATTCCCCACCCAAAAATATAAAAATATTATTCCTTGACAGGTGTTGACTTCAGGAAACGCTAAATTCTTTTACCCAGTATTGAAGAGGTCTACCACGTTGGGTCTGGTTCTTGCTTTATTTGAGAATTTTCTTCTTTTTCTGTAATATCTGTTGAAAAAGCAGTAATGAATGAAGAAAAGAGGGAACTTCCCAAACAATTTTGTTGTTATTGTTGTACTTCATAAGAAAAGAATTACAAAAATGTGAAAAGCATTAATTTATCCTTTTAAACTATTAACGGCAAATAAAAACATATTCACAACAATCTGATTCTGTGGAAATTACCATATTCACTTCAATGTAAAGCAGCCTGGGATCTTAGAGAACTCTAGTTTTTAAAGAACAGAACTAAAAATTGGTATTAGAAGTGTATGAAACTGAAAAATGCTTCCTATGTGGCTGAAATACTCATTGGGCCGGAAAGGTACTTAATCCAAAAAGGAAACAACACGTAATCAGTGAAAAAAATGTCACAATATATCACTGTTTTGGTCTGCATCCTGCTCTTCAGTCCTTCTCCCTCCTCTTTGTTAATCCGCAGCACCATTCCTTCCTTC
The DNA here is from genome assembly GCF_900496995.4 of Aquila chrysaetos chrysaetos. Lineage (NCBI taxonomy): Eukaryota > Metazoa > Chordata > Aves > Accipitriformes > Accipitridae > Aquila > Aquila chrysaetos. The sequence continues at coordinate 33,957,113 of NC_044013.1, forward strand.
AACCACCTCATCGGATATGCGATGCTGGGTGAAGCTTTTCACTCATAGGTAAGTCTGTAGCTGATGACTTCAAATACATCAGGCATGACCACATTTTTTAAGATGCTGTTTTCCAAAGCTAGCTAACAACATCTGAACCTACTTGTGCTCAAGTCATGCCTTCTGGGTTAGTTATTAAATTAACATCCATTGCACAAACTCTTGTTTTCACAGCACTGACAATTTTTCAGATTTTTTCCCCGCCTCTTTTCAACTAGATACAGACTTCTGCATTATTGTATTTCAATCTGTCCAAAACAAATCTTGACTCTAGCTAATTCTTCTTCTTCAATGCACAGTATCACATAGGAAGGCACTATCATATGCTTAAAATAAAGAGAGAAAGAAATCTTATCTTGTTGGCTAAAGCATTCATCATCTTTTGATACAACTTTTTTCATTTCCAGGAGACTTCATTACAAAATCTTTGCTTTTTCTTGTTCACAGGGATGCTTGGAGGTAAATCAAAGAAATCTCGTGCCTGTATAGCACTGCCTATATGACCCAGAGCCTGATTTTGTTCTTTTTATAAACAGAGAATATGATGTTGGAGAGAAACTGGTTTTTCACTGAAGTTGTTTGGAAGGTTTGTGGCTAGGGTAATTCATCACTATAAAGCCAAGCCATTTCACCACATGATCATTTTGTACCTTCCAGCGTAGTTCTGAAGCGATTTTGAGTTCTTTAGCAATTGCATGCCTTTCCTCAAGATCATTCCTCTGGTTACTGGGTCTGAATCCAGTTTTGGACGTCAAATTCAAAAACATGCTTGTCTATTTCTTCAAAACCATCACTTTGAAGGCTCATAGCTAGATTTCCTCCACATGAAGGTATTCAGGAACAACTGTCTCTCCCCTTCATCATTTAACAATTCCAGTGATCCCACATAGTTCTGGCATTATAAAGACATCTGATGTTCCAGCTTTCAATAACTGTGAGCTTAAAATCTGCAGCTCAGCTCTTCTGTGACTCTAACACTTGCCTTTTTTTTGTCTTGATTGCTGCCACAGGATTGATCTATGCTCTGAGAAAAACCTACTCATAACACTGGGAGTGAACCTGTCACTGAGCTTGTAACAGTAGCTCTGGTTGAGCATGTTGGCTTGTCTCAGTGACATGACAGGGAACCTGAAGCAATGGAGACTGCAAAGGGCATTTCCATGGCAAAGGATACAGAAGGACGGGAGTGCTGAGATTTGCTGCTTTCTCTTTTGGGGGAACCTAAGCAGGATTAAGGAATGAACTCGAGAGTTTTAAGATGACAAGTGCTGATGCACAGCAGCCTCCATCCCAGTGCTCCGTTGCTGTCAAGCTGCTACTGACACACCAGAGAGCCCCTTTGAGGACTACCTGGCACGAAGACAGCACCCCATCAAACTGTCACAGCACCTTGGATCCCCTATGCCGGCCACACCAGAGGCAGCCACAGCCGTCCAGGGCCATGCTGACAAGCTGGGGCTATAGCAGAGGCAGCATTTACAGGATCAGAGCACACAGCAGACACCAGCATCCCAGTTCACAGGTCAATTCACTATTCCTAATGCTCCAAGACCATATGCAAAAGCACAGGGGGTGTAGAAGATCTACAGCCTCCTTGGTCTCACATATATCAACATCTGAAAAAGATACAACTCGGGTATACTCTTGGACAATAGGAAAGTTGGATGTTTTTCAGGGCTTAAGTTCTGGAAGAACAACAACACTCCCCCTCCCCAACACAGTATATTCAGGCCAATATGGGATTCAAATTTCCTGATGACGGCAATCATTCACTTGCATAAATTGTGGAAACTACTGCGCTGAATAACTAGATGCATCGCTCGGGATATGAGCAATCACTCAAAGCCTATATATAGTCATGACTCACCAACCAAGAACAACAATTCATAAAACTCCTTTGTAGAATTATTTGAATAATAGCTTTTGCTGCAGAGTATTTTTCACATGATGCAGTGTGATATTAGTACAGATGAAAAAATGTCCTGGGAACCAATAAAAGCCCTTTTTTTGTTTTGATTAACCTGTCTCCTTTAAAAAAAGATGCAATTTTGTTCAAAATTATTTAAAAATACTTGGTAATAACTGAAGACAAACACTTACCTCCTACAGATACTTCTATTTTGCTTGGTTCAGCTGACTCTTAAATGAAAAAAATATAGTCAAATGAATATGAATATAGTTTCAACAATATGAATCAGGTAAGTATCTTAGAAAAATTAGGGAAATTAAGTTTTCCCTGAAAAAAAGCACCTCAATTTTTTCTCTTATGATCAGACTCAAGTATCTTTGAGATAAATGTGTGTAACTTTCTATAGAGTCTGCAGCAAAATATAAAAAATACCCAAACATTTATTACATTACACTAGCTAACACTTTCTCTTCCGAGTATGGTTCACTGCAGCAGATATATCACCAAGTCCTAGCAGACCATAATATGCACTTGCACAGAACATACCAAGTTTGGAACAGCTTTACTCAAACTGCTTAAATATAAAACTGTCTTAAAAAAAAAGCGCCATCACTTCTGGATAGTATTGTCTTCAGTGGAGAATATGTGTATTTTGGGGGAGAGTGTAAAGGTGCAGAATAGAGGGCAAAAAGTATGTTTTAATTCCATACTGCTTTTTCTATTATCTGTGTTGATGGATTATAGATGGACAGGTGCTAGGAAAGCCATTTAACCTTTTTAACACTGCGGGTGAGTTAAGGACAGATAGACTACAGAAAGTTCACTGCCCATCAGCAGCTGTTTTCCTCCCTCCTACCACCTCAAAATGTAAACAAAGGAGCCAGTAGTTTCCTTTATAATTACTTCCACCATACAAGTGTCCCTTACTCTTAAAATGTTTATCAAATGTCTTCTCTTAGTTTCCCAGTTTCTTTGAGTAACAGTTTATTCAGTCAATTGCAAAAGTCTTTCCCGCACTACATCAACTTGGGATACACATTTTTAAAGGTCTGCAAACATTTAGAAACTACACTGGGTCAAAAGGAAGTTGCTCAACTACATTTACTTTACCTATTTATAGCATAAAGCTAAGTTCTCCATTCAGACTAAGATAGATGATGATGTGTGTGCAGTCTAGACACAGTCTAGCAGGGCTTACAGAACTGTGCAGTGGGCAAAATTCCAGCAAGACCCTATTCTAGGTTCTTACATGGTACACAGGCAAATTTCACTTGGCTGAACATCCATCTCATACAGACACCCACATACTTTGAGTTAAGCAGGCATCAGTAAATGGATACTGAATTGGCTTTATATATTGCCCCTACTAATCCTTCTTTTCAGCTCACTCATCATCTGCAAAAATCAAATCAAGGAACACGCCAATGACATAGCTTGAAGGAAGCAATGGCTCTTTCTATTAATTTATTAATATTTAATAGCTATAAAAGTCACCATTGCACACCATCTGTCAAAATAAAATGGCTCATCATGAGCAGCATGTACCCAGGACATGACTACTAATACCATCTGCCAATAAGATTAGGAACTCCATACCCTACCCCTCCTGCAAGGACATGCATCACACTCTGCATCACCTGGTAGTACTGGTGCTGCTGCTGGTGCTGTTGGTGGTGCTTCTGTTTCAGCTTTTTCCATCAGCTCTAAGATTAGACATGATCACTGTTTAACTTCACAATGAAAATGGTCCACATGTAACACAAGGGCAATCTTACTTCTTGAATCTGCAAATCCTGAAACTTGTCGCATGAACAGGTTACTAACACTTGTGATTGAGCTGTAGTTCAATATTTTTTGTTACAGAAAAAACATTCCTTATCTTGCCTGCAAGCACCAAAAATTTCCTTTTAAGTTCCCACGTATTCTTCATAAGAAGGATAAAGCATCATACGTATAAGCAGTAGGCTCAGAGCCTTTCAGTCATTCACCTTGGTATCTATCAATATCAGATAATTTTGATCATAATTAATGGACATGGATAATGCACAAACCCCACATGTTCAATGAGCAATCTGCTCCTCCAGTGCTGGAAGATGATCAGATATCTGTGTTGTTCTTACTCAGCATATTAGCTAGCCTCAGTCCCAACACATGCTGACCGCTATGCTGAATAGATAACAGTTTAATAGATTCTTTCATTTCTGATTCAGTTCTCTGGAAATGCTATTACACACTTATCTGCCTGGAAGGTTCCCTCTTACAAAGGGATCTCTTTCCCACCTAAGAAGGTGTGCCTAGGCCTGGTGAGCAGGTCAGTGTGAGTTACTAGCTATAATATCTTCCTGAGAACACTTCCTACTTGCAATTCATAGACCTCGGCATGTTAACTGGAACATACTGGTGGCTGGATGCAAATGAACGAACACTGGGTCGCTCAGGCTCAGACTCGGTAAGGCCAAATTAATGACAGTAGGTTATTTGGCCTCTAAATTTCTAATCTGACATTGGCTCAGAAAGAACATGACACAAGGGACACTGTAATGACAGAGTTTTGCAGTTTGTTTTTTCTTAAATAAGATCTAAAAAGCGGGTCACAATTATTTTAGGCAGCTGAGAATACTAAGAGACCTTTTTTTCCCCTCCCCAAACGATTTCATTAACACGGCCAAATTGGCCATGGAACTACAGGTAATTACACTCTGCCTCTCTAAACTGTTATAGTTTCAGCAGAGTGCAGAATTTTTCACTGGAATATGGTTGTGCAGCTACTGGAAAGTTCTTGCTTATTAACTGCTACTGCGATGGATCCGAACCTAAAATGTAGGCACTCCCATGTAAGTCTGTTGCTCAGTCAGGGTCCTAAATCTCTTTGGGACTCTGCAGCTGAAAAATACAAAATCAGTATCTTGCATTTTCATATCAAAGTTCATGCTAATCTTATACTGTACTGTAAATTTATCACACTGCTCTCAAGTTAATTGCACATGCATGTTTAGTCAAGAAATCTTCATGAGACAGACACAGACAAGAGTTATACGTGGAACTTAACCACTGTGGAGCCTCTGCCACTAAGCCAATACCTAGAAAACGGATCTTGGTAAGTTACAAAAATACATTTGCCATCAGTATCTCAAAAATACTTACGATTGTTAATCACAAGTCCTGGAAATGGTCTGGAAAAAAAAAAATGAATTACTGATTCTAAAATATACTGCACAGGGTCTCCCTCCCAAGGCAACCTCACCTAACCTTTTGTAAAAGAGGTCATGTTAAAAAATGAACAAAGTCGAACAAAACTGAAGCAACCATCATAGCAGCTCTTTAGCACCGTAGTTTGTTCACTAGCATTTTGAAAAGTAACATACACAGAAAGATCTAAATCCTTCCCTCAGTCACCACTAATTAACAAAGGAGTCACCTCTTCTTCAGAGCTCAATTAAACAAAATGTATCAAGCAAGAGTCCTTTCAGTGATTAAGGGTTGAGAATTCTGACCCCTTAGTAAAATACATTTAAGAAATTTCTCTCTCTCTAAAGAAAAACCGAAGCTTTTAGACTCCTGCGGAGCAGTCTATGATTTGAGAAGTTACATAAACTTATACAATTTTTATTTTCAATTCCTGAACTCCTTAGTATGATTCCTAGGTTTCATCTATTCTGCTTCATGCATACAAATATACTTTGTATATACATGTGTGTATATATATGTCTATGGAAATATACACATACAAATAGAATTCACTTATATTGTAATTGTACAATATTGTATTTTCAAATATTGTAGATAAACTCATTTTTAGGGAAAAAAAACATTTATCAAAGAGCTTACCTTAACTCAGTGTTCTTAACACAAGTCAAATATTTAAAAAATATTAATAGTAATACTACTACAAAGAGACTATTTACTGTTAAGAGCCAACAAGCTCTGGACTTGTCTCAAAACTTCATCTTATAAATGGGAGAGCAAGGCCCACAAGACATTAAGACTCTTACATAATATGAACAGATTTCAACTCAAAAGACAGCTTGATGTAATATGCAGTATTAATAATATGCCCTTTGTCATACTAAATTGGTCGTGTCCCCCAAAGAGTTACCATCTTCATTCATGCTATGAACATCTGGCCTTCATTTGACCTGATATATTGTTATCCAAAAGAGCCAACATCTTCCACTATTTAAAGGTGCACTGCAACTTCTATTCTTTCAAATCTCAATTTATACAAGTTACAGGGCTGTCCTTGCAACACCTGTACAATCTAATCAATGGCAACTACATACCGAATGACAGTAAATTTGATAAACTCTGCTGATTCCAAAATCTTCCTCATCGAGCTGATTTCCAGATAACTGGGAGCTTTAAATGCCACGCCAGGAGGCATCCCATCCACCACCACACAGCCAGGGTTGATAGTGATTTTTCTGTATGGGACTTTCACAGGAAAATTCATACCAATGGCTTCACCTAGGTGAGAGAGATAGTGTTTATTTTCAAGTCTACATGTTTATGATTACATTGAAGAAAAAAGGCCTCAGACGATTAAGAAGGTAAATGCAAACGCAAGCTTTCTATCAGACCTGAAACTATGAAAACTCACTTGACAATGAAACCATTACAGTGTTAGAAATAGATGTTTTGGATTACACTCATGAACATTAATATGAGAGCGTTAGTTACAACTCCAACCCTGACAGCTCACCATATAAAGAACCCAGATTCTGTTTTTAATTAAAAAAAGGTATAGAGCAGGATATCTAAGGAAATAGCTACATGAAGGAAAACAAAGTGTTTCCTGCAATACCACAAAAGGCAATTCAACACAGCACTAGTGAAGGGATTTGAGATAAAGAAACTCAGGTCATTTTTGCTGTGCAATGCAAATACAAAGTAAAAAAAAGAAACCACACACAGCAAAAAGGTTAAGTTGCATTTCTAAAATTACTGTAGTCCCAGGTATTAAGAAGTCAGGATTATGAAGCCCTAAGAAGAATCATGGATTGCCAGCAAAATAAATATTTCATCCATGTTTACACAGAAAGAAACAGGAAGGACGGGGGAACATAAAGCAATTTATACTCTTAGGATTATTTATTTAAAACGTCAAACAACCTACATCACTTATAAAAGATTCTTTTTGAAGTCAAAGCACAACATTCATATACAATTCTCAAATTTGATCATTTTAATGATCATATATATCATCCACTGTGATGATTCAGTAACTTCATGTCCTGGTTTCAGCTGGGATAGATTTAATTTTCTTTCTAGTAGCTGGTGTAGTGTTATGTTTCGGTTTCAGTATGAGAAGAATGTTGATAACACACTGATGTTTTCAGTTGTTGCCAAGTAGTGTTTAGACTAAGTCAAGGATTTTTCAGCTTCTCAAGCCCAGCCAGCAAGAAGGCTGGAGGGGCACAAGAAGTTGGGAGGGGACACAGCCAGGACAGCTGACCCAAACTGGCCAAAGGGGTATTCCATACCATATGATGTCCTGCCCAGTATATAAACTGGGTGGAGTTGGCGTGGAGGGGGCAGGGGTGGCTCAGGAACTAACTGGGCACTGGTTAGCAGGTGGTGAGCCATTGCATTGTGCATCACTTGTTTTGTATATTCCAATCCTTCTATTATTATTATTGTCATTCTATTATTATTATTACCATTATTATTATTATATTTCTTTTCTGTCGTATTAAACTGTCTTTATCTCAACCCATGAGTTTTACTTTTTTTTGATTCTCTCTCCCATCCCACTGGGTGCGGGGGGAGTGAGCGAGCGGCTCGGGCTGGGGTTAAACAATGACCCTTCAATATGAACAACATTAATTGCATTCACACCTATGTAAAAATGGGGAGTAAGAAGCAATTACCAAATTTCCGGCTAAAAAGATCATTTACTTGCTCTCTCAATTGTCTGGCCTTTTCTACTTTTGACAGTCGCTCACTTTCATCATCTGGAAGAAATTGTTAGAATAGCATTAGAATTACACAGATTTATTTTTTTTTTTTCCCCCCCCTGAAGCTTGTTTGTCATTGCATGTTTACTCAAAGCAGGTATACCTGAGTGCTTCAAAACAGGCACTGTCTTTGTTCCTAGTTTTAGCAGTAACACAGAATTGTAGAAATATGCAAAAATAGATGATTGTTAAAAAAAAAAATCTGTGAGAAGCTTCAGAGTATTTACATAACCAACATTAGATCTACCATCTAGAGATGATTTTGTAAACTCAATCTAAAACCACAAATTATATTTTATTTTCTTACAGTACATACAACGGTGGGGAAAGGTAAAAGCAAAGTGACCATTCAATAAATGGCCATAGCATGCAACGTTCCTCACGGTTTCTAATGAATGTAATACATGCCTGAGAAAATAGTAATCAGTGTTAAGACAAAGCAGTTCAGTGTATATGGTTATTCAATTCAGTCTGAGTACTGATCTCTTGAAGTTGCCAAGAAAATTGCAAATCAATATTTAATTTATTGCATGAGAAAAAAGGGAAAAATGTGGATACTCCTTAACTAGGAACTGGACCAAGAATATTCTAGAGATTTCACTGAATAGATATTCATGAGTGTTAGAAAATATTTAACGTCTCAGCAAAAAGAGAATGCTAAATTATGCTCTTTGTTGACTGTACTTGTATTTCAGTGAACCAGCTTGACTGTAGGAAAAAACTTCATCAGACTAAACAAATGTCATGAAGAATATAAGCACAAAAAGTATGATGTGAAACCAAACAGTATACACACCTGGTATAGTTACTTGAATGATGTTAAGATCTTCAACACCTGCAGCTGTGTTCACCAGTGTGTTTGTTGTGGTGCTTGCTGTATTGGCTATATTAGATGAATTATTTTTTCCTAAAAGTAAGAGAATTAATTTAAAAAACTTCTGTAGAAAGCTCAAAATCTTGAATGTCATATATAGAGAAAATATTGCAAAATAACAGATATATGCAAAGTTTTCAATGCGGATCCAGTTCCATTTTCAAAATGGGAGCAGCTGCCAACGAGACATACTTATTGAAGGTACACACCACTGTCTTTCCAACCCAAGAGGAGAAAGAGCTAGAATAAAGATAATGTTAATCTTTACTAGTTTGTTTTCTAAAAAGATTATTAAGAAAAGGAAAAAAAAAGAGTATGTGGAGCATGTATTTTGGTATTTTTATTAGCAGAAAAATCATAGCCCTTGGAGTTAATTCAGTAACACCTACTGATCCATGGGTTCACTGTGTGCATTCACAAAAGAAATCCCTTACAGCTACATTTGTGAGCCACACTGTCCAGTGGCACAAACTAGCATAGTTCAAGTAACTCAGCAGAGTTTTGCCAACCCATAGTAACAGATAATAATATGACTCAAAACATTTAATCCATGACCTGCCTGACACAATTTTCTACTGGCTATCTGCACTCCAATCTGTGAAGCACTTGTGATTTAGATGATGTACGTATTAGGAGCAAATAATTTATCTCTAGACCTGAATTACTTCTGTGAATCATACATTACTTGTTACATTTTGATAAAAGGTAGTAAAGAATATATTAGAAGCATGATTATTGCAAATAACTTAAAAAATTTAATACTCCCTTGCTAACACTATATTTAAACTGTCACTGGTAAGTGCTTTTCCCATCTTAAAAACATACAAGCAAACAAACCAACCAACCACAATGTAGAATGTATCTTTCAGGAATTCATTAACACCATGCAGCTCTCCTGATTTGTATTTAATCCTTGAAAGAGACTTATCTAGAACGTTAAGCAGTTGCAAAACTCACTTTGGGGGCTTCTAGCAGAATTTTCCTTAACAGCTGCTTCAAACATCTCAGGCCTGCAAACAGATTGAACATTTCATGTACAATAATAAAATTACATTTATCAACATTAAAGAAAATGCAATTTTCTAGTATTAATATATTAAAGACAGAAATTAAGCGATATCCTCTCAGCCAGACAGCCAGCCAAGAATGCAACGGCTGAGAGGATCCGCAACTTTTCTCTTGCCACTGTTTCTACACCGGCACATGGGTATCTAAACCTATTCTAGACAAGAAAAATAAATTATTACAACCCCCAATATATGAATCTCCACTTCTCAGCTCTTAGTACACTGTCAGCAAGTTCTAAGAGTAACCTGTAAGCGCTCCATACAGTAGGAACTAAACCAGTGATGTGGTAACTGAAATGGGCTAAGAAATCTGGACTTTCTGTTCCTCCTAAAACAGGTTGTGAGTGTCTTTCAGAAAGAGATTACTCTATCTTGCTCCACCTCTACAATAGCTTTCTGACCATTTCCTCATTTACTAAAAATATTCCAGTGTGTATTTTACAGACTAATTTAGCAACTCAGCAACACAATTTCATTTTTTGGTCTACATTTCAATTCTCATAGAATAGATTATCAAAGACATATGGGAGTCTTACTTTTTAATAATGAATTTTATCTTAGATTTGTTTCTCAGGATCTTCTCTAGTCTTGGAATTCCAAAAGTAGAAGGTCGGCGGAATGGCACCCCCTCGGGTAGTCCTTCCACATAGAAAACCTCCGGGAAGGATTCAAACAATGCAAACGGCACCTTCACTGGTTCAGTCAGCCCCAGCGCTTCCCCTAAAATGCAACAGAGCAAATAAGCTACCAGCTAGATAACTGATGTGTATATAAAAAGGAAAACCTCAGGTATAAACGGTATATAATAGTTGGCACATACATACTAGGTTAGGTGAAACCAGCAGGCTTTGCCTTTTTTGGTGACAGCTATGAGTAGGCAGGAAGAAAATTAACAGTCTCAAACACAAGTCATTCTGTTGCAATAAATCTGATCATAATTTGCAGTTGAAAATTAATAATTTGCAGCCAGCTCAGGCCACTGGTTTGGTCTGCATGCAAGACTATCCCATTTGTACTCCACTTTGTTACAGGCAATGCATTCTGTCTCTGTCTCTGCTATAGAATAGCACTAAGGGCAGGTGAGATTAGTGCTCTTGTTCCAAAAACCGCACTCAGAAGACTAATGAGAAGTTATTACTTCCAAAAGTCATCAGCTTCCAAACAGCACTAGAAGTAGTGCTGGGACACGATGGAGCACGTCTCTCCAGATACCATCCATAACGTACTGAGTCATGCGGAGGCTTAAGTCATACAAAGTCCCATTCATAAGCAGTGCAGAAAGCTTAAAAAGATGTGCCAGGATGTGGAGTCACTATGTCTCTGGGTCATTGGAGAAGTAGTAATCCAACCACAACTTCTCCATTTCCAAACCCAAATAAAATAACTAGTGGAAAAGCAACACAGAATTGCAAGCAACCTACATGAGAATGAACTCAAATGAGAAATTGCCTGGAGTACACAAGGATTGCAGAACCTTTGGAATAAACATGTGAATGTATCTCTCATACATCTAACTGCATGTTTGTAAGAAAGACAGCTCAGCAAAAAAGAATCAATAAACTTACCACATTTTTCATTAAAAAGATTTTCGACTTTCTGCTTTAAGTCAGTAATTTTGGCATTCCACGCCTCTGCCAGGAGGAAATTGGAAGAATTAAATCGACACTCACAGAATGAATCAGTCCTTGAAGAATATTTTAATAAATGCTTAATAAATTATTATGCTTGATAACCGATTTACTATGACAGTAAATTGTGCAAAATGGCTTTCATTCTGCAAATGCCACTGAAACATTCTGCCACAGTCTAAACCTACATCCACATCAACCGTCATTTCCCTAAAGCTTTGAAAAATACTGCTACTAGATAAAGCAGAGGCAATTAAAACTGAAATTAACCTGAGTGATCCAAATTTACAGTATCAGGCAGCATAAAATTTACTCATCTGAACCAGCACCCACAACGGTGACAGAAAGTTCTTAACATGTTTAGTGACATAGCCCCAGAACACGTCTCTCTCTTGAGAACTATAAACTCTACCATAGTTTCAACTTCAGTGGGTAAGATTAAATGTGCATCTAGCTAGGCATTTTGTTTCTGACAGCAATCAGCAGCAATTTCTAAACTGGTTTACTTGCGGCTGCAGTTAAGTGGTCCGAAGCGGGTCTACAAAATTAAAAACTCAGTTGAAAGCTTAAAAAAGTTGCAGACTTTTTTTTTAAAAAAAGCCTAGGTCTAACAATAACAAGCAAGTCCAAGAAAACTGTACACAACTCTGAATACGAATACTGCCCATGCCAAAAGGAGCAGTCATACCAAATCAGTATCTTATATTCATTCGAAACTGGCTCAGTAGGAGTAGAGGATTACTTTGTTTCATGTTTTATGACCATATGGCTAAAAAGAAAGCACGAGGGACAAATACAATAAACCAAATAAACTCAGAATGTAAGGATGCTAAACAAAGGTTTCATGAGACTTGGGAACTGCTTATAGTTACTCTGAATACAGTAATTCATCTCACTTTACTACGAGGAATTTATCTGGGTTGCAAATTGACCCTGCTTTCAATGCAAAGATTTCTGTGCTAGAGGACTGCACAGACAGGCCTGGTCCTCCATGGCTAAGAAGCTCCGGCCCAATGCTCATGAACACAGCTACATGCCTTCCAGTCCTGTCTGCCTTTTCCTTTACTGATTTTCCAGAACTGGAGAGATCTATAATGGCCATCTTGCAAAATCAGCTCTGACAGATCATGGCTTACTAATGTTAGTTCAAATGCTTCCTAGTTCCTACATACGACTTGGGTATCTCTGCACAGTGATGCTCAATATTCCAAGTTTGTGGAATGCTTATTAAGCTTATGCACAATATCAGATCTCAGCTGGGTTTATGCACTCTGGTGGTACTGTGCACCGGACAAGTCCTTCAAGGGTCTGCAGCACTCTGAAATAACAGAGCAGCAAAAGTCTAAAGGGACTGATTCTGAACCCAAATTAATAAGATCTAATGGACCTGTGCTGCATTTATAAAGCATTCTCCATACACCACCCAGGATTCATCCGATGCAGATTATTCTGCATGATGAACTGAATGTACATGAAAACAAGAACTTCAGTCATTCACCGACTGCAGAATAAAACATGAATTCAAAATATCTCTGGTATGTAATCACCAGAATTTTCAATACCAACATTAATAGAATGCATGTGTGCTAATTCCCACAACATTTACCAAAAGAAAACTCTCTTCCTCGTGGCTTGAAACTCATATTGGACCCATTGGTTTGAGAATTAGTTCGAACATCTGTTGTTTGCGGTTTATTAGGACCTGTAAAAAGACATCACATATATACATACAGAGAGCAGAAGCAAGCCATCATATGAAGAGAACAACATATCAAACTTGATGACTAGAGAAAAATTAACTTCTGAATCAAGAGTAGAATAAAAAAAACTGATAAGAAGTTCTAGGGTAATATTTAAGCATTTGATACTACTGATCACATCTGTCATTCCTCTGCTCAGGACTACATCAGTTCCCAGATCTCTGCTTGGAATAAAAGGCCCAAGCAAGTTGTGAAACTCCAGCATTTTACATAACCATCATCTGTACAGAATCCAGTATTATTCAGAAACAAAAAATAAAACCATTTCTATATTAAAGTGTATTTGAAGCCCTGAAATGAAACTGAGCTTGCTATATGAGGTGCATGTATAAGTTAATTATGGGCTATGAAAACTGAGAAGAACAGAAAACATTAGAAGAATAGAAGAACATTAGAAGAATATTCAATGATATTTCTTCCATACCTTCTTCAACAGTAACTTCAATTTCTGGGACCTTTGAATTGCCTGCAGGACTTCGTGACCTTTTTGAACTCTTTGGACTCATTGCTGGAAGTCAATATAATACAAGGTATAATGCACAAACCCTCTATAATGTATATCCTGCACAGCTAATGAAAAAACAGCTGTATTCTGAAAATTCCAACAGACTGAAGAATCACTCATGTCTGTACTAAGTACAGACTGCATTGTAAAATCTGAACAATACAGTGACGCTCACAGCCTTAAAAAGTAGGTTTGGTACTCTTGAAAAAGGCAGGTATCACACCTAAATTCTCACTCCACTAATTCAGAACAGAAGACTTCATTGTTTCTAAGTGTGAGGGACAGCTTTGGTACTTTTTACTATCTAAACAGCAAAAATTATTAACTTTGATTTTTTTATAGACAAACTTAAAAGACTTTCTTTTTTTATTCTTTTCTTACAAAACGTCATTGTTATTTACTTCAGTTCACAGCTATAAGTTAAATATGGTTTAGGCCATTAATAGCAAAATAAAAGTTGTCAAAATTGGGTAAATTCCATTTTCTGTATCAGAATAGTCTTAAGTAAAAAAAAAAAGTTGATAAATTTGTTTTGAGTAACTTTTTCAAATAATAGCAGATTTAGAGGCTACTATGCTAGACCATCTTAAATAATGCCTTTTGTTTGCAACACCCATATTTTTCAACCACAAAGATGTCTCAGTCTGCTAAGGGAGCAGTAAGTATTTATGAATTGATGGCAGCAATTAATACTTAATTGTTTACCTTTAGTGTTTATTTTACTAGCCAGTGCTGGAGGCAAATAGGAAGTGACAAGCTCAGGCCTAGAAGTTGAACAGAACACAATCCAATCAATTACACATGCAAGAAAAATAATACAGCAAAATGTTACAAATTTCTTGGAATTCAGTTGAGTTCCAATTTACATATCATCAGCTCTCTATAATAAAATTCTTCCAGAATCATAGATGACTCTCCATCTACTATAACCACAAAAAGTTAGAAAACATAAGCTGCATTTTCTACTCTGCAATTTTCGTCTGCGTTTATTTCAAGCAAAAAAAAATGAAGAAAAAGAAGGAAAAAAAAAAAAAAGAAGGAAAAAAGCTTCCAGGTACAAGGCCATTTTTTCCCCCTAGATCCTTGATGCATGAAACACACAATTTATACATCTATATAAATTTAATAAGGAAGGTATATCCTTTCATGAGATAAAACATACATGTAAAATGTTCTTTCTGTTTCATGCAAACAGAATTTAGGTAGCATTTAAAGCCTAGAGTTGCTGGCAAGAAAATCAAATAACTTCAAAATCAGGAGTAAAAATAACAGAATTACAAACATACTTTTTAACAACAAATTTGATTTTGCCACTCCCACGGACAATTCTTTCAAGGCGTGGAATTCCAAACCACGTGGGACTCCGGAAGGGGATTCCTTCTGGCAAGCCTTCGACGTACAGGTACTCAGGGTTTGATTCAAATACAGGATACGGAACTTTCACTGCCTCTGAAAGCCCCAGAGCTTGGGCTGAAAATAAAGATTTAATGATAATTTACATACTCCAATGGGTGGTATTTTATCTCAAGTGATTTTAAGAAGCTTGGCTACAGAAGCTCTGCTACTCAAGAGATAATTAAAAAACCCAAGAGAAATATTTAAATAGATTTTCTATTATTTTCTGTAGAATAACTGCAAATGGGGACTTGGTCCATCTTGTTACAGATAACATCTAAGCCTGCAGTGCCTAATATGTTCTTCTGAGAACTGTTTTCATCCAAAAGCTTTTTGTGCACACATCATCATCTCCAGTTGTCACACAACTGGAAAAACTATGGCCTAGGATGTTGTTATAAAGTCATTTATGTCAGTTATCAGGAAGAGTCAGTAAAAAGTAGGTAAGAGGAGTCAAGATTTCCATATCTGTCCTAGTACATTTCTGATGTTTAAATAAGTACAGTAAAATTTAAAACTCTTTTTACAGATGAGTTTTAAAATGCAGCAGCATTATAAAACAGTTCATTTAACATTTAACTTACCAAACTTCATATTAAATATCTCTTCTACTTGCTTTCTTAGCTTTGTGATCCTGACGTTCCAATC
This sequence comes from Aquila chrysaetos chrysaetos, assembly GCF_900496995.4. Classification (NCBI taxonomy): domain Eukaryota; kingdom Metazoa; phylum Chordata; class Aves; order Accipitriformes; family Accipitridae; genus Aquila; species Aquila chrysaetos. The sequence continues at coordinate 33,972,892 of NC_044013.1, forward strand.
TTCTTTCACTGAAAACCAGAAATGGATATATGTCAGAGTATCACCCAGTCCTAGATAAAGAGGTACATTGAACACATTTCTTTCAACACAATCACATCTGAGTAGACAAGGACACACAATGAGTAATGATTATTAATGGCAGCTTAAATGATACACATAATTCCCTCTACAAAACGGAAAATCTGTTTAAATGTAGTTACAAATTTCAAACATTGGCCCAAGTAGGAGAACTTGTTCTTCAGAGCCTTTAGATGCAGGAAGCAATTATTCTAGTGGCTCTTACAAAGTTGGAATTAATTAATCAGAGTGCATAAGAATAACACTCTTTAGAACAGAAGATGAGGATTTAAAGAGTGCTTTGCTAAACATTTTGATTAGCATAAAAAAAAAAAATCATCTTCAGTCCTGTTCTCTATTGTAAATAAAAGCCAATTACAGGAGTGCTAGCCAGAGCAGACAATTTGTAGCTTAGGTAGAGAAGAAAGCAAAGGACACTAGCAGCAATAAAAAGCACTTCTTTTCTGACAAACAGCATCCTAATTCATCACTTTTCATCACAACCCACAAATAACAATTAACTGCTACTGAGCTAAAACCATTCAGAGTTGTGGAAAGCATACATGAAAGAAGCCGTACAGAATTTTTTTGTTTCCGAATCATATTTTTGACTAACAAATTACCTGACCTTGTTTATTTCTAGCTTCTTATATTTTCAAGGCAAGATGCATTAATATTTTTTGCAATCTGGGCTACTTATTTGATAGATTTCACAGGTATTTAACACCTGCACCTGTGTTTATACTTAATCACGTGTTGTAGTCTTACTGGCAAAGGAATTAGAGTGACTAATTTACTTTAAAAAATTAAAATGCAGACTGTTGAGGGCACAGGATTACTACTTTGCAACAGAATAGTATTTCGCTTTAAAAAAGGTCTAATATTCTTTAGCAACATAAAGTTTGCATCTACAGTAAGAAGATCCTCGCCCTTTGCCTGGGAAAATGGTTTTCAGTAGGCTCTAACCCCAAGAGAACATTTGCTGTGTTTGCCTGTCTGACATCAAATCCTGGACCCTGGTAAGCTTTGTAGGCACTCGTAATACCAGACTCACCTACAAGTTAGTGAAAAATACAGCAAAATAACTAGTAAAAAAAAAAATCATAAATGTTATTCTGAACATTCAAACAGTCTGAGTTTTAAGAATCATGACCACTGCATGTTAGTTCTTTTGGAAAGAGGATTTTATTAGCAGGTTTTTTACTGCTATCATTGGCAGCTGCTCTTATTAGTTCATTGTCAAATTGCCAGTTGTATTGTCAAATCTGATGACAATCAGAGTTTTGGCAATAAAACAAAAAACAAAGAAAAAAAATTAAAACGATGCTGCCTTTTCCTTCTGCTCCACATTTAACACAGTCTTTTCTAGTGAGCTACCCTCTTGCTGTATACGAGCCTTTTCCTAAAATCCAAACAAAATCCACAATACATTGTGATGACATAAGACAACTACTGATTACATGATTATTAAACTATATTCTTTCCCTTTTTTTTTTTCCCTGCAGTGAGCTCTACAATTCCTAAAGCTGCAGTCTGTGTTATTACTGCAAGCAGATTCATGCTCCTAAAAAAACCTAACAAGGTCTGGAACATGCACTTCTGTAGCAAGGAAGTGCCAACACACTCCACTTCAGAGCATTCAGAAATAAAACCCAGTCTGATTCTTGCCTGTGCTAAAGGCACTTCATGCTTTCAAGAAGTCATTACAATTCCTTACCAACAGAGGCCTGAAAAAAGGCCAACAGAGTCAGCGGTGAAATGTTAAGGGGCTCAAGAGCTTTGATTCAGGCCAGGATAGTAACTCCAGTTCTCCCGGCCTGTGAAGGTGACCCGTTCTAGTTATTCAAAGACGGATGGACTGCACCACAATCCAGAAAGCCACCCATGTTCATAATGATCAATTTATTCTTTTCAGACCTCATGAAGGGCATGTCAGCACACTCATCACAAAAGGGTTACTTCTTGAAAAATGTTGCATTGATCCAAATGTGTTTCCCCACCAAACCCTTCCATTCCCACTTGGAGACAGCAGCTGTCTTACCTGGGGTGTTCGACCTGGGCTGAATAACTTCGGTTGAAGTAAGAGTTAGCAGCTCTGGCCTGCAACCAGAAAACAAATAATCTGCCCATTCTTGATATAAATTAAATGCTACTACTTAGTAGTAGTGACATGAATTGAAAAGTTTGAATTTTTCTATTATGTATTTCAAACTTGTGAACATGCTACAAAGATACTTTGGAAGTCTTGTCTGGATTGCAAATACCCACTTTATAATACAGAATATTTAATCTACCTACTTGTAACTAGAGACTGAATGTTTCATGACTTAATGAAACCAAGTGCTTGATTACACAAAGGGTGTTTGTTTGGCCTCTTTCTTTAAAAAAACACGTTTAGGCATTAAAACAAACTCTTACCTTCTGATCACAAATTTTATTCTGTTGCCCACTTGAATTATTTTTTCAAGGCGAGGGATTCCGTACCAGGAGGGACTCCTAAAAGGGATGTTCTCTGGCAGCCCTTCAACATAGAGGTCAGTAGGATGGGCCTCAAATTTCTGGTATGGAACAGCTTTTGGTTCAGTGCTCCCCAAGGCCTCAGCTGTTAGAACAAAATACATCAGGCTGTTGCAATCGTGATCTTAGAACCTGGGACAATGCAGGGTATCTAAACTCAACAGAGTACAAGACTCAGCACATCAAAACCATAAAAATTTACCATATTGTATCATGTTGCTATTAGGCAGTCGCAATGCTAGACTGAAGATTACTCGGTTCCTCACTGGGGCACAATACAGTGGTTTCATCTAAAGTTTTTAATCTATTATAGAGCACCATGAAACATTTTATTCTAGCTCTTATGAAGTTGACTGTTTTTTTATATTGGAGAGAACATAACAATTCACCCAGGAATGTTTAATACTAATTTTAATGATACTGCAATGGATATAAATAAGTAAATGGTTGTTTTATTCACCATCAAAGGAAAAAAAAAATCCAAATAGGAAGGAACTGAGAGAAATTAGATGAGCTGTACATATAAGACTTACACATTTTTAACTATGAATTTACCTTGTCGTATAAGCAGTAGAGTAATACGTTCTTTTTTGCTCATCTGCCAGGATTTTAAATATTTGAAAAAACTAATCAAAGGTCTCATTCATGTGGATGTTCAAAGGAAATAATGAAAGCAACCTTCAAGAAATACAAAGCCATAAAAGAAAAAAAAACCCAAACCTGTACTTACCAAACTTTTTACAGAAGAGTTGATCTACCATCTTCCTCAGTTTGGTGATTCTGGCATACCACTCCTCTTTCACTGTATTTGAGAATGACACAGAACAAAACCAACATTCCCTAATTATTTTGGTTATATTTTCAGTCATTCAGTTTATAGCATGCATAACCATCCTGCATTTTCAGGTAACCCAGAAAATACCATGCAGAAGTATGGATTCAACTTGGAACTAGGAAAATTAATTATAAAAAATGACAGAATATTAAAAACTGTACAAAAATCCACTGAACCAGTGACATTGCACTTACTACAAAAAACCCACAAACTGTATTGGCATGAAGAACTGCAATGCTTTCATCATCAGCCTCCAACCTGTAGATCCCATTTGGAGATGGGATTAGTTTTTTGCCAGTTTCATTTTCTAAAAAATTATCTTGATACTCAGTGCAGAATTTGGTGTGCATATGGGATGAAAACTTGCTTTCAAGGAATTTTCACTAAGCACTAACAACCCCAAAGCAAGCCTTTACAATGGGCGCACGTAGCAGTATACTCATGTTGAACTTGCAGTACCCATTTCTCCCCCTGTTCATGGACAATACTTTTTAAATGGTGATTAATAAGTACATCAAATGACTCTAGGGATTTTGTCATTCCTCTTGAGATGACAAGCAGTTTAGTTCCAACTCTCCAAAATGTCTCCTTGACACTACCTAAGATATGAGTTAAATTATAATTGAGACACAGAACCCAACATGTGGCAGCTATGTAGATTAGCATATCCTGGTCAATAGGACAAGATTAAATACAGTTTTTCCATCATTTTATCACTTGAACATCTTTGCTTATTGGCTGATACACAGGCAACTCCGGAGTTCGTGAGACAAAGTTTTGTACCTGAAGATAGTCACGAGTGCGAGTTCTGCTCCTCCAGCAGAACAACAGAGCACAACGATGACATTAGTGCTGTCCTATTTGGCAGCTGGAATGGTAAGAGCTTTGATTTCTGTTTTGTCATGTGTGCTCGTTATTTGGGATTGTGACCGGTACCCCCTGCTCCCAACCCCTGGTAATGTGGTTAGCATAACTAATGTCATTTTGTAAGGTAAGCAGCCATTCTCTGTGACCGAGCAGGTCACGCATTCATTCCCTTTCCCTTCATTCTCAGACCCTGAAGGTCCTGTGAACCAAGGAGACAAACAGATACCTTCTTCCTCTCCCTACTACCCTCAAGGCTCCTGGGTGCCAGGCTGATTACTCCCTTCCTCAACGGCCTTGAAGGTCCCAGGCACCTGGCCAGCCCAGTGGTGGTGATGTCCCCAGCATGGAACAAGTAACATGTAACATGTAACAACAGCACACGGAGCACTGTCCATAAAAATCACGCAGTTACAAGTCCTAAGGGGGGAACTTGGACGGGAGCTGCTGCTGGACAGAGAGACCTGTGACCCTCCAGTGGCCAGGGACACCTCCACCATCCTCAGCTTCCTCCGAGGATTGAGTGAGAATATATATTATTATATCATTTTTTAGTCTAGATTATGATTATTGTATTGATACAGCAAGCCATGTATTAAGATCTGACCCGACCTGCAGAGGGTCTAGGTGATTAGAAAGCACAGGTTAAGTTGTATTATAAATTCTGTATTATACTACTTATAAATTGTGCTACATTGATTCTGCTTCTAGAAATCCTGTGCCATTCTAATAATAAATTCTATGCTATACTAATTATAATATCCTGTTAAAAAAATAAAGCTTTAATTGTAACTATGATTTAGTGCTGTCATCATTCTGCCAAGGATCCCCAAAAGAACCTGTCTGTCCCCTCAGCGTCGGGTGGCAGGGATCAAAGCACATATCATACAAATCACTTTTTTTCTTCTGAATATGTCTGTGTGACCAATACATGGAAGCTCATCAGTCTTGAACAAGATACCAGACAGCTGCCACGCTGTGGGTTTAGTCAACATGCGCAAGCAACAACTTCTGCTCCATAACTGCATTGCACCAGGTTGGGCTATCTTCATAGGCACCTGATCGCACTTTCTCCAGCCATTTCCCGAGCCAAACCATCACTGCCTGACCAGTTTGTCTCGCTGAAAATACCAGCCTTCTCAGGGCTTCAGGGCTGAGGCCGTTTCATAAAACCTTCCTGACCAGCCTGTCTCCTACAAGAATGCGAATGCAAATGGTCTTTCTTCTGCCAGTCAAAATACAACTTCTGTACTCATCCCATTCCTCTCCTGCTGCAGACACAAGCTAGCAGGGGCTATGGACAGAGCAGGACGTTGGACATGGAGCCACAAGGAGCTGAGAGCAGAGGCTGGCACGACATAGCTCTCTCTCCTGAGACAGCAGCAGACATGTGGAGCAGCAGAGGAGATGATGAGCTACTGGGAAAGAGGGAATCCAAACAGGGAGAAGAGAAAACTGAGGGAAAGGAGGCTCAGACAGCTGCTGTCTTCTGATCTGTGTTCCCTGAGAAGTTATCAACAGCTTTCACAGACTTTCTCTTCTCTCAGAAATAATGCCGAGGTCACACATGAATATACCATCATTACGAGTTAGTGAAGACAAGTGACTGTTCCTAACACTGTGCCATAAAAATGGGTTACCACTAGTGTTTTTAGCTATGGGGGTTTTATGGGATATGCAATGTACCTGCTTTGTCTTCATAATCAGTATAACCATATTAAATATGACAAAAACAACAGAGAAAAGGGCTAATTTTAAAACCCACATAAGAGTACAGTTAAGTTTAAGACTCAGTCATTAGCCTACCTACTATTTTTGTAGGCAAATTTGGTGCTCGAAGGAACAGTAGGTTATTAAGACTCAAGACACTGGGTTAACTTATACCGCAGGAAAAGTTTAATTCCTACACACATGTTAAAGTGACATCCTTATGACATAATTTCTTTGCTTAATTTAGATCCTTAATGTTCACTTAAGTACAGTCTTTGATATACTTTTTACAACAGAAGACTATGAATATATAATACAACATAATGGTGCTGCAGTAGTGCAGATACTACCGTTTATATGCTTGTGTCACTGTCCGAACTAAGAATTTCTCTGGCATTACTTAAAATTCACAGTTCCACCAGGCCGATTTTGCCAGTTAGCATTTTGGGGTTGGGAGCAATTTGTTTGCTCCCATTGGTTCAGGCATACAAGCTTTCAATGCTTGCCTTAACTGGACAATTAAAAAAATCGCCCTGAAGCCCAAAAGACAGTAGAATGCAACTGAACAGAAAAACAAGTCCAGGAAAGTAGTTTACCAACTAGTGCTCATGCACAATTCTTTCAAAACTTGCTTTTTTTCCATACTAAACTTTTTTCTCCCAACTTGAGGGGAAATGAGCTCATGGGTGCAATTGTAAAGAAAGTCTGTTCTTGTAGTCTTGTTTTTACGTGGTCATTTTTTTACCTTTAGATGAGTGCTCAATGGAGACAAAACATGTAAGAGCATGCATCTGCTGAAAAGTATTCCTCATGGCAAAAGTGGTTAGAATGCATTCTCTTTGTACTACTATGTGAAAATGGAGTCCCATCATCTGAGCAAGTCAGATTCTACAATAATAATTGCCACTATAACCAGTATGTTCATTACTGCATTTCAGTTAATCTAATTTTGGCAAATTCCATAGATAAGAAATTATTCCATGATACAGACAGTTCCCTACCCAGTAAACTCTATCAACTATGGAAACTACTGCCTCTTCTCTGTATCTCAACAGACTAACACTTAGCTCGTTGTTTTTCCTTCTGGCCAGCTGAATCAAATCAGTTGGTAAGTGTTAGTAGCACTGGCTTGGATAGCCAGTGGAAAATTGCTGTCACTTTGTAGCTAAAGAAAATTCAAGCCAAGAGGAATTATTTGCAATGTGTTATTAGGAAAAGCAAATGGTAGCCACCACTAAGACTGAGAAATAGGAAATCATACTGTCCTTCTACAACTCACTCATTTGAAGACCTACCTCCTGCAACTGGTTTGTCCAGTGGCACATCTTCTCGTGTTGAATTCAAAAGCTCATGCCTAAAAGATTTAAGATACATGTGTGACATACACTTTGATAAACCGGAAGTTACAGCTGGCAGTTACAGCCTCAAATTACCACTGAAGGATGAGAAAAAAAAATAACAGGGGACATCACAATCCCCAACATTAAATTCCAATTAACACCAAAGTATTATGAGAGCTGGTTGGAACCCTACTGACAAAAACGTTTTTCATGCCTGATACCCATATCCACCTGAGCCATAACATTTCATGGTAACATACAGATTACATTAAAATTATGTCTGAGGTCTAAGACACACTCTATCAGAAACAAAGATCCAAATAAAAAATTTAGCCTTTAAAAATGAAAACCTCAAAGCAGACATTTCTGTTTCCCAAACACATCTAGTTTTATCCATATTAGAACAATAAAAAATTTTAAAATTCTGACATTTCTCACAGAGCAGAACTGGTTTTTGAGCTGCTCTGCTTACCACATGTTCCAAACCCGATGAACAGCATAAATTAATTACTGTTAACAACTAAGACAGATTTGGCAAGAGCAGGTGCCAGCATTGCATAAATATTAAAATCTATGCATAGTGCCTGATTTTAAGTGAGACAAAAGGTAAATCTACACTTCTTCCTTTTTTCTGGTTATCTACAAGCGTTAGGATGTCAGAAACTGAACAGCTACCTCTCAGATTTGAGAAACTAGCATCTGTACTAAAGGCAGCATGCACAGAGGCATGGGCTGTCCCTACCACCAATTCTGAGCCTAACCACTGCAATTAGCAGATTCCTATTCACTTCAAAAACTCTTGGATTAGGTCCTACACCGCCAAACAATAGTGAAACATCAGCAGTTACTCACAGAAGCTTCATTTAAACTGTAAATGTCCATCTGTGGTGTGAAACATCACATCTGTCTGAAGTGAAGCACCAAACTATAAAAGGTAAATATCCACCCACTACCAAAGTTGCATATCAGCCTGCCACAGTCGTACCCACAGTACTGGATCTCGAAGTGCTCTGCAGCTCTGAGATCCAGCACTCGGCATCCACAGATGCTGGCATCTCTCCCTGCATATCCTGAATTCAGGCTCGGTTCAGGCTCCCTTCCAATCCTACCTGTCTTTGCAGAAAATAATGTCAGGGTTCTTCTAGGAAAGACACCAAGGCAAGAAAGGAGAAAAAGAGAAAGAAAGGACTCCAGAACATCTCATGAGTCTCATGTCCTCACTTTAAAGGCAGTTGATACCCTGTCAAGGCTAGCTATGGCAGGCAACTGAGCCCTCAAGGTTTCTATGTACATCTAAGGTCTCCTGTCATGTATACTATCTGATCTACCTCCAGACACACCAAGGACACACATATCCAACTAAATCACAGGAACCAGTAGCTATTTTGGCCTCAAGCCAGCCCTGGGAGATGCTATACACAAATACAGCCGTAGACACCTTGATACAGCATTCCAGCAAGAAAAATACAAAAGCACAAGCTGAAATCTAGGCTGAGATCCTCAGACAGCATAAAATACCCCCAAGTCAATGGCTTTCAACATGTATTACAGCCGCAGAGATTAAAATAGTACAAAGAGATCTGCCCATGACAAGAAGTCCATAATATTGAAGAGATCTGTCCAGATCTCAGCCACCCACTGTGGTGCTCTGGTGATCTGATAAGCTGAATTTATCAGAGTGAACATCAACTAAATATTACTCATCTGTACTGCAAAAGAATACATTGGTAGAAATCAGTTTGGAAGTTCTTGAAGATAAAATAAAGCAGAGTGGAGCCAGCAGAAAACAATGAGTAATAAAGGGACAAAACCGCAAAATTCCTTACTTTTTAATCACAAACCGGATCCGCTCCTTTGCTAGAAGTATCCTCTCAAGACGGGGAATGCCATATGTGGATGGCCGCCTGAAGGGAATTCCTTCTGGCAGCCCTTCCACATATAAGTCTTCCACATGTGACTGGAATAGTGGGTATGGGATAGACACTGGACCTTTTGCTTTTATAGCTTGAGCTTTAAGAAAAAAGGAGAATAAAAAAAAATTAGACTAGCTTGTGGCTCTACTCAAATTATCTGTTTAATATCACTCTGAAAAACATAAAAATTAGCAGACAGGCAATAACCCCCTCAGCACATTTAAACATGCAAGCATTCATATTTGTGGGGGGTTGTTTTTGTTTTATAACAAAATCACTCTAATTCACAGTAAACAAGCTGCAGAAATGCATACATATGCAGATTCTCCTCTTTTCCCTTCACTCTGTAAACATTTAATAACAGAGACTGCACCTGTTACAGTGAAGTTTCACAGTATTTTGGGTTTGTTTAATAGCACATTTGAAAGATGAAATTATCTAGACTTAATTATAAACCAAGCATGTTTCAGTTCATTAGCTCTGATTATTATTATTTGTTACTATTATTGGGTTACAAGAGTCATTAATGCCTTGGAGAAGGGGCACACATCCCTTCTTTTGAGTGAATTCCTAAAGCTTCGTTGTATTTTAGAAATCCAAGGAATCACTAATGAAATAAATAATACACTTCTAACACTGCCGAAAAAAACATGGCCCTACTAATGAAATCTTTGAAGCAAATGAAAAGCAAATAACAGATTCACTCACTACTGGAAAATAACCTCAATGTATTTCTTTAAGCTATGAGGACCGTAATCATATCAATACACCTATCAGGCTGGCAAATACTGGAGAATGGCATGATGGTTTGCAAATGCCAAGAGGGCTAATTGCTTTATACTCACAAGGGTATGTTAATTTTGCAGGCCATGCAACAAGAATTCTCTATTACCATCTGACTGGCCTGCAAATAGTTTGGTACATTCTGTTGTTTTGCTATGGAAATTAGATGCAAAAAATTACTTGGGGAGAGAAAGGCCAAGCTAAGGCCAAATTAGAGTACAGTGATTTTGTGGCAGGGTTTCTGAAAGCAAAACTACTCAAGGGCACCTCTTCAAGCAACTTAAACCTAACGTGAAAGCAGCCAGTGGTTCAGACATCAGTGGATACCAAATGCTCACATTAACTCACAAATTCTTAAAAGCAATAAAACAATTTAGGTTTTAAAGGCATTTGGGTAACATACTCTTTCAACCACTTGGAAGCAGAACAGTTCTAGGTATGTTTATCACAAAATAGAGAAGCTTTAAAAATACTGTATGTATCTTAGTCTTATAGTCTGATGAGAACCGAATATCAAAATTTTAGAAAACTGTGAGAACTGCGTTTCAGCTAGACTTGGTTTCAACTGCCAAATATAAGATAGCCAAAACTAGAGACAGAGAATAGATACATACAGAGGGACATGAATCTGAAGATGACTCTTAGCAAATAGACTAAAGAAACCCTATTCAAACCTGTGTCAAAGGAGCTGCAGGACAATCACCAAAAGAGCTGTTGTGTATCACACCAGTCCTTCATTAAAGTATATTTTTATTGCAGTCATATACCTCTTCCAAGAAATTAAAAAAGTTATTCTCAGCCCTGGAGGCTGTTGTGGCAAGTGGTGAAAAGCGTAACAAATCCAGCAAATGAGCCTCAGATGGAAATGAGCGTTTGTGAACCACAGTTAGCCGCCAGAAAAAAGATCAGGAACATCACTAAAATCTAGATCACTACACAGCATCAAGTAAGAACAGCTTCAGGTAACAAAAATCCTGTTTCTTTAAGCAAGTAACTAACAACAGGTAAGTTTTTACAAGTGAGAGTATTTCTCTTAAATCAGCAAATGTTTTAGCAAATACTCTTCAGACAGCCAAAGAACACAATCAGCATCACAGTCTGCAGTGAGGCTTCTTAGATTTGGAAGCTTATGTGGTTTTGCATAGAAATCCTATTGAATATAGGTTTCATTTTTATAAGTGAGTCTGTATTTGTGAGCCACTACCTTGTATTTACCACTATAAAAAGTAATTCCATTTAGTTTACATCTAGACACAAAAATAAATATATTTTCAGACATGTCAGTTGTCATGGATGACAATGACTGACATTGCTAAAACACTTTGGAGCTCCAGAAGCCAACAAATCTGAGGCGCGTTCTGGGAATTCTGGACCTCCATAACTCATTTCAGTAAATGGGAAATTGCGTGCCCATACTGATAGAAAAAAATGGAATCTGAAATGGAGAATTGGTTTGTGAATCAATGAAATGTTGTCATCCACAGGGAAAAAGGGGATAATTAATACCATCTGGCCTGCTATGGAAAGTCAGGAATAGCTCTGTATTCAACAGACTCAACAGGAGATTTTTAGGCTAGCTATGTGCAAACAGCAAAACCAAAATTAAAGCAATTCACCAAGAATGATGCTCCTTTCTAGAGTAATTAAAACACTGTGAATCAGATTCTAAACTGGTTTTTTTACTTGGTGTGAGTTCCTTTCAGTGGGCTGTTTAAATGTCAGATGATAGTCACACCCAAAACATGTACTAACTCCAACATCACAAGGTCCATTCTGAAAGCACTTCCACTTTTCATGGCAGAGGAGCACTACCATTTATTGTGAAATTTTGCTGATGTTGTTTTAGTCTGCGATATGTGGACACAAAATATGTCTAGGTGCAACATCTGGAGACAAATTCCAAAGTCTAACATGTGCTTCTTTTTCTCTCCAAGAAACATTAACATATAATTGTTGTTTCACTGCAAGTCAATCATAATCAGAAAGGAACAATCAGTCAGTGGTAGCCTCTCCCCAGAGCCATTTTAAAAGATCATCTCACTGAAGGACTCTGTAATTACAGGAAAAAAGGCCAGCTCTCTCAAATGTGGGTGGCTCCAGACACGAGCACACTGGAGCCCCAGGAAACTGAGCACAACTAAAAAATAAAATCAGGTTTTGCACTTAGGTGCCAAACACAGGCACCCCATTTTGAAATTACTCTGCTCATCAAAAAAGCTACTTTCCCCAGTTTTAGGTCTTCTAATAATATTTAGCCCTTTGGCGCTGTCAGTACCGGTGTGCTCCTGAGCCAACAACAAGATGCATGCCAAAGAGCTGTGATTTACGGTGTCAAAGGACTAGAGGCAATTGTTTGGAAAGGAGTGTAACATACCGTATTTTTTTTCAAACAGCTCTTCAACTTGCTTTCTCAAGTCTGTAATTCGTGCATTCCATTTCTCTGCAAAGAAAAGAGGAGGACATGTCAGACTACAAATTAAACAGAGAATCTCTTGTAAAATCTATGTTACCACTAACTGAAATATGCAGTGTGCTTTTACTGCTCACTTGCATACAGGTGCCTGTGGAGTACAGCACAGGCTATACCTTAAAAATATATCGATACATACGGAAAGAAAAAAGGTAGAATAAAATGTTTAAGATTACCTCCAAAACTTGTGCAGATGTTAAATCGTTTTAAAAAAACATAAACCAGGCTAAAGTAACTTCCAAAAAATGGTTTCTCTTTGACAGCTCAGTCGGCAGCTCTCACTACCATCAGGGGTAAAAGTCAGTTTGCAACCGCTGTTGCTAGTTACCTAAATCTGGGTGCTGAGAAGCTTAATTAGTGAAGCTTGATCAAGCTTATAGCAAGTACATGAAGTTGTTTTGGCACAAATCTGTACAAATATCTGGGTCAGGAGGCATCATGCCATCCTCTACCTTCATCCAGTACTTCTCCAAGTCCTGATGTTGCAAAACATCCCCATAAATCCTATTTCTGAAGGAAGATACAGGCTGCAAGACAGAAGTTATCCAAATCCAATCGTGTGTTCCATGGAGAGCTGGATTAAACGGCAGAATTTTAACATCTAATTTTCTGTCTGTGACAGAGAGCACATGTTTTCACAGCTTTTTGTACTATCTCAATACTTCTAGGAAAATGCCACAACTCTTTTGTAGGTGGTGCCAGATGTTAGCTGGCCTTTAGAACAAGTTAATAAGCAAGTATACTTGCAGCTTATTTCTTACACCAAAGACTTGAATCTAGTAACTATACAGGTCAAAAAATGAGGCCATTCAAGCTATTACATTTTCAGTTGTCAAAAAATTCTTATATCAGACAAGACAGAGGATTGAATTTTGAGTCTGTATCGAAAGGGCTTTAAATATTCATTCTCAGACCAATGTACACAACTTTGGTGGCCATGTTTAAGCTTATATTTTTTTAATGTAATTTCATGGATATCAATAGGACAGCATGCTTCAGATGTGGGCAAGAATAAGACCTTGTTTAGAGGGGAAAGGGCGTTTTGGCATGCTGCCTTGCATCTACACATAAACTCTTCATTCAAGTTACCTGGCATATCACCTACATCAATTAACCTGTTTCTATTTTGAAATAACAGCGTTGTGGATACTCTATATAATTGTTTATGCCACCATTTTACTGCTATCCCGTAGTACACAGCTTCTTAGCTGATAAACATGTCTTGAACTCAACATTTTCTATTCCTGTGTCACTTCAACCTCGTAATATTTCTCCCTTTAACTGCAGATGTATAGCCAGATGAAGCTCTTTTGAATTCCAGCACAAACACCGACTGCATTTTTTGTTGACCTACATACAGAGCAATGGATTAACAGCAGGGTTACCAATAAGTCAGGAAAATATGAGTTAGAATTTACTGGCCTAAAGGGGAAACCCTGCTTTACTCAACAGAGCTGGTGAACACACACGGACACTCCTGGGACAAGGGTTTTGAAAGGCACCTGTGTGACTCCAGATTGCAACCCAGAGGAAACTGTTACAGAGTTGAGATCCCTTCAGTTCATCAAGCTTTGAAGCAGACTCAGCAAAGAGCTCCTCTACAACTCAGGCTGGTTTATATCAGAGAGAGAACAGCCAGAAAGAATGTCATACCATATTGCAAAGCAACCATATAGAAGTATATAAGTAATACTGTTCTGATATTGGTTGTTGCTACAATTTTAGGAGAAGCTGCTCCCACCCAGCCTGTGTTTGTTAGCATGCTCACAAGAGTGTTTCTACATGAGCCATTAAGTTGTCAAGGCTTCGTGTTTCTCAGTTACCAAACCCCACAATCGCTGGCCAAATACTCCATGCAGATCTTTTCAAGCAACTACTTCTGTGCCCCTCTTCCTCCAATGGAAACACTACAAGATTAATAATCAAATACACCACAATACAGGCATGTTTATTTGGAATGGTGGATACACAGAGAATAGGCAATTGAAAAAAAAAAAAATCATGAACTGGCTCACATTTTGATCATCACACTGTTTTTTTTAGCTACTTTTGTATTTTATGAGTAAATTGTCATGTCAGGCTACAGAGATATTTCAAAATTCAGAGGGGTTATCAGGTAACCGGCATGATTTTTAATCAGATTGTCAGCATTATTACGCCTTGGATTCAATTACTGTAAAAACATTCTTTTGTCACACATTTCATGCCTACATAGCAAAGTTGAAGAACTACCACAAAGCTAAGCTGATACTCTGGTTTTGGTAATCACTCTCTGCAAACCAGTTTAGTTTTCCCGTAAGCACAAAGATAAGTGGTGGTTTCCTTCTATTCCTATATATACACCTTCTGACACATGGGAAACACCATCCCAATTAAATAACAATCCTGAAAACTTCTCCAGTCTGTCCACAGTGTCTTCAATTTACCCCATTCTCTGCTCCTTGGGGACACGCTCCAAATAACATCCACTATAGTAGAGGCAACCTGCACAGTGCACACAAAACGATGCTGTTGTGGTTTAACCCCAGCCAGCAACTAAGCACCACGCAGCCGCTCTAACACTCCCCTCCTCAGCTGGACAGGGGAAAGAAAATATAACAAAAGGCTCGTGGGTCGAGATAAGGACAGGGAGAGATCACTCAACAACCAACTACCATCACAGGCAAAACAGACTCGACTTGGGGAAAATTAACTTATTACCAATCAGAGTAGGGTAATGAGAAGTAAAACCACATCTTAAAACACCTTCCCGCCACCCCTCCCTTCTTTCCAGGCACAGCTTCACTCCCAAATTCTCTGCCTACCCACCCTCCTCCCCAGCAGCACAGGGGGATGGGGAATGGGGGTTGTGGTCAGTTCATCACACGTTGTCTCTGCCGCTCCTTCCTCCTCAGGGGCAGGACTCCTCACTCTTCCCCTGATCCAGCGTGGGGTCCCTCCCATGGGAGACAGTTCTCCATGAACTTCTCCAACATGAGTCCTTCCCACAGGCTGCAGTTCTTCACGAACTGCTCCAGCGTGGGTCTCTTCCACAGGCTGCAGTCCTTCAGGAGCAGACTGCTCCAGCGTGGGTCCCCCGTGGGGTCACAAGTCCTGCCAGAAAACCTGCTCCAGCGTGGGCTTCCCACGGGGTCACAGCCTCCTTTGGACATCCCCCTGCTCTAGCGTGGGCTCCTCCCCGGGCTGCAGGTGGATATCTGCTCCACCGTGGACCTCCATGGGCTGCAGGGGGACAGCCTGCCTCACCGTGGTCTTCCCCACGGGCTGCAGGGGAATCTCTGCTCTGGCACCGGGAGCACCTCCTCTTCCTCCTCCTTCACTGACCTGGGGGTCTGCAGGGTTGTTTCTCTCACATATTCTCACTCCTCTCTCCAGCTGCAATTGCAGAGGGATTTTTTCCCTCTTAAATCTGTTATCCCAAAGGCGCTACCACCATCGCTGATGGGCTCGGCCTTGGCCAGTGGCGGGTCTGTCTTGGAGTTGGCTGGCATTGGCTCTGTTGGACACAGGGGAAGCTTCTAGCACCTTCTCACAGAAGCCACTCCTGTAGCCCCCCCCGCTACCAAAACCTTGCCACACAAACCCAGTACAGATGCTCAGGTACTAAGCACATCCCTATTCCCGTCAACATGCCACACAGTACTCTGTGGGGAAATAAAATGGAAAACACACAGCAACTCTAAGCATGCTACAGGCTGGCAAAACCTGTGTTCAACAGCATGTAAAAATGGGGAAAAAAGTATCACACTTTCCACCACTGTCATAGTAAGACAACA